>NC_071274.1:17414004-17771504 GCF_023375685.1 Ictalurus furcatus
AATTCAAGACAAAGAGAGGCTGGTGAGGGAACCGCTGTTTATAGCTGCTATAATGTAAGTGGTAACAGGAACGAATTTGTAATGTGGACAGTCCACAACATTAAACGTAACTATAAATGGATAAACAGTACAATGTGTCATTCTTCAATTAATAATAATAAAAAAAAAAAAAATTATTGTTGCCAAATCGATGTGGTCTAAGAGGAATAAAACACTTCGGACATAACCTCCTCGTCGTTGATTAGTTTAATATAACAGCATGCCACATTGTTTTATTCTTTACACATATCGACGCTCACTTTTTATTATTTTCTTTTCCCAGCAGTGATTCTCATTTATAGCCTGTTTCATAAGCAGACACAAAAGCCCGACCACTGCTTCTCCATTTTCATTTCAGTCTCCTCACGCTTTCCTGCAGTCAAGCAGTTTTCAGAGCGACTAATGGAGTGTGTGAGCTAGGACATGTTTTCCTCTTCTGCTACCAAAGGAGGTATATTGTTCTGCCTCTCTTCCCTCCTCTCTTCTCCAATCACTCTCTCCCCAAGCTGGCTGCACGTGGGATCTGTGTTGTGGATGGTGAATTCATGTCATATACAAAGAGGAAATATGTGTGTGGGGGGGGGGGGGGGTTAAAGTGCAGCTTTGCTTAGACGTATCCAGAATGCACATTCTGTTTGAGATCTTGTCTGAAACCTGCACTCCTGTCATGGAGTGTTGTCCGGTCAGCACTTAGTTCGAAATCCGTTTCCCGAATGAATCGATGATGCTTTAAACAATGGTCTTTATAGATCCTGTTCACTGATGGACCAAGGTCCCCCCCCCTTAGAAAAGGAAATGAACACTGAGAAAGACTCTTCAAACATGAGCATTCAGCTGTAATCTGCGATCTCCGAGCTGCTTTGCACAAAAGTACAGCAAAATCTTTTACAACTGACACAGATGTCAGGCTGAAGAATGCAAATACGGCTCATTTCTTTAAGTACAAAAGAACAGGTGGATGGCTTAGTGCGTCATATTAAAGAGGAAGTACAGTGAAAATGATGAACAGGGAAAGCATAGCGTCGAATCTGAAGGGCTTTGTGTTAAATGGCGAATATCTCCAATCCTAAATCATAGTATTGGGTTCAGTCCAAAATCAATTTAGTAGCGGTTATGACCCTATTTGTAATTCTGTCACTTGAAAATTGTCAAATGGGGGAGAGGGGTGGAGACAAGTATTTTGGAAGAGCAAGATCATCTTAAATAAGGAATTTGAATATTCTGAAAATACAGCGTTCTTCAGTGTCTGTGAACGACCCCCAATTTGTTTGCGTCATGTCACCACAGGGTGGCAGAATTTCCTTGAGAACATGTTGTGCCTGTTGTGGAAATGTATTGGTCCTGTTTGGCTTTTTACTACCTATAGTACATTTTTATCTTCCAAATTCTTATAATCCAGGGGTCCATCAACTCCTAGGCTGGAGACAGAAGAGTTTGATGATGTCGATGCTTTTCCGCAAGTAAACCGATGTGAAATGGTTGGGAAATGATCGAACTGCAAATCTCCACGCCTTGAGGACTGAAAAGATGAGAAAAGAGCAGAATTCATTATAAACATGCTGTGTATGGTAGTGTGTGTGAGTGAGTGTGTGTGTGTGTATGATAGGATAGAAAAGTATTGTTTGTACTGTATGTATTTTAATACATGCTATCAATCCCTGTCAATCAACACTTGATGTCCTTGTTTAAACATTTTGCATCACCTTTGAGACGTTCAGAAGACTTACTTTTTGTCATCCTCGTTCAGCTTGGGGGAAATAAATAGCTCCACACACAAAGATGAAAATCCACTCACACATACTACATACAGAGCATGGTTGTTGGTATATTATTTTTCAAGAGAGGTTTCATTATGCATACATTTCTGCTCATTTATATACCAGAATAAAGGAGTGAACGCTGATCACCTTTGCTTTTTTTGGTTTTTTTGTTTGGGTTTTTTTTTTTTGTCCTTTTAAAATGTTTGTATTTTAAATAGTTCTGTTGATTGCACTTGATTTCAATCGCATCACCACAAGGGGGGGAAATAAAAGAAACAGGCGAGCAGGACAAGTACACAAAAACTTACTGGAAAGATTCATAGCAATCAAATAGTGTGAGTGTGCTTGTATGTGTGTTTATGTTGTGAAGGGACAATTTCTAATATGTGTATAAATATATCAATATACATATAATTTTGTAAACATTTTGTATGTATAAAGCTACATTTATCGTGTGTGTGTGTGTGAGAGAGAGAGAGAGACTGAAGGACTTGTTGTAGTGTGTGCAGTTTTGATGACTGACTGACCGAGAGCCTGTCCAGTATATCGATTGAGACGTACATTGAAATATGTAGTTGTATTTCAGAAGAGGAAAAAAAAAAAAAAAAATCGGCTGTAGTTGTTACAAAAGGTAGCAATCGGCCCATCTTTTTGGGACATGAAGTATTTTTCCTTTACACTCCTTTAAAAAAAAATAAAAATCACACGTTTAATGAGCGCTATGAAGCTAACATAGCTATGTAGTCAGCCATGGTCCAGATGATGCTTGAGTTTGAGTTGTAAATACAATATCCATTTTCTCATCACCTGTAACAGTTGTTTTTAATCGGACATTAGAATTTCAATTGTTCTGCTTTCTTTTATCTTTATTAGTCAGTTTACTTTCACTTCCCATTTTGTGATGTGTGTTAAATTCTTGAGTGTGTTCTTGCTGGAAAGTGTGTCAGTTGTGTTATGAAGATCAATGTTAGGGTTTTTTTGTGTTTTTTTTTTTTTCAAGGAGGAAAAAATATGAGGGGGGAACTAAATTTGTTTAATTATTTGAGACTGGGATTCTGCAGTAAGGAAATATTTATGGTGCCTTACAAATAAAAGCTTCAGTGTACCTCTAAGCATGTGTCTGTCGTTTTTATTTATACGGCCCATTATGAATTGTCCCAGAATATAACTGACTGCATGATATGAAATATTAAATTATTAATATTTATATTATTATAATATATTAAGTATTAATTATACGGTGTAACAGTGACTGCCTCAGATGAAGAAGTGATAGCAAGCTTATGTTTTATTTTTTTTATTTTGAGAATGTCCAATAGGTGGAGCTGTTTGTTGTTTTTTTTTTTTGTTTTTTTTTTTTTTTTTACAAACTTGTCTAGCAAATACAATCTCTGTGACTGTACAACACACAAGGGAAGAGGAGAGCATTATCAAATCACATTTGATTTAGGCTCAATCATGAATCATTTAGATAGAATCATTTTTGGGATTTATAATAGCCTAATTGTTGAGACTGAATCATTGAGCACGTTGAATTATTTCATGGTTGAAATGAATTATTTAGATGGAATCATGTATCACTTAGACAAAGTCAGTTCATTAATTAAAGGAAACATTTCGACTGAATCATGTATCACTTAAAATAACCATGATTTAAATGGACAGTTTAAACTGAATCATGATTCACTTGCACAAAATCACTTAATGATTTAAATGAATTATTTAGACTGAATCGTGAATCAGTTCGACAAAATCGATTCCTGATTGGTAAGACTTACTCATACTGAATCATGTATCGATTAGACAAACTCATTACATGTTTTAAGTGGATGGTTTAGAATGAATATTGAGTCATTTCAAAAGAGTTGTTTAGATTCAAGAGGCTATATATAAGGTTAAAGTTTTAATGTACGTTTATAGGTACACCAGGGTCCTTAACTCTTTATTGCATCGTGTTGCTATATGGCAACATTTAATTTATCTCCAATTTTTATAGGCAATAATACGAAATGGCTATTTTCCTATGTAACTGGAGAAAGTGGGGATTTAACATTAATATAACAAAAAAAAACCTGCTGTTTGCACTTTTCTGCAAGGTCATCATCGGAGGACTCTCACGATTTGATTAAGTTTCCAATATTTAGGCAAAACTACTTAAAGGAAACAATTTTTACACTGTCTGAGAAGTTTAAACAAGTTTATATATGTCGAGTATTCTGTTACATAATAATCTGTAATTGTTGCCATATGGCAACAACATGTGATAATGGAACTGTGGTATGTGCATGCATGAATTGAAACAGACCTGCATAGCAAAAAAAGACATTAGGCTTCTCTAATAGTATATTTACATTTTTTTTTTTCAAATTCAAAGTAAGAAAAACCTGTTGTAATTTCAGGTATTTTGCAGTTGTACCAATTTTCTAAATTTTATGTTTCAAGATGAATAATTAAGAAATCGAGAGAAAGAATTAAAAAGATGCTTCACCCAAAACATGTTTGGGTGTAATTTTTGTATGTATTTTGAGTGAGTAAATCCATCCAGATAGTTTTTCTTCAACTGAAATTCCTTTCTAGACGATATATAGCTTTTATATGCTTACTCAGTTTCAAAAAAACAACAACTCTGCAACGTATAGTCTGGAAAATGCAGTAATTGGAATTGTAATCTCATACATTTTGTGGTAGTTTTGATTATATGATACTTTCCACCATGCACATTGTTGACATACGGCAACAATTTATCAACTACCCCCGTAAAACATTTTTTTCAAATGGGGAAAAAAAATATATTACGTGAACCAGTTTGTTCAAAAACATTTTTATGTAAATGTAATAATTCATGCAGTAGAGGGTTAAGGTCCAGCTGTTTAACTAAAGACATAAAATGTGCACTTGATCCTACAATCCACAGTATACTACTTATATCTACTTTTTATTTTGTATATAAGATTTATTTGTAGCTCAATTTTGTGATTCACTTACCTTCTTCATTTCACCCTATTATCTTCCTCTCTTTTTTATATTGTTCAAATCTATCAGTCGTTTCTTGGAAGCAGTGACTGCGTAATCTTTTATTCCACTCTCTGAGGCAGTGGCTCCTGTCAGTGTACTTCACTCTTTCATTCCTCAGCCTGTAACCATCATCCCCTCCACCTCTGCTGCCTCCTCCTCCTGTCTGCCTGTCTGTCTGTTTGTCTTTCTCTCTGTCATGTTCTCTTTCACCCCCTTTTCCTCTCTGTTCCTTTCTCTGAGCCTCAGCATTTGTCATTTGCTCTTTCTCTTTTTTTCCCCCCCTGTGGATTTTTCATGTAATTCACTTGTCACTCTCTCAAACACCCTCGTGCTTATGATAAGATGTTTGGCACACAGACTGAGGAAAAGTGTAGCAAGTAATAAATAAAACACATTGTTGTAGAAAAATAATCAACAACAGGTTGATGTGATGTGGCCCGATTCAAAGCGGAGTCACTGTTACCACCCTGTAGTTGATTATTTTCCAATAACAGCACGCTCCTAAGTGTTCTATTCCTCTTATACCACTGCAATTTACAAATGAGTGCAATTTATTAATGAACACCCATTTATAATTACATTTAAGGTTCTGGAACAGCCATGAAACTGTTATTTCCTGTTTTAATTTATGTTATAGCAGCTAAAAAGGAAAACATCATTCCTTCACCAGCCTCTTTTTTTCTCTCTTGAGGTTAATAAACAAAACAAAACAAAAAAAACCCTGCAGCTTGTCCTGTTAACAAGAAACCAGAAAGCAGAATGTCCTCTGTCATGGAGATTTTCCCATGGTAGACGATTTACTGGCTGTTATAAAACACTAACACTGGAGACTCATTCCATAAATGTTGCTTACAGAAAGCTTCACCAAATCAATGATTGTAAGTTTTTTATTTCTTAAGTAGCGACACATTTTTAATTTGTTTTAATTAGTAGGCTTAAATTATGTGGAGAGTGAGCCATAGACGTGATGATAGCTGTTAATAATAAACAATGCGTAATGTAGCGAATTGTAGCAAGTGCATTAATATAAACCTGTGATTTGCCTTGCAGCTGGAAATATCGGCAGAGCTGCTCTTATAGAAAATGAATCAACAGTGCAGTGGCATATGCCTAATAAAAATAACAAATAACCTTGATATTACTATTGTAATTATGGTATTCTCTTTATTTACATTTACATTTATTCACTTAGCAGACGCTTTTATCCAAAGCGACTTACAAATGAGAAAGATACAAGCAAAGCGATATCAAGCAGAGAACAATACAAGAAGTGCTACCATACGAGATCTATTAATTGAATTCCAGAAGAAGCAAAGTGCAGAGTAGAGGTGTAAGTGCATTTTTTTTTTTTTTTAATTATGAGTTTGTTAGGGGTTCACAGAAGAGGTGGGTCTTTAGCTGTTTTTTGAAGATGGTGAGAGATTCTGCGGTCCGGATTGAGATTGGAAGTGCATTCCACCACTGAGGAACATTTAGTGTGAAGGTTTTGGAAACATTTAGTGTGAAGGTTTTATTACAGACATGTTAAGCAAAGAAAAAAACTGCTCAGTAAAATGACACGGTTACGGAATAGTAAGTGAAAAAGCAAAACCTCCTGAACAAGAACTCTTGCTGCGTCCCAATTTGCCTATTATCTGTCCTAAATAGTATCCAAGATTACAATTAGTGTGCCCCAAATCGTAGCATGTTGAAATGAGTATCCCGGATGGTTTACTATTTCCGGTAGATTTTCGAGGTGTGGACACTTTTTCAGCTAATATTGCTCACATCTCCTTGCGTGAGGGGAAAAAATGTATCAGTGGAACTGTAATTTAAATGATATTGTATAAATTATATAAGAAATAATGAATGAAGAGAAGCTGAAATGCAACGAGGAGTTTGTTTACGATGACGGTGTGCATAACTAGGCAACAATGTTCTCTTCTTTTAAATGACGTGTTCGTACGTCCCAGTACTTGCATACTCTTTTGCTACACACTCAAAAGTATGTACTTTTTCTCTACAAAAAGAGTACATCCTTTTAGTGCATAGTATAAGTAGCCAAATTGGGACGCAGCACTTCTGTTTTAGCTAGCTATCATTTGCCAGCTAGCTCGCTCTGTTGGCTGTGTGCTCTTCTAAGGCTCGATGGTTGTGAGTTAGCTTGGCGACATTAACTAGAGGAGCTAGCTTAAAAAAAGTGTTCTGAAGCAAATTCACCTGGCTCGTCACTTCCATTGTGTGTAATTTCATTACCGGAACTCTGCGTGTTTTGTTATCTGATCTATTTTGATATCGCATTTGATTCGTGTTCTCCAGGCTGTCTGACATGAACAGCTCTTCACTATGGAGATTTCCAGGGCTTGCAACAGCTTAGTAACACCATCTTGTGGAGTATTTTTATCCCCCTGACTCAATATTATATATATATATATATATATATATATATATATATATATATATATATATATGTATGTATATATATATATATATATATATATATAGATAGATAGATAGATAGATAGATATAGATATAGATAGATAGAGAGAGAGAGAATGGTATATATAATAAAAAATTTTGAACAGCAACAAAAAAAACTCTTAAACAGTGGCTGTTGCTGCCCCTACTGCTAGACTCCTCAGAAAATCACAGACATTTTCTAGATTGCTGTTATATGCTAGAGTGAAAAGCTTCCTTTCTGAGAGTTTACTTTCCCAAAACTTCACAAATCACTGCAGAAAATTGCAGTCCCACGGAAACATATTAACTCTTTTTACCGGAGGAAAAACAGGAATTTCCACTTGTTTTGGGGCTGCCTGTGTTCAGCATTGATTTTATTTGTGATGTCACAGTCCACAGTAGCGATTAATGGCTTATATGAAAGTTTTAAAGAATCTAGTTTTTCATAAGTATGTCTTTTTTTTTTAACCTATAGCCTACTAGGTTTAAATATTATAATTTTATTGTGGCAGTTGTATATGGTGTTTTGCTATCAAAAGAACAGCTTTAGTTGTGCTGTCTGTTTTATCTCTGTACTAATGTTATTGTGGAGAGGTGTGAATTATTTACCCAGCATGGGGCTCATACCCCTCCCCTTTCCCATCGCCCTGCTCAGCAGCAGCTAAACACAGAGTCACGTTACTCTACACACAGAAACCCAACAGTGTCCTGACTCATCTTATAACAGACTTGCAGCGATAAAAGAATTCATTTGTTTATACTGATTGAAAATGTCTGATAAGGCAATATGGAATGGTAGTGTACTGCGAGAAAGGGTTAAAGTGTTCACTGATTTCAAAGACATTCTAGTAGCTACAGAGCTGGCCAGGGGGGAAAAAAAATTATATTGAAACTCTCTATTAGTTGTTCCCTATTAGCTAAAGGACACAGAATTTCTATTTTTTGTCCTCTTGCAAATGATCATTCTTA
Organism: Ictalurus furcatus; assembly: GCF_023375685.1. NCBI lineage: Eukaryota > Metazoa > Chordata > Actinopteri > Siluriformes > Ictaluridae > Ictalurus > Ictalurus furcatus. Next base: position 17,422,228 of record NC_071274.1, read on the forward strand.
ATAAACAAGCGATCCCATAGCTCTAATGACAAAAATATCTTGCACAGCTGGATCTGGAGCACCTCTGTGTCTTCTTGCCAGCTTAGCCTAGCATCTGCCCTTCATGCTTATTTAACAAGTACTCTGAGTCCCAGGCTGTAAATGATGACAGTCTGTTTTCATCTAACACATGGCTGGAGTGTTCTTAAACAGCTGAATCACCAAGCTAGGGCTGCTCAGAAACTTTCAAAGTGATTTAGGGTTCATATAAATTTGACAACACAATATTGCTGTTGGGTTTAAGGAATAATCCAGTGTGGGTTTTTTTTTTACTTTTTCTTCAACCTAATCTCAATCTACTGCATCTGTACTTTATGTACGATTCACGTGTCAATAAATGTTTATCACCTTATTGTAGAATACATTTGTTGATTTTACATTCAGAGATAATTCTAAATTAAGCTCTAACTGTAGAATTTCATGTGCATTGATTCATCCATTATGAAGAATTTGTGTTAACAGTGTGGACACGTAAACATGGAAGTGCTTCTGTTTTCACCTGATCACACATGGACAAGAAAACCTTCAGGAAAATCCATCCATCCATCCATCTATCTTCTATACCGCTTATCCTTCCTTCAGGGTCACGGGGGAACCTGGAGCCTATCCCAGGGAGCATCGGGCACAAGGCGGGGTACACCCTGGATAGGGTGCCAATACCTTCAGGAAAATAGCAAACAAAATAGTTTTTTATTGTATATACTGTATATATTCTCTAATGTATGTCTCATCCTAAGATCTTTGTTGTTACAAGGAAATTGTTGTAGTTTTAGTGATGTATTGTATTTAATGAAGTTCAACAACTGCCCTTAAGCTTTTATTGCAAATATGTTTTGAGTAAACAGTTCGTCTGTTCTTTTCTCAGCTCTATTTCTTTAGTGGTCCTGATAGTGATTAATGTATGTATTCATTGGTAGGTTTTATATATATATATATATATATATATATATATATATATATATATATACACACACACAGCATCTCACAAAAGTGAGTACACCCCTCACATTTTTGTAAATATTTGATTATATCTTTTCATGTGACAACACTGAAGAAATGACACTTTGCTACAATGTAAAGTAGTGAGTGTACAGCTTGTATAACAGTGTAAATTTGCTGTCCCCTCAAAATAACTCAACACACAGCCATTAATGTCTAAACCGCTGGCAACAAAAGTGAGTACACCCCTAAGTGAAAATGCCCAAATTGGGCCCAATTAGCCATTTTCCCTCCCCGGTGACATGTGACTTGTTAGTGTTACAAGGTATCAGGTGTGAATGGGGAGCAGGTGTGTGATATAATCAAATATTTACAAAAATGTGAGTGGTGTACTCACTTTTGTGATATATATATATATATATATATATATATATATATATATATATATATATATATATATATATATATAAACCTACCAATGAATACATACATTAATCACTATCAGGATCATATAGTATATATATATGACATGACAGGTGACAAATTAAAGGAAAAACCAACAACCCAAGTGCCTTCAAGTCTTAGTAAGGTCTTGAGCTACCAAGAGGGTGGCATGAGGGTGGCGTCATACTGGAAGAAACCACTCCCATTAGGATAGAAATGTTGCATCATAGGATAAAGGTGATCAGTCAGAAGACCTTTGTATTGATTTGCAGTGAGTCTTCGCTTTAAGGGGATGAGTGGACTCAAACCATACCAGCAAAATGCTACAGTATGAGAGAGCCACAGGTTTTCAATTGTCATCAGATTTGTGGGATTGTTGCAATTTCTCAATCCAAACCTATTTCTAATGTCTCAACTATATAAAGCTTTGAGTTACACAAATCAGCCATAACATTAAATCCACTGACAGGGGACGTGAATAAGATTGATTATCTTGTTACACTGTCACCTGTCAAGGGGTGGGATATATTAGGCAGGAAGGAAACAATCAGTTCTCGATGTTGATGTGTTGGAAGCAGGAAAAATGGTTAAGTGTAAGGATCTGAGCGATTTTGACAAGGGCCAAATTGTGATGGCTAGACAACTGGGTCAGAGCATCTCCAAAACAGCAGGTCTTGTGGGGTGTCACCGGTATGCAGTGGTCAGTACCTACCAAAAGTGGTCCAAGGAAAGATAACCGGTGAACTGGCAACAAGGTCATGGGTGCCCAAGGCTCATTGATGTGCATGCATATCTGCCTTTTAGCCCCTTGATGTCATTGATTATAACTTGTGCTATAATGCACTGCTCAACCTTAACAGTTTCATTGTAGAATTATTGATCATATAGATGTATGTATATACTTTAACAAATTCTCTTATATTCTGCTTTGTGGTGGTAATTAAAGTAAAGAGGTTTAACTAAATAATACTGTAGTCTGTAATTCCTTGTTATTTGCCATATTTGGGATCACTTATTATCTTTGATTAATCTGGAAGCACTAAAGAAGCCTGGCCTAGTCATCTATGTCATACTCATGATTTTAATATGCATAGCTTAGTAATGAAAACCACATCTAAAAAGAAGAAGAAGAAAGAAAGAAAAGAAAAAAACAGCCTTGGGTGCTCAAGGCTTACTGATGCGTGTGGGGAGTGAAGGCCAGCCTGTCTGGTCCGATTCCCAGAAGCGCTGCCGTAGCACAAATTGCTGAAAAAGTTCATGCTGGCTATGATAAAAAGTTGTCAACACAAAGTGCATTGCAGCTTGCTGTGTATAGGGCTGCGTAGCTGCAGACCGGTCAGAGTGCCCATGCTGACCCCAGTACACCAACGAAGCACCTACAATGGGCATGTGAGCATCAGAACTGGACCATGGAGCAATGGAAGAAGGTGGCCTGGTCTGATAAATCACGTTTTCTTTTACATCATGTGGATGGCCAGGTTTGTGTGGGTCGCTTACTTGGGGAAGAGATGGCACCAGGATGCACTATGGGAAGAAGGCAAGCCGGCGGAGGCAGTGTGATGCTCTGGGCAACGTTCTGCTGGGAAACCTCGGATCCTGACATTCATGTGGATGTTACTTTGACCCGTACCACCTACCTAAACATTGTTGCAGACCAAGTTCACTCCTTCACGGCAACGGTATTCCCTATTGACAGTGGCCTCTTTCAGCAGGATAATTGAATACACTGCAAAAATTATTCGGGAATGGTTTGAGGAACATGACAAAGAGTTCATGGTGTTGACTCGGCCTCCAAATTCCCCAGATCGCAATCCGATCGAGCGTCTGTGGGATGTTCTGGAAAAACAAGTCTGATCCATAGAGGTCCCACCTCACAACTTACAGGACTTAAAGGATCTGCTGCTAACGTCTTGGTGCCAGATGCAGGTATTTTGCGTGGTCGACAATCGGGAGAAAGCAGGGCTGTAAAATCCCATTTAATGACTAACTCAGTACAAAATACTGACTTTCAGCAGTTTGTTTTCCTGAGACAATTGACAGTTATTGACAAAACATGAATTTTATTCACACCAGAGCAAAGGTTCAGTGTAAAAATTGCAATATTACATTTCCACTGGTGGTTTCATTAGCAGGACCTCAGATATACAGCAGTCATACAGGACCTAATATAAAAAGATACAAAAATATATATACACTGGGATAGCTGGTATAAATAGACTAGTAGGGCTTTCAAAGATAAAAAAAAAAAAAGCCATCAGTATAAGGTTTCATTTTTGACATCCACATCCGATTATTTGCTGTTAACAAATTCTAAAGTGGATCATTTTGGAATTAGATGTTCAATAACACCACCGATCATGCGCAGAATGGCGTGAAAAAGTGACACTAGGGCTGATTTCTTTCTAGCCCAGACTGTAGATTCGTGTACACTATCAGTGACAGCTGTATTCAGGTGATTACACAGAGTGACACACCTGTAACACGTCATCAACAGTGATACGGCGGAGCACGTGACAATCCAGTCGTGCGTGTATGAAAATGAATGCAAGTTAAGCGGATTATTTATTCTAGCCCCAAAATGCCTTTGGAGAAGAAGCCTTAGCAACTAAGTAGGCAGATTAAGCACACACAAAGTCCAATCAAACATTTGTCCAATCAAAGAACAAATTAGTACAAACAAAAGGACAGACAACGGAACTGTCAGTGTAGTGGTTTTGATTTGAACTTCTTTTGGTATTCTGAGAAACACAGCATGAACCCAGTAGAGCATTACGTACTTAAAGCACTTTCAAAAATGAGAAATCGCAAATGAAAACGCATGTCTGCCTTTAAGCCTCTTTATGTCATTGATGAGACCTTGTAATATAATGCACTGCTCGACTTGAACAGTTTTGTAGAATTATTGATGCATACTGGATTTTTCATATAGACGTATGCATATACTCGAACAAATTCTCTTAAATCACTGCTGCTTTGTGGCGATAATTAAAGAGGTTTACAAAAGTAATACTGTAGCCTGTAATTGCTTGTTACTTGTTATTTGTTATTGTTAGATTTTCTACAGATCACTTAGTAATCCTTAATGCACCTGGAAGCACTAAGCCTGGCCTAGTCATCTATGGCACACTCATGATTTAGATATGCATGCCTCAGTAATGAAAACCACATCGAAAAGAAAGCCACATTATCCAGGTCTTGCTGTGGCTTGTTATATCTCCGTGATGAGACATGAAGAGGGTTAGCTTAGTCAGCGATTCTCTCAGCCCACCAGCCCTCCTACACTCATAAATATTCACATTCTACAGCCTTGCTTCAAACTACAAACTAGGACATAAAGCACTTCATTACCCACAAGTCCACAGCAGCAGCAGGTCAGTTGTCTATAAACCCGTGTCTATAATTGGTCCTGGATGTGAGCGTGTGTCATGGGCCAACGTGGGGTACTGAAGCACTGATTGGTCGAGACGTATTTCCGCGTAGCCAATCAGGAAGCTGCTAAGAGACTGAGCCGGGTGACGAAGAGATGGTGTGTTAAGGTCGCATAATGTACATGGCGGTTTTGGAAAAAATGATATTTTTAGGAGTTCACCGTTTATTTTTTTTGGGAGGGGGGCGGGCTGAAAACGCAAGCGTCTGGGTGGTTTACACGTGAAATGGTTTGAGTACACTTTTTCTGTTTGTGGCTGCAGGCTTGTGACGTTGTGGTTAGAAAAAGATCAATGAGGAACCGTAGTGGTCGACCTTAAAAACAGCTCTCGCTCTTCGCCAAGTTAATGTCAAGCATACAGGAGCAATAATGCAGCCTGGGGTCTGCTGCTGGGAAGCCTAGTGGATCATCTGCTGACCTGCTGTTTCTCTCTCTTTCTCTCTCTATCTCTTCTCTCTTATATATATATATATATATATATATATATATATATATATATATATATATATATAAATATATATAAATATATATATATATATATATACACTCTTCCTTATGCGTCTTTGCTGTAGTATTTGTAGCACCTCGATGCACCGCACACTTTAACTACACCAGCACTTTTTTGTGCCTCTCCGTCAGCTCACAGGAAAGAGAGAGAGAGAGAGTGTGTGTGTGTGTATGGGTGTGGGTGGCGGCGGTGGGCGTGCAGGTCAGTGATGTTTACGTTTTCATAGCGCGGGCGGCGGAGACACGGAGAAAGCGCGCGCAGCGAGGATACAGACGCACGGACAGAGAGTCACACACGCACACTCGCGTGCGCGCGCAAATCGCGATCGGGCGACACCGCGAGGCGGCGCGTAACCGACACCACCACCACAACAACCGAGACGAAAAGAGAGCGCCTGGGTTTTTTTGTTTTGTTTTGTTTTGTTTTTGTCCCCCCCCGTTGCTTTCGAGGAACGCGCGTGACGTTCGCTCCCGCCATTTGGAGCGGAGGCGCTGAGGTGCGTTTCCTCTTCTGGGACGCGTTCGGCTGAGAAGCACGCGCACATCATGTACCCGCACGGAAGACCGCAGGTGAGTGAGTGAGTGAGTGATTAGTGGCCAAACCAAACTGTGTGCCGAGTTTGCGGTGTGTTCGTGGAAATCCGTTAGGTTATAGGATGAGGTTAAGGGTTCGAGCTTAAAGAGAAGGAGAAGGAAAAGGTCAAGGTCAGGGTGAAAGGTCGGTTTAAGGGGTTAATATTCGCGTCACTATGGTTCAAACCCGTACACTTCACTAGGCATGCACCGATCTGATGCTGTAGTGTGCACCGATTCGATCCGATACTAGTCTGATCGGTATAGAATAAGGTTGAACAGATTCCAATTCGACAGATCGGAAATGATGTTAAACCGAAATGTCGAAATGTTTTGATTGGTATAGGATCAGATTGAGATCAGACCCTTCACTCTCTGAGTACCTTTCCTTGTCTCTGGGGTGGTACCTTTTTATTTTTTGTGGCTTAAATATGTATATTTTGTTATAAATGTACACTGTATCTACAAAGAAAGGTGTAGTTTAGTGAAGGGTCAGATGGGAAATTATGTTTGATCAGATGAGTCGCTACTGACCTGAATGTTTTGATTGGTATAGGATCAGATTGAGATCAGACCCGTCACTCTCTGTGTATCTTTCCTTGGCTCTGGGATGGTAGCCTTATCTTTTGTGCCTTTAATATGTTACCTTGTGGATTTAGTGTAGCTTTAGAAAAGATTTAAGGAACAAAATTCCTTTGGGACTGTACGTACCTTTCAGAGTAGCACCTCATGCACCAAACAAAATATACTTGAGGGTACCAGTGGTACAATTTAGTACCGTTTTCTCTGAGTGTGTTTAATGAAGGTGTGTGTTGCTGGCTGACACATCACAGATAAACATAAACACGGTATACAACTTGTCTTAAAGGCTATGAGGTGCTTCAGTAGGAATTTTGTGCCCCCTGATTGGTTAATGTGCCCAAACTCATTATCCTCGATGATTTTTTACTATCTTTGGTCCCCTTGAGGCACGCGTTTAATCATGGACGTTAGAATCATCATCACTTTTACCTCTGTACAGCCCTCCTGAAACTCATGATCATCAAGCCTCTGATTTCACATAACTTGGCGTAGGGTGCTTGGCTTGTTTACTGTATCAGGTATCATATAGACATTGGAAAATGTGATATTAATGCATCCCTAACTATAATATATTACTGTAAGTACAGGCACAAGTGATAGCAGGAGTAATGCAGCTGTGTGTGTGTTTTAAAAAGGACAATGTGCGCATGAGAGCTGTTTTAAGAGAACCTGATATGGTTTATGTGTCTTAATGTTTGGATGAGATCAGCAAGCCAGCAGAGGGGGTGTTGCATGAAATATGACAGCTTGTGTATGTATCCATGGAGAATGAGTGTGTGTACACGTGTGTGTTCATGTGCGTGTGTGTGTGTGTGGCAATAACCGCATATGGATCCAGGCCACTTCATTCTCCATCGCAAATGTCATGTTATATTACCTTCAAAGGGAAACATGATATTACACACACACACACACACACACACACACATAATCACACTTTGCCAAAGCTGTACTTATGATGGCATGTTATTACAGGCCTACCAAGATATGCAGATCAAACAGGTGTGTGTGTGTGTGTGTGAGCTAGTGTGAGAGAGGGAGAGAGAAAGAGAGATTATAATCTGAGAGCCCTGTTGCTCTGTAAATATTATGTGTAGGTGGAGGTGTTAGGTATACACATACAGGTGTGTTTGTGTCAGTGTTGGTGATGTGTGTGTGTGTGCATAAATACTTACTGTGCTGTGCTATTGTTATTGTCATGTGCATGTTTAATACATGTGGAATCTTTTATTTATACTGGCATATCCTACTATTTTAAAATAGACGCCTTGCAAAAGTCACATGCATCCAGCTTATGCAATATAGAGAAAAAACAACAAATACTGTACATAGAGCATACCTGCTGTTCCAAAAAAAAAACCCCAAAAAAGAGTGCACACACTTGCATCATTTTTTCCCTGTATAATCTGGCATTCCATAGAAATGCATTTTTAATGGATGTAAAATAATCGATTTAAATTCTCGTCACATTTCATTTCTCGTCTCAGGCGCCTAAGACATATCAAAAAGTCTTACAGTAAATGTAACTGCATGTATATTATTATTATTATTATTATTATTATTATTATTATTATTATTATCATCTCAGAAAATGCTTTTTATTTGAATTAACTTACCAGACATGGAGAATGCCATTCAGGTATATAGTTAAGGGTTCAACAGTGCTTTTCTGGAAGTCTTCACAATGTCTGGGCCACTAGCACACAACTTTATGTAAGAAATAAAGCACAACAGGGCATCCCGAAGTGCTTTTTTCCTCTTATGCCACAGCAAAGTGCTAACATTTTCCATGTTTTAAATGAATTAATGAACAAGAGATCCATCCATCCATCCATTTTCTGTACCACTTATCCTTCACAGTGGTAGCTCAGTGGTTAAAGGCTCTGGGTTACTGATCAGAAGGTCAGGAGTTCAAGCCCCAGCATTGCCAAGCTACCACTATTGGGCCCTTGGGCAAGCCCCTTAACCCTCAGTTGCTCAAATGAGATAAATGTAAGTCGCTCTGAATAAGGGCGTCTGCTAAATGCCATAAATGTAAGTAAATGTACACAGGGAACTCGGACACCCTGGACGGGGTACCAACCCATTGCAGGGCACAATCACACAATCTTGCACACCCTTTCGCACACTTCAGACAATTTGGAAATTCAAATCAGCCTACAGTTCATGTCTTTTGACTGGGGGAGGAAACCGGAGTAACCGGCGGAAACCTCTCAAGCATAGAGAGAACATGCAAACTCCACACACAGGGCAGAGGTGGGAATCCAACCCCTAGAGGTGTGAGGCAAACATATTAACCACTAAACCACCATGCCCCCAAACAAGACATCATACTCCATTTATTCTTACATTTAATGTTGTGGAATATCTCCGAAACATGTTTGTTCCATGTTAGTTATAGCAGCTTTCTCTGATGAAGTTAAAACAAAAACACAGCTAGTCCTCGGTCTTGAAACACTGACACTGCAGACTCCGTCCATTAATATTAAATGTACATCTTCTTACAGCTGATCAACAATTATATGCTTTAAATAACATGTTCTGACTATTAAGAGAGTCATGTAAGCGTCTGTGAACGAGCTATTAAAAAATAATGATGTCGTATTAGAACTAGCACTTTATATTAAATCTGTGATTGGTCTTGCAGCTGAAACTACAGTCAGAGCTGCTTTTATAGAAAAGTTTACCAATCAGGTGCAAGAAGTCAACCGTGCTGTGGTTTAGAAAACATTTTCATGAGCTCCTTTTGTGGGAGTGTGCAGTAGTGTGTCATGCAGGCCATGCATCATCAGTTAACCAAGAGCCACGGTTTTAATGAATAAGGTACTTAAGTACATGATTCAAGTGCATTCCTTATTAAATTGAAACGGTTTCATTTGTTTTCCATCCATACCCTTGAAAAAGCCCTTTATTTCTGAGATTTTCTCAATACCTGAATTTTGAAAGCACTAGACATCTTCTCAACATCCAACAGGAAGGATGTTGTAATAAACAGAGAGAGCACAGTAGCTTCCTCTTGGACGGTGAAGAGCTCGAACCCTATCATGTGATCTCAGCTCAATCTAATTTAATTCCCTCTTGTGTATTTAATCTGCAGGATAGTCATTTCAGTCCTGCGGCTGTTATAAAGGGAAGAGGTAATAGAGATGAGGTCATCACAGTTAAGAGCAGGCCGAGCCGGAGGTCCACACACCGCAAAGTGCGCGTGTGTTAATGCCTGCATTGGACATGGAGCTCATAATAACCGTGAGCATGCAGTGTTCAGCAGTACATAGTTATCATTGGTTTCCTAATATAGCCATTTAATTTTGGCCAATTTGGGCGGATTATGACAAGTGAATTCATGTGTCATGCGCTTGTGAGCCAATAGAAGGCGAGTGGGCAGAGCTATCATCTCTTTGGTTGTTAAAAAAATGTAGCTGCTTATTATGTAATTAATCCAAAGTGGCGTAACAGAAAAGCGTTCGCTTGTCCAGTGATCGTGAGTTTGAATATCAACGATTCCGCAGCCAAGAGAGCAAAACTAGGTGTGGGAGGGATGGCATACTCTCTCTGCCCTGTCAATCATAGGGAAACTAGCCAATCTTGGGCATCTGTAAACTCGTGTATGCGGAAGATGGTAGATAGCGCTGTTTTCTGAGTGTGTTACACTGCCCTGTGATGCAGCAGTTTGAAAAAAATGCATTTGGTTTGCGTCACATTTCTTAGAAGAAGCAGAAGAAGTTAGCCTTCACCCGCCCAAGTTGGTAGCCGTATGATTGGAGAGAGGTGATATGTCGTATAATAGGAGAGAGGTGGATATTGGGTAGGAATTAGCAGATGACCAAATTAAGGAGAGAAAAAAAAATCTATTCTGTATTTTTCTGATTCTCCTGTTAAGTGTTGGCAACTCAGTTGCTTTATTTTTGTGTAAATTAGAGTAGATCATTAGTATAACTTTGGTGTATTAATCATTTAGAGCCTTCTTAGGAATGCACTATTTTTCTTTTTTTGGTCAAGACCTTAGTATTCCTGTTCTATTTCTCACAACCTAACTTGGTAATTGTACACTAAACCTATACGTCACTCCACTAATATACTGTACATTAACGGACCACTTCATCCAGCTACTAGATAAGTTCTGTACAGTTGACTGAATTTGCTTATTTGCAAAAAATAAGAACAAACAACTCATTTGTAGAGACTAAATGCGAATCAGATACGACACGTTATATAATTAATAGAATAAATCAAATGTCTGGTAAATCGTTTTAAATACAAGGGCATGCAAATTTATTAGCGTACATTTGTCAGCATAAAATAGGATATACATGATTAGTTACGTGGATGTGCATGTGGATTTGTGGTTTTACTTTTGTTTGCTACGCAAATAGCTAGTCTTCTACAATGATGTTAAACACTTGATGCTTACTATATTCCCAGTGCGACTATTTAGTGTGCAGTAGATAACGTTCTAGCTAGTGAAGCTACTCTAACGCTAGCTCGCTGGGAAAAGTTAGCTAGCTAACATCCAAAGTTAGTTGCGTAATAGGAGTTATTTCAGTAGAACATAGAAACTTTATGGTTCATATAGTATCTTAGGTTTTGACTCCACTTAATTCTATGCCATGTATCTTCACTTTGTGGTGAAAGCGTTTACTTTTCTCTGGGAATCCCATACGCTTCACATTGGGCCTAATTTAAAATGAGATTTGGATTCAGGATCTTATTTATTACATAATTTTTCTCATTTTTTAACAACCTGTAGTTTTGAATGATTTGTTTTTAAAATGCAAATCTTACCCCAAGCACGTACGAGAAAACATTACAAAATGTACATTTATTAAATACACAACATAATTTTTTTTATTGTGTATAATTCAAATAGATGAAATTCATGTACACTGTTGTCCTTGAGTCTACATTTTTTTTTTTTTTTTTTTACCATCTGTTCTGCGTTTACAGTCCATATATTTAACTTTCAGTTCTCATGACTAAATCTTACAAGGCATTAAAATACATGCCACATTGTCACAAACAACAAAAACTTCTTTGTGACAATATTTCATGTGCTGAAATGATTGGTTCTTCCACAAAATGCTTGATGTGCATGAAAGGAAATCATGTACTGACTCGATATTCATCCATTGTTCAGAGTGACGCAATTTAATAACAGTGAAGACATTTGTACAATAGTACACATGTTGTGTTTATCAGGACCACTTCAACTTGCTTTGTACCCAACCCTTAATAAAAAAGGCGTACAGAAGCGACACTCCAAGACCCTGTTCAGCTGTGGTGTTAACATCCATCTCGGATGATGCGATGACAAGTGGACCACTCTAAGCACAAGTGTGAAATGTGTCTTGGTGAAACGTCGTGTTCCAATCCCTCAAACGACATTCAGAGGTCGTCAGAGACATACAGTATATAGACAAATAACCTTTGTAGCCTAAACCTGAAACCTTTTTTTGGACATGTAAGCTCTTTAAACAAACAGATAGGCAGGAATCTCAAATTACTTTAGAATCACTACACATACATAATGGTGTTCAAAAACCTACATAGTTCACTATCTGCCTATTGCAGCGTCTTTCGGATTCAGCCACAGAAAGAAATGTAGCAGATCATTAAAACAGTAAAAGTACATTCATGCCTTAACAAGCCTAAGTAAATGTAATGGAGTAAATGTGATTTATACCACAGCAATTTAAACTGAAGGTTTATTTTAATGCACTCTTTCAGTATGTCATCATGTCCATAGTAACAGCCCATTTTATATATATATATATATATATATATATATATATATATATATATATATATAATTGTGTGTGTGTGTGTGTGTGTGTTAATAATAAATTTTCTAACACATGTTCCCTGGTGAGGGAACGACTGTTTATCACTTTTATAACTTAAGTGAATACAGGAACTAATTTGTTCCGCAGCATTAAATCTTTGGCAAATTGTTGTGGTATAAGAGGAATAAAACATTACAGTATTTGCTGTTATAGGAAAATAATCACGTTCTTGGTTTTTAACAGTAACTTCACTTTGCATTGGGCCACATCGCACCTCAAGGTCATTGATTAGTTTTGTATAACAGCATGCCCCGTCATGTTTTATTTCTTCAGGTCAGGTTAGATCATGTTAGCTACCTGGATAAAAATAAATGAGTATATACGAATGCCACTGATTTCCTTTGGTCCCTTCTATATAAGGACTAAACAGCATTCTAACATTTCCACGTATGCACAAGAGACCGTAATGACGATAAGGATTTTGAAATGCTCTGAAAACCGCTTCTGTGATGTCGATAACAGTTTTGAATGGTGCCGTGGACCTGGGTGATCGAAATATTTACTGATACAGACATCGTTACTGTTTAAAAAAAAAAAAAAAAAGTTTTTTTTTTCTATCTTGCTCAGCCAATTAGAGCAAGATTGGAGCCTGAAATGCTTGTGAGTGGATAAATGTTACAACCAATGAAAATAGAGAGTGGGCAGGAACACAGGTTAGCTGAAGAAATAGTGACTTTCTTTCTATTAGCAAAGGTATTATAAATTAATAATTTTTTTTCTTCTTGAACAGTTTGATCAACATGATCTTCATATATATTTTTAAAAATGTTTCATTTTTAATTTCTGTGTGAAAGCACACAGCAGGGAAGCTTGGATAATTCATTCCTAATTAATATATCATTGCCTTAACAGACATCGAGGTTTTTTGCTAACAATCTCGTTCTCAACAAACATCTTGTAAGATTGTCTGCTGCTGTATCTATGGCCCGTGTAGTGAATATTTCAGCAGCGCCTTATTCACGGTCCTGCGATCCACCCCCCCCTCTCTCTTTCCCTCCTGACACAGTAAAACATTGAGATAGATGGCTGTATTCCTGCAGGATGGCAGTGTGTGCAGTAGCCTGGCCGATAATGCAGTGCTTTGTCATACTGTCTGTAGCGTGTGTGTAATGACCTCTTATTTCTCAGCAGCTGTATCTCTGCCGTGCTGCCTGCACAGCTGCTCCCAGCCTAAACTACGCACTCTTCACCCCCATTACTCTTTATTTTATCAGGATTATGTACACACAGTATCTTTGTATTAAAGGTTACCTGGCACAGCAAGACAGGACGTCATGTTACACTGCTTTTTCTTTGCTCAGAAGGAAATGGATATTTGCTAGCGGCTGTTCTTGGTCACATATTAGCTTACAGAATGCTAGAACAATGGGGCCGAAATACAAAGGTAAAAGTTAATGCTTGGCTACACTGATATCGACGGGTGCCTAGAAATGAATAAAGGCTGCTTCAGCAAGCATGAGCAATCCATCTGGTGTCCAAAAGCTTTCCTTCATGAGGCATGATAGTGTTTGATGGCGTGCCCCGTTGGTAGGGTATAGGACTGCAGGCCTGTGTACTAGCATGTGAGGAGTTTTATGAAACAAAGCATTTACTGTTCAAGCTGGGATTTTGCAAGCGCCGTTATTTGCAATCCACAGTGAATATAATAGAGCATTATTTATGTTCGAAAGGGAATTTGTCCTGCACAGACAAGAGCCTTGGCAAGTGCAAAAATTCAGCGCAAGTATATAGATGAAAATAGGCTAAACAGTGTGCCACATAAAACACTAATATTATAAAGTACAATAATACACTACTGTGCAAAAATGTGTAATCATATATCTTATTAGATTTTATATTGTTCTAGTACTATATTCCTGGGCAAAAAATGGGCCAAGCCCAAAATGGCAAAAAAATATGAAGCTTTTGGTCTTAACAGCAAATCAGGGGGCGGCTGTGGCTCAGGTGGTAGAGCGGGTTGTCCACTAATCGTAGGGTTGGCGGTTTGATTCCCGGCCCACGTTGAAGCCCAAGTTGCTCCCGATGGCAAGTTAGCGCCATGCATGGCAGCTCTGCTACCATTGGTGTGTGACTGGGTGAATGAGAATGCGTGTAAAGCACTATATGAGAGCAGACCATTTACCATCATTGCTCAGGAAATTAGCAAGAATTAAACAAATGCACTCCTGAAACCTCCTGTGCCACCATTTCCTTGTTTACTTTTGCTGTATGGGGAAAAGCTAGAAACAGGGAAATTCACTTACATAGTCTTCTCACGACTAATCTTTTAAAAAAAAAAAAAAACCCCGGAAAATTTTGTATACCCAGACATCTTAGTTTAAAATTTACACCAAACATTTTAATCATTACCATGATTTTACCTTTGCGTACAAGAAGACTACATAAGCGAATTTCCCTGATTCTAGCTTTTCCCCAAACAGTTCACTCCCAGCAAAAGTAAACAGCGAATGGTTGCATTGGAGGTCTCAGGAGCACATTTGTTTAATTCTTGCTAATTTCCTGACCAATGATTTGTTGTTAAAATCATTAAAAATTGCCCAGGAGTGTAGGTTTTATGTAAATTGCTTCAAATTACTGTGTATATTTCCAATTTGTCTGTACATAGGAATATTATTTTTTTTTAAGCACCCTTTAATACAAAGTCAAGCCAAGTGCCAAATTGCCTCCTATTCACTACATTTGCTTACTTCATAGAGCATTAACGTGGATATAATTTAAACAAAATTATGCCAAATTTCTACAGTGTACTACAAATTATTTGAAATATATGAATATGCATAATACTAGGAGCATATTAGAATTATTTTATATATACATCTACAAGTGGTGCAAGTGCCGCTTGAATTATGAATCCGAAGCCTCTCTTTGTCATCTGGCTTGTGTCTCACTGGACTTCAAATACTTATGTATGTGTTTACTCTATGTAAAGTCTTACTCGTCTTCTGGTTGTTTTCTCATGTTTGTATAAACAATTTGTGTCCTGGTAATAATACCGTTTACCGTATTACTCCCATCCAGTGGATATTCAGTCATAATGTAGTTTGTGTTTGGTGTCTCTTAGGCTCCTTTGGTGCCTGGCCATGTGGGCATGAAGTTCACCGTTCTGGAGACATTGGACCATATCAAAGAGGAGTTCCAGCTCTTCCAGGCTCAGTACCACAGGTGAGGATCCCAATTAGCACTATTAAGCATAGCTTATTTGATCACAAGGTCCAGATCAAGACCAGCCCCCTCACGTTTCATTCATTTATTTGAATTCATTTGAACCAATGTGACTTATATTTCTGGTTCCATTCTAGCAAACAGAAAATGTTTTTAGAATGTTCTGTTCAGACATATTCAACAATTTTCGAAGCAACGTGCCATGACATACAGTAAAAGAAATCCAAGCTACAGTTTTGTGTTTTCTCTCAGTCTGAAGTTGGAATGTGAGAAACTGGCCACGGAGAAGACGGAGATGCACAGGCATTACATCATGGTGAGTACCCTGTGTTCTTATTTATTTATTTATTTATTTTATTATTGCAGATTACTCCTAAATGCAGTTTGGAGAGGAAGTCAATAAAACTCTGAAAGCCAATTGAGAAAATGTAGGCCTTCCTCCATTTCCCCTCATCTCTTCCATGTGGAATAGTCCCTGTTATATAGGAGTGTTCAGTTTGGTTTTTTTTTTAATGAATAAATAATGCAGTTTCATTTCTAATTCTAGTTTATAAATCATTAGCAAGATCATTAGGCAAAGTTTCATTGAAAAACAGCAGTTCATTTATCTTTATGTCATGCAAACTGAGTACTTCATTTAATTTGGATCGGAATCAGCATCCGAGCCTGTTTTTTAACAATCACATAATTATGAATTTTGTTTTTGTTGTAGTACTATGAGATGTCATATGGACTGAATATCGAGATGCAGAAGCAGGTAAGAAATGTTGCATGAAGTTACTAAACATAAGTGTTAAACATGATTTATGAGTTCTTTCTTCTAAGTATTTATGCTGCTTTCCATAACAAATAGGAACAAATGGCTGAATGTGAATCCGAGTTGACACATCATTATGCGTGGAACATCACATAATAAAGTAATCAATAAAATTCCTAACATAACTCGTTAAATACCAGCCTCACCAAATTTATTGTCATCACAGAGGCGGAAAATTAGTCGGTATAAATGCTGTGTCCTGGAATACGGAACCTGTATATAAATCCTCACAAATGCACATAAGAAAACTCATTTGTTGTCTCGTAGTATGGTGTTATTTCTACCACAAAAATATATAAAAAAAAAAAAACAAAACATTGGAAATAATCAACGACAGGTGGTGTAATCTGGCCCGAAACATAGTGGTGCTACTGTTACTGTAATAATCAACCCTGAAGTTGATTATTTTTCATTAACAGCTTGTCCCAAATGGTGTCTTTCCTCTTATACCATTGAGTGACTTGAATTATAAGTTTTATATGTATCAGTGAATGACACGTCACACTTTTTAACCTTTTATAGTTACATTTAATGTTGTGGAAAGACTGAGAAACAAGTTAGTTCCTATTATCACTTATGTTGATCAGCCATAACATTAAAACCACCTGCCTAATATTGTGTAGACCCCATTTGTGCCACCAAAACAGCTCTGACTCATCGGGGCGTGGACTCCACAAGACCTCTGAAGGTGTGCTGTGGTATCTGGCACTAAGACATTAGCAGCAGTCTTGAAAGTCATGTAAGTTGTGAGGTGGGGCTTCCATGGATCGGACATGTTTGTCCAGAACATCCCACAGACGCTCGATTGAGATCTGGGGAATTTGAAGGCCGAGTCAACACCTTGAACTTTTCCTCAAACCACTCCTGAACAGTTTTTACAGTGTGGCAGGACGCATTAACTTGCTAAAAGAGGCCCCTGCCATTAGGGGAAAACCGTGAAGAGGTGTACTTGGTCTGCAGCAATGTTTAGGTAGGTGGTACGTGTCAAAGTAACATCCACATGAATGTCAGGACCCGCCCGAGGTTTCCTAGCAGAACATTGCCCAGATCATCACACTTCCTCCGCTGGCTTGTCTTCTTTCCATAGTGCATCTCTTCCCCAGGTAAGCGACGCACACGCACCCGCCATCCAAATGATGGAAAAGAAAACGTCATTCATCAGACCAGGCCATGTTCTTCCATTGCTGCGTGGTCCAGTTCTGACGCTCACAAGCCCATTGTAGGCGCTTTTAGAGGACAGGGTCAGCATGGGCTGTCAGACGAGTCTTCAGCTTCGCAGCCCCATACACAGCAAGCTGTGATGCACTGTGTTCTGACACCTTTTTATCAAAGCCAGCATTAACTTTTTCAGCAATCTGTGCTTCTGTGGGATCGGGCCGGACAAGCTAGTCTTCACCCCCAACAGTGAGCCTTGGGCACCCATGACCCTGTTGTCGGTTCATCGGTTGTTCTTCCTTGGACCATTTTTGTTAGGTACTAACCACTGCAAACCGGGAACACCCCACAAGACGTGCCGTTTTAGAGATGCTCTGACCCAGTCATCTAACCATCACAATTTGGCCCTTGTCAAAGTCACTCAGATCCTTACACTTGCCCATTTTTCCTGCTTTCAACACATCAACTTCGAGAACTGACTGTTCACTTGCTTCAAAATATATCCCACCCCTTGACAGGTGCCATTGTAATGAGATAATCAACGTTATTCATTTCACCTCTCAGTGGTTTTAATATTATGGGTGATCAGTGTATGTTATAGCAACTACAGTATAAACAGTAGTTCCCCCATCAGCCTCTCTTTTTTTCTTTGTCAAATGACAATACTTAAAAAAATAAATAAATAAAGCAGATTATATATATATAACCCTCAAAACTGAATTTGATGACATTTCATTTCTTGAGTTCTTGAACAGCACTATTCATCATTTTAGGATGTGATATGTTTTTAACACCAGATTTCTGTTATGAATACCAATACCAATATAAGTGTTATCGAGCTCATTGAAAAGTAGGCTTCATAAATATTAGGCTGCAGACAGTTCACTAGCAGGATAGCTGTGAGTCTGCGTGTACATACATACGCACTGAAAAACATACAATATGGGTTAATCCTGATAAGACCCCTGGTGCTTTTCTCCTTTTTCAGGCCATTTGGGTTTTAGAGTTTATACAGTATGGGATACTGTAAAACAAGCTGGTGCAGATAAACCTGTCTCTGAAACCACAGTCCTATGCTTTGACTTGCACTAATTCCACAGTGTAGTTGAATTCTCGAATCTGATTGGTCAGAAAGTGTTGATTTAATTTTCTATAACAGTATCACTGACTCGTTCTGGCTGTAAGACAAATTAGTAAGTTTATATTAATCTGATCATTTTGATATGGTATTGTTTCTGTAGTAACAACTTACACTGGGAGACTTTACATAAACTCATGTTTATTAGCATTTTTGGAAATAGTCTCCAGTGTCAGCGCTTTATAACAGTCAGAGGTAAAGCTGTAATTTTACGTTTTCCGGCACAGAAGGTCTTCAGGACAGAGAATTTACCTTTTTTTTTTTTTTTTTTAATTAAGATTAATTAAGAGAATTAACTTCAAGAAAATAAACCTTAAAATAAATTATAACCTAAATGATGACAGGAAGTAACTTGTTCCATAACATTAAATGTAACCGTAAATGGATAAAAAATTGCATGTCATTCTTTATTTTAAAAAAAAAATAAATTAAATAATGTAACTGTTGATGAATTGCTTTGGAACAAAGGAACCAAAACACGTCGAGACTTGTGTTGTGTTTTATTCTGTAGTCAAATGAGGGAAAAGCGTGTTGAAATCACCACTTCGGGGTAGCGTAGATATTTTTGGATTTTGAAAGCCTGTTGTTGAATATGTGCTTTAAATATTAGCATATTTGAGGTAGTATTTCTTCTGCAGAAAGAAGAAGAAGAAACAGAGATCCAGACTGGAGCAGGAGCAGTAATGCTTGCTCGCGATTGTCATGTTTAATATGTCCTCTGCTGCTTGATAGGATTTTCTCTGAGCTCTGTGCATGCGTGTATGCGTGTATGCGTGTGTGTGTGTGTGTGTGTGTGTGTGTGTGTGTGTGTGTGTGTGTGTGTGTGCGTGCATGTATGTGTTTCCCTGCAGGCGGAGATTGTGAAGCGGCTCAGTGCTATATGCACTCAGATTATCCCTCTCTTGTCCCAAGAGGTGAGCGAAATTAATGGCACACACAGACACAGACACGCACACACACACACACACAGCCTTTCACCACCCAACATTAAAGTGTTACTTACTACAGAATGCCCTTATTCTTTCTCTCACAGCTATTTACACATTAATTATTTACAAGAGAGGTGGTCATCAACACAGCCTAATCTCCCATCCCTTTCATCTATCAATATTTTATACAGCCTTTTTTTTTTTTAACCAGGCAAACAGAGAGAGCATGCTGGGGATGTTCGAGCCATAATACCCTAAACGAGTCCAGTAGGAGCAATAACAGGAAATAAGCTTGTTTGGCTGAACTGAGTCAAATGGACAGTATTTCTAAAGTGATGTGTCCACTTTAGACTTTGTCACTGGATCGGTTGTGTATTAATTAGGAATTTAAAGATTCCTCCGGTTCAAATTGGCGTAGTGGATTTTATATTTATGATGCAGCTGCAGCAGTTCAGATGAGCAAGAACTCATTTGGATTGGAGCATATATAGACTAATAAAGATGTCTACGAGTTTGTTGCACATGCACATTTCTTTATGTACAAATTAGTGATGCACCAAAGTGATGGCTGAGACCAAAACTGAAATTCTGGGAAAAAAATAAAAGCCCCTTACTGGGCCATCAATTCAGCTCTCTCCACAATAACATTGGTACAAAGAGAAACTACTCTTTGTTTAATGTCTTTATATCTGTGTGTTGTAACAGATATTAGACAAGCACATCTATTTAAGTTAATATAAGGTTTACAAGACCAGATACATCAAGACCGAATATCGACTTACAACCCCAATTCCGGAAAAGTTGGGACAGTATGGAAAATGCTAATAAAAACAAAGAGGAGTGATTTGTAAATATACTTTGACTTGTATTTAAACACAAAACGTGTAAAGACAAGGTATTTGATGTTTTACCTTTTGATCAACTGCATAGTGTTTTGAAGGTAAACGTTTATTTTGAAATTGGTCCATGTGACAAGTTCCAAAAAAGTTGGCACGTAGCAATTTAGGACTAATAGCGATGTGATGAGGTGAAATAAGAAGTTGATGTGAAATAGGTGAGGCAATCGTCTAATCATAGTATATAAGGAGCCTCCAAAAAAGGCCTAGTCCTTCAAGAGCAAGGATGGGTCGAGGCTCGCCAATCTGTCAACAGATACGTCAGCGAATAATCCAACACTTTGAGAAGAACATTCCCCAAAAACAGATCGGTAGGATTTTGGGCATTTCACCTTCTACAGTGCACAATATAATTAAAAGAGTCAAGGAATCCGGTCAAATCTCGGTGTGTAAAGGGCAAGGCTGAAAACCACTTCTGAATGCGCGTGATCTCACCATTCACCGCTGCATCCACAGATGCAAGTTAAGGCTTTACCGTGCAAAGCAGAAGCCATACATCAACACTGTCCAGGAGCTCCGCCGACTTCTCTGTGCTCCGTCTCATCTGAGATGGACAGTAGCACAGTGGAATCGTTTTTTGTGGTCCAACGAGTCGACATTTCACATAGTTTTTGGACAAAACAGCCGTCGTGTTCTCCGGGCCAAAGAGAAAAAGGACCGTCCTAGCGGTTATCAATGTCAGGTCCAAAAGCCAGCGTCTGTCATGGTACAGGGGTGTGTCAGTGCCCATGGCATGGGTAACTTGCACATCTGTGAGGGCATCATTAATGCAGAAAGATATGTACACATTATGGAGCAACATATGCTGCCATCTAGAGCAGGACAACCCAGAACCACATTCTGCCCGGATTACAAGCGCATGGTTGCGTAAGCAGAGAGTGCGGGTGCTAGCATGGCCTCCCTGCAGTCCTGACCTGTCTCCGATTGAGAACATGTGGCAATGACGGCCCCGTACAGTTGCGCAGCTGAAGAAATGCATAATGGATGAATGGGGGAAAATTCTGCCTGATAAACTTAACCAACTGGTGTCTTCATTCAGCGCCCAAACGCTTAATAAGTGTTATTAAAAGAAAAGGTGATGTTACACAGTGGTAAACAGTCGATTGTCCCAACTTTTTTAGAGTGTGTTGCAGTCATCAGATATGAAATGAGTGTATATTTTCAAAAATAAATTAAATTCACAAAGCAAACCATCAAATAATGTGTTAATAATGTGTTTTCAATATAGTACAGGGTGAACTGAATTTTCAAATGACTCTCTTTGTTTTAGTTTTTTTGCATTTTCCATACTGTCCCAACTTTTTCAGAATTGGGTTTGTATTTTATTTGTAAGGAGACCCCTTTGTCCTTGCTGGAAAGATTTAGTTAAAGTGTATCTTTATATATTTGTGTAGCATCAGCACCAGGTGGCCCAGGCGGTTGAGAGATCCAAGCATGTAAGCATGGCTGACCTGAATGCAATCATAGGGGTGAGTATGTGTTTTTGTTTAGTTTTTTTTTCCCTTGTTCACCTCACCAATCTCACATTATTACAGTATCAACATGACCAGGCAGAAGCATTACACTATGCAAGTCGTACCAATAAGTTATCAGTGCAGTTTCACAATTTCAATTGCCCGTATGACCTACATGCTAAGCATCACTTGTAAGTTGTTATCATCAAGAAGTAATAGCTTACAATTTAATGCGTCTCATGCATAAGTCAGTTGTTTGAGCTGTTAGTGACCTCTTTTTCTTTGCCGGCCTCCTTAGCAACAGCAGCTCCAGCACCTGTCCCATCATGCTCCAGGCTTCCCCCTGACGCCACACCAATCAGGCTTGTCTCTCGGAGCAGGAGTTGGTCTCATGGCCCTCCCGGGGGCTTTCCCCTTCCCTCCACATCTGGTGCCTAAAGACGACGTCACTCATCCCGAATCTGTGGATCCCAGAGGTGCCAACAAAATGACTTCTTATTTATGCATTGATGTCATACATGTATGGCGAGGACATAATAAGATCTTTCCAAGACCCTGTTTAGACTTGGTCACTTTGTGTGTCTTGATCATTAGATAGAGATTACCAATGAGTGTAAATCCATGCATTTAAAGTAGATTTGATTGATCAATTCACCTCTGGGCCATCCAGATACGAGTGTAAGTGCACTAGAACAAGTGACATTTTCCATGCCTGTGCCAACTGTAGCCTCAGATTTAACTTCTTGTGAATGCTAATATGCTTTTTGCTCACCATGGCGGTAAAGCATGCTATCTTGAGTTATCATAGCTTTCCTGCGAGCTCGAAATGTCGCCATTCTTCTGTGACCTCTCACATCAACGAGGCATTTTCACCCAGAAAACAGTGCCTCATTGGATGTTTTTTGTTTTTTGCACCATTTTGTCTAAACTCTAGAGACTATTTTGTGTGAAAATCCCAGAAGATCTGCAGTTTTGAAATGCTCAAACCAACCCATCTGGCATCAACAACCATGCCACTGATAGAAAAGTTTTTTTTTTTTCCCCCATTCGAATGTTTAACACGAACACTGAAGCTCTTGATCTGTATCTGCATGGTTTTATGTATTGCGAAGCTGTCACATGATTGGCTGATTGAGTAATTGCATGAATGTCCCGGTGTCCTAATATTAATGTGGGCAGTGAGTGTATAAGGATATTTGGGGCATTTTCTAAACGCACCCCTCCCAAGATGATTTTGGATTAACAAACAGGCTACAGGTAGGAAGGAGTTAAAAACTGTTTTCATGTGTATGGATTTTTTATAAATTGTTTTTAGGAACGTTTGTGGAAACAGTCGTACATCCATGTTTAGGATTGTTTTACACAATCCTTGTATCTTTTTTCTATTTATAAATTAGAACCCTGGATTCGATTGCTGTGGGACGGGGGCATGATGGCTTAGTGGTTTGCACGTTTGTCTTG
Organism: Ictalurus furcatus; assembly: GCF_023375685.1. NCBI lineage: Eukaryota > Metazoa > Chordata > Actinopteri > Siluriformes > Ictaluridae > Ictalurus > Ictalurus furcatus. The sequence continues at coordinate 17,445,591 of NC_071274.1, forward strand.
CACCTTTCATGTTCTCCCTGTGCTGCGGGGGGTTCCTCTGGGTACTCCGGTTTCCTCCCCCAGTCCAAAGACCTGTGTTGTGATTGGCATTTCCAAATTGTCGTGAATGTGCGTGTGTGTGTGCGATTGTGCCATGTTAAGGGTTGGCACCCTGTCCAGGGTGTCCCCCGCCTTGCGCCTTGAGTTCCTTGGGAAAGTCTCCAGGCTCCCCCACGACCCTGTGTGGGATAAGTGGTACAGAAAATGGATGGATGGATGGATTGAACATTTTTCTGTTGTGCCACTCGGGACCCCCAAAAACATAATTTTAAAATCAGCAAGCATCTTGACGCAAGTGTTTTTTTTTAAGCTATAATAGCTGTAATAATAATAATAATAGTAATAATAATAATAATAATATTCAAGCACAATACAGCAAGCAGAATCCAATCCGTCTAAGCTTAGACACCTTAAATGGCAAGTGTAAATGCTGTAAAAGTGGAAAAACCATATGAGGATAAACTCTAGGTACAGGATTCAAGAAAGGACTTTTTTCATTGAGAAGAATCCATAACTATTGTGCACAAATTCGTAATAATAATTACAAGAACAAAATTCCTATAGAACCAAAAAAAATGCTTAATGCTTCAATCGGTCATGTTTTAATAGTGTTTTCAATTTTTTGTGATAAAAAGTTTGTGATACTGTAATATTTTTGATTGTGCCCTACTCTTACTCCAGTGTTTCACTATGATATGACACATGACTGTGTAGTAGTCATTTGAATAAAGTCTTAACTCTTTCTTTATTTCTTTATTCTTTTAGATGGTGCTCCAAACAGGGTGAGTACGAACCGTAGTCATGTATATCAGTTTGTATCAACATGTAGATGAATGACTACCATTAGAGAACATTTATTATAACCTGCCATGTATATTGTTACATATACTGCAGGCGAGTCATATTGATTTTGTGTTTGATGCATGTACGGAACTTCTGTGCAGTGAGTCTGATTTCTCATGATAGCATCAGTCAGTGGAGTGTGCATAGCTTGAGTGTTCGGTACAGCAGTAGGCTGGTTTTATATTGCTTGTTTATTACTGTCTGGTTTCCCGTTGGCTAGAACAGTGCAGTGATAAACATGCTGCAGGCACTCATGTTATATACAGTTCCCTCCACTAATATTGGCACCCTTGGTAAATATTAGCAAAGAAAGCTGTGCAAAAAATGTCTTTATTGTTTAACCTTTTAATATTTTTTTTATTTTTTCCCTCTTTTGTCTGCTTATTTTATCCGGACATTTTGATTCTGGCGCATGTTTTACGCTGGATGACCTGTGTATTGAAATTATCGATACAGTGTTTGTCAGTAATGATTGTGTAACACTGCCAAATACTGTGTCATATCCTGGGATAATTAGGTATGGAATAATACATGCCAGAACATTATATGAAATGAGTCATCGATGGAGTGGTGTGATGCGGCCGACGTGAAGCGGAGTTACTGTTCTCACGCTGAAGTTGATTATTTTTTTAATGACATCACATCCTGATGCGATTTGCCAATGATTAATTCTTAATTCATTAAAGAACAAGATGTACCCTTTTTTTATCCATTTATAGTAAGATTTAATGTTGTGGAATGTCCACGAAACAAGTTCCTGTTATGACTCACAGTATACAAAGTTACAAACTGACACCGGAGACTCCTTCCAAAATACTAAATAAACTTCACCGTATTAACAATTGCACAGAATTTTTTTTTTTTAAAATCCACCACATAAGTCATAATGTAAGTGAATGTATTAGATACTGTATTAAAACTAATTAGAACTAGTGCATTAATATAAACCTTGCAGCCAGAACTACTGTCAGAACTGCTGTTATAGAAAATTAATAACCTTCTGGCCAAATTCAACAGCACTGCAGTACAGCACCATTTTATGAAGGATCTTAATCTTTTGAAGTTCCAGGTTCAGTCAAAAACAACACTATATACTGTATATATTTATTATGTATCCGATATAGTCAGTTCTTGTTTATTGGCACCCTTCATTAAAATGAGCTTAAATTAATATATATGTGTGTATGTATGTGTGTATAATATATATATATATGTATATGTGTGTGTGTGTGTGTGTGTGTGTGTGTGTGTGTGTGTGTGTGTGTGTATAAAACTCTCATACCATAATTAATTTAAACATGTAGGGTTGCGGTAAGGTTTTATTGTTGGGTTTTTTTTTTGTTAGAAGAATGGTGTGTAATTTTTCCAGTTGTTTGAAAGAATGGTTGACTTGTAATTGTGTTTCATACAAAAGTGCTCTGGGTACTCCGGTTTCCTCCCCCAATCAGAAGACATGCATTGTAGGCTGATTGGCATTTCCAAATTGCCCGTAGTGTATGTGTGAGTGAGAGCGATTGTGCCGTGTGATGGGTTGGCACCCCGCCCAGGGTATCCTGTGTAGGTTAAGCGATATAAAAAATGGATGGATGGACAAGGGTGCCAATACATTTACATTTATTCATTTAGCAGACGCTTTTATCCAAAGCGACTCACAAATGAGGAAATACAAGCAAAGCGATATAGCAAGCGGAGAACAATACAAGTAGTGCTACTATACAAGATTTATAATTTGAGTTCTAGAGAAGCACAGTGTGCAGAGTAGAGGTGTAAGGGCCAGAGTAAGTTGTTTGTTTGTTTATTTATTTATTTATTTATTTATTCATTATAAATAATGTGGGGTTGGCATTTTAGGGGTTAGTTAAGTGCTCACGGAAGAAGTGGGTCTTTAGCTGTTTTTTGAAAATAGTCAGTGACTATATACTATTTGAAATGTTCCATATACGTTTAGGTATGGCATATGTGGTATTTAATGTATGTTGATATGCTATGTTTGACAGAGTTTTGCAGACTCGGCTTTAGTGAGTCAGTCCGTGGCTCAGAGGCTGCCTCTGCCGCTAGGTTGCCCAGCCGAGTCTGCGTCAGACAGCAAGAGAAGCAGTGCAGAAGGAAAACCTCGAGTTCCCACACCTCGGGTATGGCGCCCACACTTACACACAGACTCACATACAACAAACACTGTGTCATATCCTGGGCTGATTGACTCATACGTCTTCTTAATTAGATCCTTTGCATGGGAAGCCAGCTTTTTAAAGGAACAGTATGCAGAAAAACGACCTCAAATGTAAACAGCCTATCAGCCAAGTGGGTTTAGTTTATGAATTCTCCACTGGAGCCAGGAGGTTATTGTAGCTAACACAAAAATGCAATATAAATCTTTATATACGTGTATCAAATGAAAAATATTTAAACATTAACCCTCACACTGTCAAGTTGTTAGGTACAATTCCAGTTTTGTACTTCACACACACTCACACCCCAATGGTAGCAGAGCTGTCATGCAAGGCGCTAACTTGCCATCAACTTGGGGTTCAGTGTCTTGCCCAAGAACACTTCGGCATGTGGAGTCATGTGGGCTGGGAATCGAACCTCCAACCCTATGATTAGTGGACAACCCGCTCTACCACCTGAGCCACAATTTCCAAACTGTATGGGGAAAAAATTCCAGTTGTCCAGGATGACTTGCTGCAATAAGATTGTGAATCACTGAAGTTTTGTCCATTTTGTACAGCTTACAGTTAGTCATACGGACCACGTTACAAGTCTGTGAGACCTCACCGAAGAACTGGCAGTTAAGGTAGATTTCACGGAAAACTGTGGGTGAGACAGACGTTATACAGACATAACGTCTGTATTATTTCTTTCATTGTCAGCACATGAATAACAGACTATTTATTTTACATCAGTACTAATGTATTCAATACGCTTGACCTTTTCCCAGTAATAAAACAGGAAAATTATAAATTACACTTGCCAGTCAGGTATTAAATTTAGACTGATGTTATTGTTATTTATTCCTTTTTTTTTTTTTTTTTCAAATCAAAACCATTTATGAGGACAAACCCCGCCCCTGACACACATTGTGATTTAACTTAAAATCTCAGTAGATAGTGACGGATCCCCTACATGACACAAAAATAACGAATAGGGAAGTGTTACAGAGAGTAATAAAACTTAATTACGCATTCATGTCAGCAAAATTACTTCTTCTATAACTTCAAAGGTGACAAATCTGATTAAATGGAACAGCTTGTACAACGAAGTATTTTTATATTAAGTTGCAATGAAATATTCAAATGCAATTTCACATAGCACTGTGTTAGCTGCGCAAAGAGAAGCATTGTGGAGAATATTACGGCTTCCTTGCAAGCATGCCTTTGGAATACTGATGAGACGGGACATGGAAAGTGGATGGTAGTGTATAGAATACCATTCTCCTACGTTAAATTATGCATGCCATGGTCATTCTCAGAGAAAACAATGTCACTTCGAGTGCTAGTCAGTAACAGTGAAGTACCCTGAGCTTGGGTGACTGTCTGTGCGGAGTTTCATAATGTTCTCTGTGTGTCTGTGTGGGTTTCCTCCAGGTTCTTAGGGTTCCTCTAACTTCCCAAAAACATGTCAGTAGGTGGATTGGCTATGATGAATTGCCCCTAGGTGTGAATGTGTGTGCGTTTCGTGCTACGATGGCCTGGTGTTCCATCCAGGGTGTGTTCCTGCATCGTGCCCAGTGTTCCTGGGATGGACTCCAGATTCACCACCACCCTGACCAGGATAAAGCGCTTACTGAAGACGAATGAATGAATGCATTGAGTTTCAGCGCAGATAAATGTCACTAGACAGAAATAAAACCGATTTCAGGGCACTGCAATTCCTTATATAGACATATACAGGCTGATGATGAAAGAGGAAGATAATTGATGACATTTTGCTTCTTCCTCTAGGACAGAGAAGTGGAAAAAAATGAGGACAGTTTGAAACGGGACAGCACTAAAGAGGTACGGCCTAATTATTCTGTTCCTGCCTCTTCCTCCGTGGCCCTGGCTTAACGTCAACATCGTTTCTATAATTATAAGCCCCACTCAGGACATGCTTGAATTATCAGGTTTTCACAACTCAGAGCAGAAAGTAATACAGCTGCAAGTATGATTTAAAATAACAAATTTGTAACCACAAATCCAGTTTCCCAGAACCATATTATCCGTAATCTTGTGCTTTAATTGCCAGTGAGGAGTCACTCTGAACCAGGAAAAGATTTATAACGGTCTGGATTTGAGGTAGTATTTATTTTTTTATGTCCAGACAGTTATTTTTTTTGGGGTGGGACGGGGGGACGGAACAGACATTAATAGTATTGTACTGCTCCCTGGGTTAGTTTAAATAAGTAATGATCATTCACATTACAGAAATGTGTTTTTGTGATTTCTTGGTATTAAGTAAATATTAAGTACTTTCTATCCAGGTTTACTCTATTCAATTGTCCATCTTCCTGTCTGGAATCAGCAAACATATAGAGAGAACAGTATTAAGACTCGTACATAGTGAGTCTGTGTTCTGTTCACTAGGATGTCTCAATAACTTGTACACTGTCACAAAGTGTAGCAATACACTTGTAAAAAAAAAAAAAGTAAATATTATTATAAGTGTCTGTATATTAGGAGTGTATAAACAGATAAAGGAAACGTTACAGAGATTGGAATCATCTTTTGGTTTCATATTTAAAACACAATATATGTTTATTTCACCTTGTGTTTCTCAGCTTAAATATGATCTCCCGTCACAATGTGCATTAGAGAAATGTATTCAAGAACAGTAAGATCCATCCAAACCTAATGTAAAGATTAACATTAAACATTAAAACTCAACAAACGTTTTACTTAATGTTTAGAACAAAATGCATATTAATTAATCGCAGGAAAACAGTTGTGCCACATTGAAAAACTATGACCTCAATCATAGTTTTATTTACAATAATAAGTCATTCAACTTGGAACTATTCGGTACACGAATATGTTTTAATTTCTATCAGCTGACTGTTATAGTACGGTAAATGACTGACAGTGGTCAGTGTTATAACATTACCAATGATACCTGTGATATCTCAGAAAATGTAGTATGTAGAAGAATGTAATTTTTCCACAATATCAATGTCATGTCATCACCCAGACTATATTTCTAGCTTCCCCAGACATAATTGTGTGTGTGTATGTGTGTGTGTGCATATATATTATATTATATTATATTATATTATATTATATTATATTATATTATATATATATATATATATATATATATATATATATATATATATATATATATATATATTATATTATATTAGAGTAGCTAAATTGTCACATTGTGGAACTTGCTGGGAAGCTAAAATGTAAGTAATGAATAAAACATTGGGCTGTTAAAATTATTTCCCAACAACTACACATCTTAAAATGTTTTGTTCCTCTTTTAACATAGAAATTTGATGACATTTTTATTTATTAAAGACCAACAGATCATAGTTTTTTATCTGTTTAGAGTTACAATTAATGTGTGGAGTGTAGTTGAAACAAGTTACTTCATGCTTTCGCTTAACGTCATAACAGATGTAAACAGTTGTTTCATCACCAACCTCTTTTTTCTGTCTCTAAGTTCATTAGACAAAAAAAAATGCAGCTTGTTGTGCTAGACAGGAAAAAAAGCAAAGCCCTACATCCTGAAAAGGAACCGTTTTAGCTCTGACTCTGAGACTACTTCCAAAAATGCTAAATAAACATCTCCTCACAGAAAACTTCCCCATATCAGCTATTACATAAGTAATTACGCAACCTACATTCTTTTCAGTTGTTTATGTGAAGCAGTCACAGCTTCTGTTATAGATATCCTCTGACCAATCAGAATTGAGAGTTCAACAATGGTGTGGTATTAAATATTAATATGATTAAGTTATCAAATAATCATGTGCAACACAAATGACTAATTGTTTGCTTGGTGATGTGTGATCATTCTCTTCTTGTTTGTGGTTTAATATATCTCATCACCTTTTCATTGGCCTGGAAGAAGAACATGTCTCCAGCAGGAGGATCTCCCAGGTCCGCTGACGGGAATGGCGTGGACAGCCGAAACTCATCCAGAGATGCCCGATCGCCTTCCTCTGGCTTCCCGCACACGCACACACCCAACCAGCACAAGAGTCCCCCTCAGGTACACACTGCAAGTTTTCTACACATATACAAAACAATACAGAACTTCAGGTGAAATACAGTGTACAATATGCACATAGTTTTTAGATATGTGAGATATTCACTCTCCTGAGCATAAAACTGTCAGGATAGACAAGTGGCTTTGTTAAACACTGGTGCAAAAACATCAGGCAGTGAGCGGAGAGGTGGGTGGTGGAATAGATGTAATTAGTGGAGTCTTTTTGTGTGAATTTAGAAGTTTTAGATTTTAGAGGAAAAACTGATCAGTGATGTCATACTTTTGTTTTGTTTTTTTGTCTCTTAGTATTAAGTCTTGGTAACTAGAGTGGAAACAAACACACAATCAAGCAATTAAATCTACAAAATCTTGATCGTATAAAATAAAGTCAAGTATAATACAAGTTTAAGTAGTATTCAAGTGTACTACAAGAATAATAATGTATACTTGGTACACTAGGTGAAGTACACTAAGTGACAAATACAGATACACATACAATTGTGGGTTTTTTTTTTTAATACTAGCATTTATAGATATACTTGAAGACAAGTCCACTAAGTGCGAAGTAAAAGATTTTTTTTTTTTTTACTTTTAGATGCAGTTATGAAGTTTGCTTATAATTTTTGATTATACTGAATAATTAGGTCAATTTATATGAAGTCCACAAGAAATTAATTACTTTTAATGTTAGACTCAATTTTAATCCAGAATACAAAATGCTCAGAAAACTTCCTTTATAAAGCAAAATTGTGTTTAAAGAGGAAGGACATTCGCACACGCAGCAGTTGGAATAGAAGTGGTAGTGTGATGTTTATTGGAGGAACACCTTGACCTCCACCCTTGAACTACAATTTCACCCTATCCTTGGGAGATCACAAGTTCGAATGCTGGTGATGCCACAGCCATGCATGGCCAGGAGCCAAGGGAGCAAAATTGGTTGTGCTTTCTGGGTGGGAGGGATGGCATACTCTCACTCCCCTGTCAATCACAGTGACACTAGCCAATCGCAAGCATCTGTCAGTTCTTGTATGTGGAAGAGGGCAGATAGCGCTTTCCTCCAAGTGGATTATGCTGCGCTTTGATGCAGCAAGAGCCGAACTTTCAAACGATGCAGTGACTGGCTTTACGTTTCTCAGAGGCTGTAGGCTTATTGGCATTTCCAAATTGTTCGTAGTGTGTGAATGTGTGTGTGATTGTGCCCTGCTATGGGTTGGCACCCCGTCCAGGCCTTGTGACCCGACTTCCCTGAGATAGGCTCCAGGCTCCCCTGGGACCCTGTGTAAGACAAACAGTACAGAAAATGGATGGATGGATGGTCAGTGTTATTACTGACAATACGTGTGATATCTCAGAAAATGTAGTATGTAATTTTTCCACAATATCAATATCATGTCATCACCCAGACTTTATTTCCAGCGTAATTGTGTATATATTTCTCAGAAATGAATCAACACTTACTGACCAATCAGAATCGAGAATTCAACAGCACTGTCGTATAAGTGCATTGTACAGGCCCAATTCCGAAAAAGCTTGGAAAGTATGGAAAATGTTCATAAAAACAAAGAGGAGTGATTTGTAAACGTACTTTGATTTGTGTTTAAACAAAAAATGTATAAAGACAAGGTATTTGATGTTTTACCTAATCAACTGCATAGTTCTTTGAAGATAAACGTTAATTTTGAAATTGATGCATGCAACACATTCTCGAAAAAGTTGGGACAGGGGCAATTTATGACTAATAACAATGTGATAAGTTGAAATAAGAAGGTGATGTGAAACAGGTGAGGCAATCGTCTAATCATAGTATATAAGGAACCTCCAAAAAAGGCCTAGTCCTTCAAGAGCAAGGATGGGTCGAGGCTCGCCAATCTGCCAATAGATGCGTGAGTGAATAATTCAACACTTTGAGAACAACATTCCCCAAAGACAAATCGGTAGGATTTGAAAACCACTATTGAATGATCTCCAATCCCTCAGATGTCACTGCCTTAAAAACCGTCATGAATCTGTAATGGATATCCTGACATGGGCTCGGGAATACTTCGGTAAACCTTTGTCAGTTAACACCATTCGCCGCTGCATCCACAGATGCAAGTTAAGGCTTTACTATGCAAAGCAGAAGCCATACGTCAACACTGTCCAGAAGCACTGCTAACTTCTCTGTGCTCGGTCTCATCTGAGATGGACAGTAGCACAGTGGAATCGTGTTTTGTGGTCCGACGAGTCGACATTTCACATAGTGTTTGGACAAAACAGCCGTCGTGTTCTCCGGGCCAAAGAGGAAAAGGACCATCCAAGCTGTTATCAGCATCAGATCCAAAAGCCAGCGTCTGTCATGGTATGGGGGTGTGTCAGTGCCCATGTCATGCGTAACTTGCACATCTGTGAGGGCATCATTAATGCAGAAAGATATGTACACATTTTTGTGCAACATATGCACATTCTGCCAGATTACAAGTGCATCACAAGTTGTGTAAGCAGAGAGTATGGGCGCTAGCATTGCCTGCCTGCAGCCAAAATAAGGCAATGAAGGCCCTGTACAGTTGCACAGCTAAAGAAATGCATAATGGATGAATGGGGAAAATTCCACTTGCTAAACTTAACCAACTGGTGTCTTCACTCAGAGTCCAAACGCTTCATAAGTGTTATTAGAAAAGGTGATGTTACACAGTGATAAACAATCGAGTGTCTTGCACTCATCAAATTTGAAACAAGTGTTTATTTTCAAAAATAAATTAACTTCACAAACTAAAACATCAAATAATGTGTTAACAATATGTTTTCAATATAGTACAGGGTGAATTGGAATTTTCAAATGACTCTTTTTGTTTGTTTTTTTGGAATTGGGGTTGTAGTACACTCGCAATGTTCTAATATATAAATCGTACTTCGTTAGTTGTACTAAATGATGGGAAAACTTGCCTGACTCACACCCATGACGTCAGGAGACTGACCTGACACTGGGGTCTGGCGGTGTTAATTGATGTAAAAGCATTAAACATGTTAGGACAGTGTTATATGCAGATTATTGGTGGTATGTCAGAGGTCCTCTTCTGGTCAAAGCCTCCAGTTTGAAAGCTGGCTTGAAATTTGATTATAATTTGCAAATGATTTGAATGGAGACCTTGTTGCTGTTTTTAGCACGGTGTTGTGTATGTAACAGCAGAAAACAACCAAGTATTATGTGGCCACTGGCACCAAGTTTGAAGGATACTGATCATTCGGTAGTAAATACATTTCCATTTCTTGTGTTTCCTGTGTTTCGTGACCACGACCTGTAATGATTCAGCTTTTTATTTGAAACAGTTCACACTTTCTGTGTTTGTTTATTTATTTATTTATTTTTAGGAGAAATCACGCTCTCGTTCTCCATCTCCGTCACGTGACGCTCCATCTCCTGCGCCTCCTCCGCCTCCTACTGCTTGTCCTCTGTCCTCCCCAGCATGCGCTCCCTCTCCTCCTGTCCAGCACTAGGTGAGATACACCTACACTCTCCACAGACAACACATGTCCTCTTTCATGTTCCTTTTTTTATTTGCTTATGAAGTTCAGTGAAATATTATAGGCATCTATTATATTCACCATTACAAGCCAAACAACAATCATATATCTAATACATTTTTAGATATAAACAGTGGTAATTTGTAAAAAATTTTACATATCTGGTATATGCTTACTTATGATAAGTATATGCTTACTTATGGTAACAGTATGGAAAATTGCTCCAATTAAAACATAAATATGCATAAACAAACCATATACATGCATACAGCTGAGTGCAAAAATTTGTACACCCCTTCGTATAAAATGATCAGGACAAAGTACTTTCATTTATAGCTACAATACACTAAGTGTGGTAGGTTTCACACGTGTACCTTCACTATCAACGGTAACAAAAATGATTCGACACTGTATGTTCGTACATGATGTATGTTATATTATTTGATAAATATATTACTATACCAGTTTAAATGGTTGCATTCCCCTTTCTGAATGCCCACACTTTGCTTAGAAACCTCCTTCATCTTCTGAACAGCTTTTGGATTCTCTCAGTTGTAATATTCAGGCCAAGTCACACATAGCCTCACACGTTCTTCCTGACATTTCGGTTGTCACACATTCCCGTCTTCAAATCAGGTTTGGAGACTGAGAGGGCCATGACGAAACTTGTAATAAATGACTCCTTCTATTTGTTCTCTAAACTCTCTAAAAATTTCATGAAAATCTTCCTTCTTAATAAAAATGGGATTGTTTCCCCCAATGCCCGGAGTCACAGTTATTCATGTACTATAAAACCAGTTTGTATGTGTAAAAAAAAAAAAAAAAAAAAAAGAAAAGAAAAAGGAAAATAATTTCACTTGAGATGTTTCACTGCAGCACTTTTCAGTTCTTATTTGTTTTCAGTTCTGCTGGAGCTTCTGACTCCAGCCTCGTTTTCAGAGAGTGAGATTCATGCTTGACTGAATAGAAGTGGAAAGACTGATATGTCAGAGTGCAGCTCGTTTTCTCTGAGTGAAAAGTGTAACGTTTTTAGCTGCCACATTTATCTTGCTGTCCTCACAGGACCCACTCCGCATCATGGAGTGAGACGGGTGGGAGACGAAGTGGCCCTCCCTCACCCACCCACCAAACCCAGCACACACTGGCTCCGTCCCATAGTGCAACGGGGTCAAGGACCAGGTGCCTTGCCAGGGATGTGCATTTGTCCACCGAGTCTTGGAGCTGAACACAGTCTGCATCCACTTACACTGCAGGGCAATGTCAGAGGCACAGCTTAACACGCCAATCAATCAGCTGTTCTAGTGATTGACAGGTCTCTCAGCCAATCAGGCAGCTGGAGTGCTGTGGCAAAGCTGAGCATTTTGGTGAGTTGCTGTACATACATAAATAAATTCAATATGTCATAATTATGTAGTATGTAGTATTATGTTGTGCATATTTTGAGCCTCCGTATAATGTAATGTATGATTTTAAATATGATCTGTTTATGTATTTCAGCAGTAAGAAAGTGAGAGCAAGTCCTGTTGCCCCTTGATAACCATGGGATACTTAAAACCTACCAAACTAAGACACAGAAATAGACTGAGGCCCAATAACAACTCCTGTGTAAACACCAACCTGTAAGACTGCTGTGTAGCTGAACTGGAACGTCTTTGCTGAAGAACGTGACCTTTATATTGTCTTTTATACACTCACTTTATGCACTGGGAACTTGTCATGTTTTGCATTCCTCATAGCAACGTGTGCATGAGTACATCGACATCTACTGATGGATATAGCTGAGATGACTGGAGATGTGGAAGACATAATGACTGTTCAGGTCAAAGTATTTTAGGCACCCCAAGGAGGCTGTGAAGAGACTGTAATTTTATATTAGTTTATATTTTTTTGAGTCATTTTTGCTAACATCAGAAAGCACTCATACATGCTTAGTTTATCTATCGCTGTTGCACAAGCCACTCCATGCTTTTACTCGCTGTATAACCCGTAACGTTTAAGATTTCAAGCTGTACTTTAGATCCTTCAGCTGGTCAACTGGAGCCTCTTTTACAGCAGCCAGGATCATCAAATGCCCCAAAGCCTTTTCTTCATTTTTTTTTTTTTTTTTTTTTAAATTGACATTCAAATTATGTAGAATCTGTAATAAAGGGGGTAATATTGTGAATGCTGTCCTACCATCTAGAAATTTGATAACGTATAACTACATGTAGGGATACTCTGTCACTTTGGTGTGTGTGTGCGCTTCACCATAGAGTTCACACCTGTGATCAATTGAGGAACTGGTACCAGAATCCAGATGCACATCTCTATTGGCACTTCATATTTTAAACAAGACAACATTTTGTGTTGTAGTTTTAATGGGGACTGCTTTCACTTTTATCTAACTTGGGTAAATATCTTAAGTTTTATTGCATTACATGTGGCTCTGTTTTTCTACCACATGTTGTTTGTGGCAGGAAGGGTGTATGAAGCGAATATTTTATACCCTAGATAGACTGACCACATGAAATGCAAGTCTAATATTGTTTTTAAAATAAAACATTTCATTCAGTGTAATGTAATGTAATGTAATGTAATCATTTTCCACTAAAATTTGATACCCATTCAGATCCCCCCAGTTTTTCTATATGGTGTTTACTAAACACTATCTGAAACAGTATTTGTTGTGTGAAAATTTGGCCCCCAGGTTAAATCTAATTGATGATCCTATAGAAAGCATGGCGTCTAAGACATATTACACTACTGTAGGGATAAACAAAGTGATTTATTGGATATTAGTTGACATATTTCTTTCAGTTACTGGGCTTTTTGGAGGCAATATATCAATGAGTGTAAAGATTCATGTCTGTATTTGTGATACAGCTGAACTGATTCGAAACAACTGAATCATGTGCATGACTCTTTTTATTACTATTATTCAGAAATATTAAATGAATTTCCTTTAATATCGTGTTTCTTTCTTGCACTCTTTTTCTGTGTCTGTCAATCTCGGCAAAGAGGCCGTGGCCTCTCAATAAACAGACTTAACATCAATTTTGCATGTTTTGTGTGACTATATGCATCCTTTTTGGAGAGACTGACCTGTGTTACAGTGATCCCTGGTCTCGTCTACGCATACATATAGGAACCACCACACAAAGTTACAATTTTATTTATTTTTAACGCAATATCTTTGAATTTAACTTTACGACAGTTGTGTTGTCCTCTGTGTCCCATGTATGGTTAAACAGAAACAGACATTCTTAGCTACACCTGGTATTAACCAGCCATTTTGTTCAAACACAAAAGTTATGATTCTGTTGTTTGTCCTTTTGTTCAACTTGTATTGTCTTCTTAGTTTATTAGCAACTAGATTCTCTTAAAATGCTAAATGCAGACCGACTCTATATGGAAGCAGTTGAGACAACATTTAATGATGGGCTGTGCAAATCTACAATCTGGGGGTGGGAAGAAATCAACAACAAATCAACACCTCCTTCCTACCATACTGTGTATTTTTCTTGTGACCATTGGTGGTGCTGTTGTTCCTGGTTCTATAAAAGTCCAAAATAACCAGCCTCAGGGCTTTTGTTAAGAGTAAATAAGCTGACGTGGATGAAATAAACCTGATACCTTATTAGAACATTCCAGCATTATTAAAAAATAAAGGCTAAGAGCATGGCTTAGCCATGCTATCCAAATTCACAGTGTTGTTGTGTGACTGTCAAGTTTATTTTAACAACTCCTCCACTAGGGGGCAGTAGTGTTATAGCCAGCATTTAAAGCTGTTTTCTTCCTCACGCTCACACTCTCACTCTCACTCTCACACACTCACACACACTCACACAGCTAGCCTGTCATTGGGAACAACTTGGGGCACTGTCTTGCTCAAGGACACTTCAGAATGTGGGCCGGGGATCGAAAAGCCAACCCTGCTATTAGTGGACAACCCGCTCTACCACCTGAGCCACAGCCGCTCCTGTTACTTGATCATGCCTGATTCATCATTAACAACAACTCTTAACATGAGTTGATTCAGCTGAATTGCTTGCATGGAAAAGTATTTAACTCTGCCTCTATGTGGGAGAGGATTTGGGCCAAAGTTAATACCCACAGAATATTATTAGTATCAGCAGTGCAACTACACAGAGAACCAGCATGAATCCATCCCTTCAAGAACTGCTCTGTAATAGATTTTCTTGGAATTACTTAATGAAATTGTATATGTGGCAAGACTACCAAGTTGTTTTTTAAATATGAAAACCAACCCCATGCACATTGTTCTAAAACACTGGTTTTAGAAACCAGGTCATGTTCATAACATAAATGAGGGGCTACACATTTACAGTACACCGTAAACTACAATAAGCATATGGGGATTTAATAACCGGAACAGAGATGTTCTCAGGCTGAGAAAAATGTCCACACAACTATTTTAAATGCAATAAAATGTCAGACACTTTTGGTTCTAATATTTGAACAGAAGAAGACTGTTATACTACAGCGCTGTTGAATTCTCGATTGTGATTGGTCAGAAGGTGTTGCTTAATTTTCTATAACAGCAGCTCTAACAATATTGCCAGCTATAATGATATATTATTAAGTTTATATTAATAGACTCACTCTAATATTGTATGGTTTCTATATTTACAGGGACTCGTATAGCAGATGCTCTATATAATATAAATCCAATTTAAACGAACTAAAAACATTTTTATTTAAGAAAAAAAAACATGCCATTGTTGATTGATATGGTAAAGCTTTTGTAGAGATGTTTATTTCACATTCTTGGATGGATTCTGCAATGTCACACTAGGTTTAGGTTTTAAGCTACAGGAAAATCTTAACATCAAAAGACTTTGGGGTCTATTAATAACATGACCATTAATACATGATTTTTTTTGTATGATTAAATTCAAGAAGAATAACAGACTGGTGAGGGAATGACTGAATGTGATTTAAGCGATAGCAGAAACGAGCCGTGTCATAACAATAAACGTAACTATAACAGTTAAAAATACAATGTATTGTTCATGCTTGGCAGATTGCTGTGGTATATGAGGAAAGAAACACTTATTGGCGTGCTGCTATTGGAAAATAATCACAGAAAACATGTCACAGATTATTTTCCCATAATAGTACCTTCTGAAGTGTTTTATTCCTTACTTGATTAACCACTGCAAATTTGAATGCACACATGACCCGCCTACAAAACCTTTTGGAAAAGAAGGTAGCCATTGTATTAAAGATTACACCATCAGTTTATAAAAACTGATTTTTATATATATATATATATATATATATATATATATATATATATATATATATATATATATATATATATATATATATATATATATATCTTTTTGACTCTCACTTGCATTAGTGCATTCATCTCATGAGCACTGCTTGTCCTCTTTCAGTAATAAAATGTTACCATGAACTACAGGTTTTGCCACTGCCCTTGACTGCACTGCTTTCTGTATAAATAGGTGCATACTTTTGCACAAAGCAAGTTTTATGTTCATACTCAGCCATCCAGTTCTTCATCCTGTCCTTCTACATGCAGTCCAAAATGTTTTCTCAGTGATGATTCATGCTTCGTCTTCACTGTGTTTCAGCAGCAGCTTGTGACCCTAGTTTTCGGTGGGGCGGGACAACATTAATAATGACATTGCTTTAAATAAAAAATATGTCGAGAGGCTGCCACAGTTGACTTGTGCTCTAGGTTACTATCTAATGACTACTAGATTAGGTCTAGATTACTATCTAGTCAAGTAACAAGGTACAGAGAGTTGAGAGTCGGCAGCACACAGTCATCCACAGCCCTGAAACTTTTCCCCCAAAAAACTGGCCATTGGAAAGGGAGATGTGGTGTAAAAAAATGAAACCGTGTCAACCCTGTCATTAATTGTCCCACCTGCTGCTCCTCTTCCACTGAAAATATTCATAGCGTGAGCATGGGGCAGTGTGATTCCTGCCCCAGTAATCCTCTAACACCTATTGCAGTTCCAATTTGTGACCACTAGGTGCAATAATTACAGAAGGCCTAAGACAGGGGTTCCCAAACTTTTCCAGGGCAAGGTCCCCCAAATGGCATTAACATTTGCCCCCCTTTTGCAAGATGTCTTTAAAACACATTAAAAATACAGACTTCTGAATATATCCCCCTTTTTTTAATTAATAATTACATCTTATATCTTTACATTACATTAGGAATTGATTGTGTGTGTGGTTGTCTGAAAGTGAGAATTTATTTTTCACACCAAATTGTTATGGCCCCCCGGGCGCCTCCTGGTGGACCCCAAGTTTGGAAACACTTTGAAAACCACTGGCCTAAGAGGCCATGCATTATTTTTTTTTTCTTCTTATCTTCTCATGATCACAACTTAATTTTCTCCTCATCTCCACATAACAAACAGTTGTTTTCTTGTGATCCCGACATAACGGAAGAAAAAAAAAATATTGCACCTTCGTCATCGCCATCATAAATGTATCAATTGCCCGCTATAGAGATGGACTTTATCTCCGCATTAAGAGAGAGGGGTGTCCCCTTCTCAAGTATCGGACACTAATGTGGCAGTTGTGAATCACTTACAGACAGAGCTATTTCAGCTTGATCAAAGTAAAAATGAATTTGTTCATCCTTGATACTGGAGGATTGCACTAAGCTTTTGCTGCCTCCAGAACAATAAAAACAATGTCGAGTACACAGAAAAATTAAGTTGTGGTCATGAGAAAACAACTTTTGTTATTTCCATATCACGAGAAAACAGCTGTTTATGTGGAAATCACAAGAAAATTAAGTTGCGATCATGAGAAAGCAAGAAAGGAAAAAATAAACAACAATAATGCAAGGCCTCTTAAGGCTTCTGTAAATAATAACTCCATGGAGCTTAATGTGCACTGGCCGCCTCCTGATTGCGCAATACCTAGAAAGACGAGCAAATCAGCAGAACATACCGGTCAGTCGCTAGTTAAACGTCATTGGAGTTGTGAATGAGCACTTTATGAACATTAACATTAATTGTTCTAACACCGTAGCAAAAGAAATTCAGCACCAAGCTAGTACACGAGTAATTGATTTTTATTCATCTACAGTAGTTAAGACATAAAAATGTAAAAATACATTTAGAAAAATATTTCATGTGTGCAATATATTTAAGCCATACAATCAAAAGCTTTGGGAAAGTCAGTGTGCAGGCCACAGTATTGGACAGAACATTAAAACTCACCTGCTCCAGACACTTGGCTTCAAGCATCCACAAACACAGAAATTCGGAGGCCTAATTAGTAATTAGTGGATAGAATAAAAACTGTATCCAGAGGATTCATTCACTTAAAATACATACATATATATATATATATATATATATATATATACATACATACATATATATACATATATATATATATATATATATATATATTATACGTTTATATAAACTGTGCCGTGACTATAAATTTTATAAATGCAGCTTTGGGATCAGACAGATACAGATAGATTAGACTTATTTGTATTATTGTGAACCATTATTTATATAGCATTTCTGATCTGAAGGTTCCAATAACAGACCTTTTTCACCAATGTTTGTTCGTTTGTATTTAATTTTCACTCCATCACTTGAAATGGTCAGGTTTAGCGGCTTATCTTAGTCTTGGTTTTTGGAGGTATTTTCACATTTTAAAGAAAATCCCAAGGGCTCAGAATAGAGCTTAGAAAATATTCCAAAAAACATTTCCAAAAACATATTACATACTAACTGTGAACTATAACGGTAATGTTCGGGCTTGTGTAGGCACTAGAACGAAAAAAAAAAAAAAAAAAATAGATTATTCGAAAATATTCACTGGTATTTGCACTGTTGCACACTGAAGCGGAGTGAAAACGCTTGTTATATGTTATACATTCTGAAGAACCTGTTCCACATTCAATTTAGTACACAAATAAAATAAAAGATGCTTTGCAGTAGGGGAGCTCTCCCCACATTGGGGCCTGCTCTATTTTAAGGCCTTTGGCTTTCGGCAGCTACACCAGAGGAACACAGAGGCGCTCTGTTTGTTGGCGAAAAAAGGGGGGAAAAAAATCACCTCATGCTCAGTAAATATAGAGTGCATTAAAAATCTCGCAAACTAAGCAATGTTGCCGAAATGCACAGCTCATAGTAGTGCTTGTTAGAGTACGTCATGTGCTTAATCTCAATCTGTGAACGTGACACGAATTCACACAAATTCTGTAGATGGAATAAATCAATGTGCAGCTTATAGATCAATTTGCGATGTGAATGTAAAAACTGTATGTACAGTATTTTTTTTTTTCCATTATTAGTCATGTAAGAGTATAAAATGATACACAACTAATGCTGAAAACAAATTTTCCCGTAATTCTTTTTTGCACCAGGGTTCTGCACAGCTTAACAAAGCGAACATCGTGTCCTAATTATATCTGACTTCACTTTTCACCCCAATCTTGTGATCATGTGCTGTAAAGCCCAACACTTGGTTCGTATAAACATGATGGAAATCACGTTCCAGGGAAAGGACACTGGTATGTGTTTCGTATCTAGGGATAGATGAGAAAAAGTTTATGCGCATACACTGAGCATTGCCATGGGGGGAAAAATAATCATATGCTATGAACATTAACAAATCCTAACCATGTGCCTTGGGCAGTTTTTCAAGAGCTGAAGCTTTTTCTGCAGTGAGAACCAGTGCCAGACACACGTGAGATCCATCATGAGGTCTACTCCCAAAGCATTCATGCTAGAAATGACCTTTCTTGAATGCAGCATCAGAGAATTTTACTAATCCAAACAATGGCTACTACATTACACGAGATTACTGAAGATCTGTTCGAACAGCAGTGAGGAAAACTGTTACATCCTTAAGCCTATATTATCATCACTGCACGTTATTTATTTTTATTTGTTTTATACTTTTTAAAATTACGTCAGTTATGAGGTTATATAAACTCTTCTTGTCCCGAAATTCACGTAATAATAAAAAATAAAAATAAAAAACAAACAGTAGGAAAAAGTAATAAGCCTGCAAATATGCAATAGTTAGCTAGTGGTATTTGGTGAAATTAGATAATATCATATAAAATTTGTAATAAAATTGTTTTTAAAAAGTAAAAATTAGTCACATTATGCAGTCCAACTTTGTGAATGTGTTGGGGGATTTTTATACATAAAACACTACTGCCATTCACCAGGAGGGTCATAACTATAATCAACCACCACAGGATATATTTTCATTAAAAAGAAGTCTTAAAACTATATTTTTAAAAAAACGGCAACTTCACAACGTAGTGGATGAGGAATGCATTTGAACTCTACCTCACATGTTTTCAGTGGCACGGCTTCTTGAAATTCGACGGACCGACCCACGACCGATCTCTACGCTTCACTTGGGAACTGTTTTCAAACCGTTTTCAGATGCCTTCAAATCAGGTGAAGTTGTTGCATTTTGATACAATTTAAAAGTCTGTTTCTTAGAATCAAAAAAAAAAATTCTATTGATTGTTTTATGATTTGTGCTTTAGTCCTAAAAAATGATTTGTGTAATCGGATAAAGTATAAATATATCAGACCCTCTACAGGAAGGACAAAATATAGGGATACTATATGATGCCGCATACATACATACATACATACATACATACACGCACACACACAGGCATATAAAGGAGAGATTATCCACGTGTGGAGGCGAGTCTGTAGTCAGTGCCACTCAGCTTTAGTGGCTACAGTAGCTGCACTGATGCCTCTGGGATGCAGATGTGGGGGAATTATTGAGCAGCACTGCAGCCTGTCCAGTGGTTTATATATATATATATATATATATATACACACACACACATACACACACACATACATACACACACACTTTCTGGTTTTGGTATGATACCGGTACACACCATCCACAAAGCCAAAAGTCTCTCATACGGTCCCAGAAAAGCTGCAATGGTGATTCCTCTCTTGATCGATTATCTGCAGGCTTGGTTTGCGCTCCGATTCGTCGGTCTCCGACATCTCGGTTTGCGGTTGGCGCGGAAGACGTTCCTTGAAAAAATCTGAGACGTACCGCACCTGCGGGGTGTTTCGTGCCTAATTACTCAAAAATGCATTTTGAATAGAATACAAGGTTTTTGCAACGTCACATCAAGTTGAAACTTACATTGAGAATGGCGATGAGCGCCCCCTGCAAGAGGCCCACGAGTACATCGCTCCAGTGGTGTTTGTAATCAGACACCCGCGTGTATCCAACGTAAATCGCGAATGCAACCAAGAAGAACTGAATCGTTGGTCGGAGAAGACGTGCCCATTTGAATGCCATGCGTGCCTGCACATATAACTAGAGAGAGCGAGAAAAAAAAAAAGGTAAGTGTTAGGATGATAATAAATACTCATTTTATAGATAGATAGATTGATAGATCGATCGATCGATCGATCGATCTCAAACCTGTAAACTCCTAGTCCAAACATAATACATATTAATAATTCTCCCAGATATAGGTACAGTTATTAAAACACCTAGCTTTTGGGGAAATGCCCTCTAAAACCTGTGTATTTTCCCAGGAAATTAATCCTGAACCAGTTTATTCAAAGAAAAAGAAATAGGTTTGGGAAAGTATTACATTGTAGGGAGAAGTACCATGATTTCTTTAGCTAACAGAAACTCTGAGGAATTTTAGGAGAATTCAGGAAGCAAACATTCAAGCTTTAACACAGGAAATTCTCAGCATCCAGTGGCTTGTGTGGGTGTGAGGAACATTATAATTTTACTATTAGCGTGTTTGAACAGGACAGGAATGCCTCTTGAACTGAAAGCATTATCTCAGACACATCTCCGGCGCAGGCTAATATTACTTATGCATCACTTTCTCTAGGCGAAATTTCACTAACTGCTGCTGTGAACCAGTTTGCGATGATGTCTTTAAGAAAAAGCATTCTGGGATGGTTCTGCATTAAAAATAACCTTCAGTCTCTTGGGAAGTGAATGTTGCCAAGTGTGGGGGTTGTTAAACTGTCTGCATGAATACCTGAAATGATGAATGAAATGTGAGACGGTGTCAACTCACCGCCAAAAACAGCATGCAGTACATCCCAAAAGATGAGTGGCCAGAGTAGAAGGACAACCTGGAGCAGGGAGAAGGAAAGTGAAATAGTTAGGATCATTTATCTAATTCATTTGACCAAATGTAAAAACTTTAGCTAGAACATTGAAGGCTTTACAAAAAATACACAGGAGTAAGCTGGTGCCTTTACTCAAGACTTCAGCCAAACAAACAAACAAACAAACAAACAAACAAACAAATAAATAAATAAATAAATAGAAGAATTATTAGAAGAATACAGCATGTACATAAATATAGAAGGTTGAGGAAAGCTCCCGAGTGTGTATTTATGGAGAAAAAAAAGAGGGTTCTGTAGAACAAACAAAATAAAAAGGTCAAATCCTACAATCACACAAGAGAGAAGAAACAGGAAGCAAGAACTACAGCTGACACCACAAAGAAACAAACACAGGAAGTGAGGTCAACAACAGCATGACCTTCAGTCCTGGCCTTTCTGTCTCTCGGCGGCGTGTACCTTGATTCGGTGACGTTGTGTTTGTTTCCCGTGCAGTTTATGTTGAGCATGTAGCCCTTGCACACGCTCGGCGCGCACACGGCCATGAAGTTGGGCCGCGGGCGCCCGATTGTGAATTTGGCCATTTCTGTGAGAGACTGACTCACACAGGCGCCGAACAGGAAGGTTCCCACGACTTTATAGAGCGCTGCAGCGTACTGGTTAAAGTCTGAGTTTGAGTAGAGGCGCTTGCTGTAGACCAGGTAGGCTTCTCCTGTGGTAATCTGTACAGGAATAGAAAAAAGAAGAAAAAAAAAAAAAAAAATAGAAGAGACTGATAAGACAGTTAATGAAATACATCATGCTAACATGGCTGGCAAATGGGGGCTAAATCGCATCCTTGCTTTGGAGAATTTCTATCTGGCCCTGGCAAACAGAAAAAGAACTGTGTGGTTACTAGTGTAAGGAAAATAAGTTTGGAACCGCCAATTAACCAGACATCTCACTGACGTTCATTACTGAGCTACCATGATCACCAATCATCTGAAATGGTTTCAGTAACATTCAGATGTGACAAATTAATAGCAAAAAAAACCCAACATAATGTATCTCAGAAAGGTGTTGAGCCATCTGAACAGCTTCAACACCTTGGACTGAACGCCATTCTTCCAAAAGATATTCCCTCAAATGATGATAGTGCACAGCGATCTCCAACACGTCACTCCAAAATCTCCCATAGGTGTAAAATTTGTTTGGGATCTGGTGACTTTTAAGGCCAAAGCATATGATTTACATCATTTTCATCCTTATCAAATCATTCAATGAACTCTGTGGATGAGGGCGGGGTTATCCTGGAAGAGACCACTCCCATCAGGGGTGAAGTACTTCATTATAGGACAAAAGGTGACTGTTCAGAAAAACTTTGTTGATTTACAGGGAGTCTTCCTTTGAAGGGGACACCAACAATGGCAACAAAACACCTAACAAAGCCTTTATTGCTTCCTTTAATTTGTCGCCCATCTGTAATTTCCAACTAAGTTTAGTACTGGTAATTTCTGGTAATGTAACCATGAAGATGTCAGGTACAGTCTCACAATGATGATGGAACAGACGATGGTGACGGCAGCCATCATGCTGTGTGAGATGGTGTCGGACTTGTACGGGTAACGAATGCTCTCGTCTTCGCAGTGCACGCCTCGCTGGTATGGCTGGAACATGATGGTCATGATCACGAATGGCAGTGCCGCTGAGGGGGGAAAAAAAACAAACAAAAAACGGGACATTCACTCAGAAAAGGGTTTCTCAGAAATAGAAATAATCAATATCATGTTAAATTAAATTTGAAAAAAAAAAACGTTTTTACAATTTAAAATTTTAATCATAAAAACACAAACAACAGTAAAGATGTTAATATATTTCACAAACCGAAAACTAAAAGTGTTTGCCATTTATTACAAAATTTTTTACTTAATGTGATCCTACTAAGTCTCAAATAATTTAGGTTGACAGAAACCTTTGGAACCCCTGACATAGAAATTCACAGATAAGCATACAAGTCCTCTTGATAAACCCGATACAACCTAAACACCATTTTCACAGTTGCTCCAAATGGTATTTTAGGTCCCCTTCAAAAGTATTGGAACAGCAAGGCCAATTCTTTTGTTTTTGCTATACAGTAAAACCATTTGGGTTTGAGATCAAAGGATGAAAAGATAAGACGCTAGAACAGAACTGCGGTGTTTATTTCTTCATACTTTACATCTAGATGTGTTAAACAACTTCGACCCTTTGTTTTTAACCCACCCATTTTTCACCTGATCAGGAACATGTGAGTGACAGATTTTCTTGTTGCCCAGGTGTACGCTGTTAAATTACTTGTTTAAACAATGAATAGCTCTGGATGTCTACTCTTGGTTTGAGTCCTGAGTGTCACCTATGAAGACTGCATTTGTTGTTAAAAAAATATGAAGATCAGAGAGCTGTCTACTGGAGAAAAACAAGCCATTCTGAAGCTGAGAAAAGAGGGAAAATTGATCGGAGCTATTGCACAAGAATTGGGCATAGCCAATACAACAATTTGGAATGTCCTGAAAAAGAAAGAAAGACTAAAAATATTGAGGCCATACCACAAGATGCAAACCACTCATCAGCAGTAAGAATCGGAAAGCCAGATGTGCCACAAAGGTTCCGGGAACCAAGATTAACACTATGAAAATGATGGAACGGCCAAAATGTGGAGAAAGAAAGGATCTGTTCATGATCCAAAACATAGGTGATTGTAAAACTCATGATGGTAGCAGCAGAATGAAATGAAAAGTTAACAGTCTGCTAATTTACCAAAAAAATAAATGCATCCAATCTAATTGGGAGGAACTTCAACATTCAGCAAGACAATGACCCAAAACACACCACCAACTCAACAAAGGACTCCATTAGGAGGAAAAAGTGTAAGGCTTCAAACCTGCCAAGACAATCACCAGACCTTAACCCCACTGAGCAGCATTTCACCTCCTTAAACGGAGACTCAAGGGACAAACCCCCTGAAACAAACGATAAGTGAAAGAAGTTGTGGTACAATCCTGGAAAAGCAGCAATAAAGAAGAATGCAACAGTTTGGTGATGTCAGTGGGTCACCGGCTTGATGTAGTTACCGAAATATTAATATTAGTGTTATTTATTTTAAGAACTACATGATCCAATACTTTTGATCATCAACTTGTATGGTGTGCGACCAAAGGTGTCACGTTCAAAGTTTATAAACATGTCTAGATGTAAATTACAGGAAATTAAAGCTATGGTCTCATTCATTTTTTGAGCTTAAATCCACATGTCTTCAGTGTATAGCAAAAACAAAAAAATTGGCCATGCTGTTCCAATACTTTCAGAGGGGACTGTATAATTTTATAATCTATTGTCTACGAGAAAATTTTATTCATTACACAGCCCAATTTGAGAACCAGAACAGACTTAAGGAGTCAATAGTGTATTTTATGGCTTGTCTTTTATGTTTTATTTTATCTCCTTTATTTCCTTTCCTTTATTCACATCTGTAGTTATTATTTTTTTTGTGTGTGTGTTTTACTGTAAGTTCTACTGTGCTGAGAATGATTGTGAACATATGCTGCTATCTGGAACTAAACTTCCATTGTATTACAGACATTTGGACAACCGAATAAAATCAGCCTAAAATACATTTTTGTCTAAAGAGCCACTGCAATGTAGTCGGATCAGATTGATCAAGACGGCTCCTGTCCTTATCCATGAACTTCTGTGAAAGTGTGTGCCACGATTTTATTGTTTAGTCATCGCATTACAAGGCAAACAAAGCTGCATGGATTTCAAATAAAGCCAGTAACACAAACATGCATCTTGTACGTTTTCTTTATCTAAAGCTCAAGAAGATGAAAACTAAGTAGAAAGGATGTCGAGTTAAATCTAACTTTAGTTTGTATTAGAAGTATTACAGACAAAATGTTTTGGATCTGCATTTGAACTGGTTTGTATTCTGTAGTAGAAGGTTCACGAAGGAAAAGCTAGAATAGCTGCAATATAGGCTCTATATTTGCTCGGCTAATATTTGTGAAGTTGGATGACAATACTCTAGAGCTGCAACAACTAATCGATAATAATCGATTATGGAAATCGTTGTCAACGAATCTCATTATCAATTAGTTGGTCTGCGCACAGTATATTTACTCATTACGTTACTTCTGTTCCGAAAACACGCTTTGGAGAGTAACTTCTAAAGTTGTGTCCCCGATGCACTACCGTCTCAGTGCAGTGTTTCTCATCAGGGGGTCCGCAGACCCCTAGTGGTCAGTGGTGTAATTGCAGGGGGTCCGTAGGAAAGTTTTTTAAATGTTTAAGTAATATAATGTATATATTTTTTGTTAAATGTATCAAAACATATTCAAATGAGATGTTTTAAAATGAATCAATTTGGTTAATCGCAAATATCATGTTAGCTGAGCTGACGATCGTTCATCGATGGATTTATTTTAAATGTATTTACAAATGAAATAATATGCAAAAACCTCTGAGTGGTAGACAAGTTCAAGTGTCGCACTGATGGATAAAATAAACAAAGGATAATTCAGAGAGTCAAATTAAATGTCACACCAACAACAAATAAACAATATACAATAAATCTTAATGTTTTGATTAAATTTTAATGTTAATATTATTAATGTTAAATATTAATAAAATAAAGCAACATACATAGAAATGACTGTTTAATATATAGCCTATAACTGCTGTGGAGTGAGGGGGTCCTTGTGGATCATTTGAAATATGCTAGGGGTCCAAAGCTCAACAAAAGGTTGAGAACCACTGGTCTACTGTATGACGTTTAGAAAGGTAATAATAATATCGTCTCAAATGAAACACATTAGTTTTTTACTAACCTGAAAGTTTGCCCCACCCCATCCGATTAATCAAAAAAATAATAAGCCAACTAATAGATTATGAAAATAATCATGAGTTACAGCCCTACAATACTCATCAAATAAATCTTTAATGCGATCTTAATTAGATAGCAGATTGTATATATTTTTTTTTCCAATAAAGTTTTATTGAGAAGAAAAACAAACCGACTGACACACAGCAACAATCATTCACAGATTGTATATTTTTACGCAGCTACTAAAAATAGAATCCATGACTGTCCAAAAGAGCAAATGCCACAACAGACATGTAAAAACAGATAAATCCTCACTAATGCAGTCCACACTGGGGCTGATAACACACTCAACGTTTTTATTCTTCTGCACATTCCTTAAATGACTTCAACAGACAGATAGACCCAGCAGTCAGCATTTGCGAATTGTAAACACATCCACAGGTTCTCGTGTGTGTATTTATCTTTAACGTCTGCAGTTATAGGTGTCTCCCAGTTAATACCCTAGTAGATGTGTATCCATGCTGCTGATGTGCAATGACTAAAGCAGATGTCTTATCTTCTGCTTTCTCACAAAAAGCTAAAAGATGCTGGTTCGGCTGGACATGGAAATAATGAGAACATCTGACCAAAAAAAAAAAACAAAAAACAAAAAAAAACCCACAACTTGTCATGTTATAGAGATACTGGAAACTGCAACATCCACAAAGAAAAGGGCAGCACGGAAAAAAACTTTAATTCTGGCTGTACAAAAATGCTGAAACTGGAGACTCCTTCCATGAACGTTAAATAAAATACATTTTAAAACCTCTTCACATCAACAATTACACTCTTTTTTCCCCCGTTGTAAAATCCGATGTGTCCGCCGTACAAGTCCCTGTGAATGAGCTGTTGCTATAGAAACGATAATGTGTTAGAACAAGAGCATTAAATGTGACGTACACTGTTATTTACCTTGTAGTAGAGCTACTTTCAGAGCTGCCTGTTCTCACCAAAGACAAAAAAAAAATCGAATGCACTGTGGTAGGATAAAAACTAATCCGCTGCGTCTGTGGTGACATCATGCTGATTCATGCTTATTTTCTGTGAAGATAGATATGACATCTGTGGTTCCATTTAAAGTTGAAGCATGTGATTACTTCTGCTTTTAGTTTTTCCCCAGGGTCTAATCGTTTCAAAACTGATGTGTGAGTGTGAATACAGGAGATGGTATGGTCATCTCTTCCAAAAGATTTTCTGAAAGTGTTTTTTTTTTTTTTTACACCTCTTCTTTTTAAATTGTGAAAAAGTATTTGCTCCATCCTGATTTCTTCTGTTTTTTGTGTACATCTCAAAATAAATAGTTTGAGATTTTTCGAAATGCAGCATAAAACAAAAGGCAGCATGAGTAAACACACAATACAGTTATTTATTTTTATTGAAGCAAAAAAAGTTATCACCTACCACCCATGTGAAAAAACTAACTGCCCCGTTAAACCCCTTAAAATCTGGTTGTGAGAACTTTAGCAGCAACAACTGCAACCAAATGTTTCAGATAACCGGAGATCAGCGTTTCACTTATTTCTAGGACTACGGCTTACTCCTATGCTTTGGATCATTGTCTTGCTGTATGATCCAGTTGCGCATGAGTTTCAACTTACAGACTGAAGACCGGACATTCTCCTTTAGGATTTTCTGGTAGAGAGCAGACTTCATGTTTCCATCAATTACTGCAAGTTGCCCAGGCCCTGAAGGAGCAAAGCATCCCCACACCATCACACTTCCACCACCGTGCTTGACTGTAGCTATGATGTTCTTTTTGTGGAATTCTGTGTTTGGTTTACGACAGATGTAACGGGACTCCTGTCATCCAAACAGTTCCACTTTCAACTCATCAATCCACAGAACATTCTCACAAAAGGTTTGAGGATGATCAAGGTTGTCATATCGCCCAGTCCCAGCATATACGTGTGGACAGCTGATGCTTTGACTTCAGAAAGAGTCTATTTCTTTACATACAGCTACACTAAGAGCTTGGTCGACACAAATGTAGCCTCCAGTAAAACCCTTGCTGACCAAACACAAAGGCCTGGTGTATATTTAAAGCTTACAAAGCAAAGAGAAGGACTCAGGAAATCTGGCTGCTCTCCAGAGTTCATAAACTCCCACCATGGTAGTGGAAACGACGCTCATTCTGGCCGAGTGTTTGATGATAAACCCGTCCAGCTAAATGATGTCCGGAACAATGAAGTTGTTTCGGGAAATCGTTAAACTTGAAAAAGAATAGGCGCTCTATACAAACACAAAGACGTAATGTGACTCATCCAGACATGGAGACGTTCAGTGACGTCAGCGCATCGCATAAAATCGTGCAGATACAGGTCAAAAGCTTGATGGGGTAAAAATGTGATCTCAGCCACTTTGACCACGGCATGATTGTTGGTGCCAGACAGGCTGGAGGATTTCAGAAACTACCGATCTGCTGGAATTTTCACACAC
Source organism: Ictalurus furcatus (assembly GCF_023375685.1). Lineage (NCBI taxonomy): Eukaryota > Metazoa > Chordata > Actinopteri > Siluriformes > Ictaluridae > Ictalurus > Ictalurus furcatus. The sequence goes on from NC_071274.1 coordinate 17,474,589, forward strand.
GAAACTGTCTCTAGAGTCTACACAGAATGATGCACAAAGCGTCAAAACATCCAGTGATGAATGGCCAGACAGGTTCACGTTGACAGGAAGACTACGGTAGTACAAATAACAACTCTTTACCAACGCGGTGAGCAGAAACGCAGGTCAGATTGCATACAAATTTTCCGACTGAGAGCACATTCTGAAGAACATGTTCCTCCGACACCACAGCAATTTGCCAATATGCACATTATTTTTTTTTATGCTGCGGAACGTCCACAAAACAAGTTAGTTCCTGTTATCACTCACAATAGTTAATAACAAGATACTCCCTGACCAGAATCTCTCTTTTTCTCTTAATAAACGAGTGCAGTAAGCAGGGTTGTGTTGTAGAGAAAGAAGACTTTCCCATGTTGGACAAAATAAAGGAACAGTTTTACCTCTGACAGCTATAAACATTCATTCCCTCACCAGCCTCTCTTTTTTTTCCCCCCTCTGTCTTAAAGGAAATAAGACCCAAATAAAAATTTTAAAAAAAAACAACAGTGTCATGTTTCTGAGAAACTGGAAACCACAAAGTTGGAAAATTTAAAGGAATAGTTTTAACGAGCACTGACACTGGAGACTCCTTCCAAAAAACGCTAAACGTCACCTCACAGAAAACTTCACCGTATCAGCAATTACTCACATTTTTTTTTAAATCATGTGTACGTGAATGAACTGTCACAGTTTGTATTAAGAGCGCACAGAAATAAGCCAGCAGTACTGTCAGAGCTATTGTTATAGAAAATGAATCAACACCTCCTGACCTTCTGAGTAGAGAATTTCACCGCTCTAGTTAAAAATTTCTGACTTCTCGATCAGCTTTCTAGCAAATTAAGTAACAAGATCTAACAAAAAAAGGGTCATCAACTCAGTCAGTACACGATCTCCTCGCCTTTTTTTGGGATCGTCGCACCCAAAAATGCTCGAGTTTGCTGCGGCTTTTTTCAAAAGCTTTGGATGCAACTTGCAGAGTTTTTTTGTGCCATATATTTATTTTTATGTTTGCTGAAAACTACACGCATTGGCGAAAATGCAACTGCACGAAATTGCTGTCGTGATGATGTCACATGACGTGTCTTGCCCCAAATCTGCGGAAAACTTTGCGGTAATTTAGAAAAATCGCAAGCTCCTCGGAATATTGCGGAATTAGCTTGATTTTGTGTTCGTTTATGCAAACGCAATATCGCGAAAGCCTGGAGGGACCGTCGATCCATCTACTATCCCCACATAGTTTGAATTCTGGACTTGATAGATAGAATACACAAAATATTGCAGGTTAGCATGAGAGAACACATATTTCTCTCTCTCCCTCACTAACACACACACACACACACACACACACACACACACACGTCCAACAGTTTCTGATCCAAGAGAAGCATTCCTCATTGATGTGAAACCCAGAAAGCAGAAACAGCCGTGCTATTGCAGAACTGAGAGATCCAGAATGCACCATTTGTCATAACAGCAGAGCAAAGAGGACAGCTCATATACACATACACACACACACACACACACACACACACACGCACCGGTGGACCTTCTTAACAAAATGACCGTCTAATTACAGGCTTTCGCTTTGATTTTGAATTGTGGGAGATTTCTGTAACGGCTGAGGAGGCGGTCATTTAAAATCTGGCACATGGCATGATCTAACGAAGACAAACTGAGGACACAAACTGCACCGTGCTAATTAATCAGCGAGACTAAAGAGTTGGCCGAGTTAATGGCGTTTTAACAAAAACGGTTCCAGATGGGATTTTTTTCATATAAACACACTCCTGACTGATGCAGCTTTAAAAGCAAATGGTGTTGATCCAGAGGCTTTTGGGAGGACAGGATTTGAAGTCAGGATTAAACTGAGGGCTAGAATTTGAAATTTATGAGGCAGATCTGCATAATTTAGTGTGCGAAAGTTCTCTCAAAGCAGAATGTTTACCTCAGGAACGACGTGTTTTTTTTTTTCCCCCCCCATGTAGTTTCTTGACCAATTAAGTAAACGCTCTTTTTTTAATCTCAGCCGACTTCAACATCCTTCATCACAGAGTCCAGAGACATTCGAGGAGGTGCACCTGGCTGGTGCAGGAAAAAGCAGAACAGCCTGTTGCTCTTCAAAAGCCTAATGCGTGATGTCATGCATGAAGGCCACAGTAACTTCATTGTGCCATCAGGAAATGCATGTCTGTACAGCGGCAGCGAGTTCGCGTTTCAGTCTCGGTCTAACCTCTGCTTAGAGTAACAGACAAGCGGAAACTTTGGGATGTCTGGAGAAAATGTGCTGCTTCTCTCGTGCACTAAGTAAACGCTGACTGCAGCGTTTTCCTGGAATTATCCGTGGCCACTAATATGGTTTTATTTCAAAGCTACAGATGGTCACACCAAACTGCCTTTTCAACTAACCACAAAGGTGGAGAAACCAAGCATTCCGAGATGCTGTATGCACTTTTCCACATGATTCATACACCGAGGCAAATAGAGCATGGAACGGAAACGACGCCATCGCTAATCTGCTTTCAGACTTGGCAGTATTTCTCAGTGGTTTATTCAGCTCTCCGGTTTTTCACTGGAGATGTTGGTAGTGCTTGCATGACCATCCCTCAGGAAATCTGGAACATGGGAACACTAAAGCTTTTCCAAAAAAAACACTGTTAGGGGAAATTTTCCCTTTGGATAGTATGGAAAAAGGATGCACCCAGTTATTTTGATCCAGATTGAATAGTGGGAGGGGGAAAGATGATATCGAGCATAACGGATGTTTTCGTAATGAGAGAATGGGTCACGTACCCATGTAATAACAAACAAGTACAAACGGTTTGGGATAACAAAAGATGGATTGGCATCGGAAAGTAATCTAACAGGAAATCAGAAAGAGTGTGCCTCTTTCATGGGGGAACCTCCACTTCCTAGGGTGGTGGTGGCTCAACGGTTAAGGCTCAAGCACCGCCAGTCTGCCACTGTTGGTCCCTTGAGCAAGGCCCTTAACCCTCTCTGCTCCAGGTAGCGCTGTATCATGGCTGACCCTGCGCTCTGACCCCAACTTCCTAACATGCTCGGATATGCAAAAAAATATTAATTTGACTGTGCTGTAATGTATATGTGACAAATAAAGGCTTCTTCTTCAGACATCAATTACAAGTCAACTACAATTTTTGAACAACCTCATTTCGACCAGTCACCACCGTTCTCCATGATGTGGCCAATATCTCTCGAAGTATATTACAATATACAGCTAGAATACATTTCTTTCCATTTTTCCCCTCAAGATGTTTATTTATGTGTTTAATTTACATAGATATAAAACTAGACATGTGCAAGTGTTAATTTGTCCACTGCTTATCCGAACAGGCAGGGGAAAGAAAGAAAAAAAGAAAAGAAGAATTTTACTACAAATCCCTAGACTGCATCAGTGGACGAGATTGCTATTGCTTAAAAAAAAAAAACGTGCACCATGTAACAGTAAGAAGGCAGGGACACAAAGGTCTGGTGTGATCGACACTTAAATATTGACCAGCTTTTCTAGTCTTTTATCTTCTGTTGACTCACAAGGATAAGCCACGTGAAATCACTGGTCAAAGTTCACCTTTATAAAGTGAAAGTAACCACCATCAGAAGTAGTGATCCGATAATCTGAGAAATCGCAAAAGCGTCAGTTTCAGTTTTCAAGATCAGTCATGAAGTTAATCCAATCTCTGTACTATTTTAAAGAAAGCAGGATTCCTTGTGAGCCATACAGAGGCTGGGCTCAAAGTACACTTAAACCAAGATTTAAATCACAGGACGATCTACTTTGAAGATAAAAGTCCATACTTAAACACATTCAATATATTCATATTGAAATATTTGTGATGGGTTTAGTGATTCTGGGGCTGCTGTTTTTTCATTATTCCTGAGACACTACACAGGGTGACATTGCCAACGTAATTACAATGGGGTTGAATAGGAGAACAAATTTCACTGATCTCGAACAAAAGTGTTACCGGTCAAGTTTTGCTGTTAGCTCCTAAAAACAAAACAGCAAGCTCTTATTTTCTCTTCTCTAATTCTCTTTTCCTGCAAACTTCAATGTCATATTAATTAGAAATCCAATCTAGAAGCTGGACTTTCAGAATGCAATGAAGCTACACGACGTGGTTGTCACCGAGACTCAGCTCAGCTAGTTAACGATCTAGAAGATGATGAGCACAGACAATGGTGTTGATGTTTCGGAGGCTGATCTGTTGGAGTAGAGTTTACAGATGAAGAGGTGAAAGAGCTGGACAGACTACAGGACTAAAGTGCTGCTGCATTGCTCTTTTTTTTAGCAAGTATGGATCTCCGCAGGTCGGAGTAATAGGCATGTCGAAAGGTTTCTCTTATTGGTGGAAATGAGGTCTGTGGTTAACATAAACGTCTGAAATAAGGTCTGTGGTTAACACAAGCTCAATATATTTTCACGCTTTATTCTACGACATAAAATACATCAGTAACACCTAACTCATGATTTTGTTAAGCTTTTACATGTCTTGAAAAAGGCGGTCATTAACAAGTGGCCAAACGGGACTACAGAGGTTGTCCGGGACATTAAACATCATCATGCCGAACAGGAAAACTCATCTACTACAGCCACGCTGTGTTTATACTTGCAAACTATTCCAACTCAAACTTTCCAACTTGTGGATTTATCAATGTATAGTATTTTCCAATTGTAGTGCTATAAATTCTATCGGAAGCTTGTAGTTCGTTTATAGCCTAACTTTTATACTTCTGGCGATGGTATTTAGGCTTCAAAATTCATAAAAGTTGTGTTCATTTGTGAAGATTATCTTGAACAAAACGTCTAAGAATCATAAACTTTTTTTGGTCACCAAGCTTATTTTCTGCAACAATCCAAAAGCCATTATTGTCAAGAGAATCAGGGTGATGCGACCGTCCGGGTCAGCCTACAAAAATACATCATCCCTACAGCAAAGCAATTTACCTTATGTGTAAATTACAGCGCTATCAGCCAGTTGAAATCGACATGCTCCCCCCATATCTGTATTTGCCAAAGCCATATCTCCCTGCAGGTCTCGCCTGGTTTCCCACTGATGCTAATCAGGGTTGAGCCTGGCCAGTACCTCCATGGGAAACCTCATGGGGAAAACTAAGGTTGTTGTTGTTGGAAGTGGTATTAGTGAGGCCAGCAGGGGGCGCTCACCCTGTAGTCTGTGTGGGGCCTAATGCCGCAGTATAGTGACGGGGACACTATATTGTAAAAACCGAGGTCCTGACTCTCTGTGGTCATTAAAAATCCCAGGACACTTATCGTAAAAGAGTAGGGGTATAACCACGGTGTCCTGGTAAAAATCCCCCATTAGCCCTTCACTATCATGGCCCCCTGATAATCCCCATCTTTGAATGAATTGGCTACATCACTCTCTCCTCTCCACTAATAGCTGGTGTGTGTGTGTGGTGGCGTTCTGGTGCACTATGGCTGCCGTCACATCATCCAGGTGGATGCTATACACCTGAGGAGGTTGAGGAGACCCCCCCCCCCCATACTATGTAGAGCACTTTGAGTGACTAGAAAGGCACTATATAAATGTAACCCTAACTAACTAACATACCTTTTGATATGCCCATTTTTAGGTAGAGATGAGTTCCCATTGGCACCACTATCAACAGGGAGTCGAATGGTTTAGACCAAACACATTTAAGCTTACAAAGTCAACTCAGAATTTCATTATAAGATAAATCTTGGAAGTTCACATTTGTAATAAAGACTAATATGCAAGTTAAACCATTTTTATCATGATTACTGAGCCTTGGTCCCCAAAAATAGGTTTAAACTTTATTTTATGTTGTGGGTTTTGTGAAAATAAGGACTGACGTATATACATTATAATCTCAAATTCTGTCCATTACTATTATTCTTAGTGAACTAGTGATAAGCCAGAGTTTGTAGCACAGAATTAGTCATGCTTCTGGCTCAGCAATATCAAATTACAGCCAAACCGCAAAAGTTCTACTACAGACATGGACAAATTTCTTGGTACCCTTACAGCTCATTGAAACAATGCTTGATTCCTTCTTAAACATGAAGAAATTAAAAAGCAAGGTCTTATTTATACCAGCATGCCTTTCGTACGTTATAGAATAAAGCAAATAAAAGTGTGAAAAGAGATAAACGATTGCTTGTTCTACAAAGATATTCTAAAATGGCCTGGACAGATTTGTTGGTATCCCTAGTAAAGATTATAAATAATTGGATTATAATGATATTTCAAACCAACGTTTTTTCTTTAATTAGTATCAGACATGTCTTCAAGTCCTTCAGCCTATTTAAATGGAGAAGAGTAGTCAGTCTGCTGTTTGGTATCATCGTGTGCACCAGACTTAACATGGACCACAAAAAGCAAAGGAGAGAGCTCTCTGAGGAGATCAGAAAGAAAATTATAGACAAGCATGTGAAACGTAAAGGCTATAAGACCATCTCCATGCGGCTTGATGTTCCTGCGACTACAGTTGCAAATATTATTAAGAAGTTTAAGGTTCGTGGGACCGTAGCCAACCTCCCTGGACACAAGGGGAAAAAGAACCCCAGATTGAACAGGAGGATAGTGCGAATGGTAGACAAAGAGCCAAGGAAAACCTCCAAAGAAATACAAGCTGAACTCCACAGTGAAGGTACATCAGTTTCTGATCGCACCATCCGTCGCTTTTTGAGCAACAGTGGGCTCAATGGGAGAAGACCCAGGAGGACTCCACTGTTGAAATAAAAACATAAAGGCAAGACTGGAATTTGCTAAAATGCATATTGAGAAGACACAATGCTTCTGGGAGTACGTCCTTTGGACAGATGAGACAAAACTGGAGCTTTTTGGGAAGTCATATCAGCTCTATGTCCACAGACAAAAAAAAAATGAAGCTTTCAAAGAAAAGAACACCATAGCTACTGTGAAACATGGAGGAGGCTCAGTTATGTTTTGGGGCGGTTTTGTGGCGTCTGGCACAGGGTGCCCTGAATCAATGCAGGGCACAATGAAATCTCATGACTATTAAGAAATTCTGGAGCGAATTGTACTGCCCAGTTTTCGAAAGCTCTGTCTCAGTCGCAGGTACTGAGTCCTCCAACAGGATAGTGACCCTAAACACACGGCTAAAAGCACCCAAGAATGGCTAAGAACAAAACATTGGACTACTCTGAACAAAACAAGTGGCCTTCAATGAGCCCTGAGTTGAATCCTATCGAACATCTATGGAAAGAGCTGAAACATGCAGTCTGGAGAAGGCACCCTTCAAACCCGAGACAGCTGGAGCAGTTTGTTCAGGAAGAGTAGGCCAAACTGCCTGCTGACAGGTGCAGAAGTCTCATTGAGAGCTACAGAAATCGCTTGTTTGCAGCGATTGCCTCGAAAGGTCGTACAACAAAATATTAGGTTAAGGGTACCATCATCATTTTTGTCCATGCCGTTTTCATTTGTCTTATTATTTAAAATATTCTGTTAAATCAAAAGCAAAGTCTGATTTGTATTAAATATGGAATAAACAATGACGAATGCTAATTAATTTGTCAGTTTTAAGTTATTTCAGAGAAAATTGTGAGATTCTTCTTTTTTAATGGAAGGGTGCCAACAAATTTGTCCACGCCTGTATCTTTCACCATCTCCTTTCTGCAAACACCCACACAGAGGAGATGGAACGCAGGCCGTGGCTCTAGGTTATTATTGTGATGAGTGATAGGGAGCTGGGCCAACGACCTCTTTGTGTCCATTTGAGCGAAGATACGAGCTGATGGAATAAAAAAACACCCATTATCTCCTGAGCTGTATGCAGTCTCATGTGTGATGAAGTTCAAATCGGGATGCCTTTGAAAAAATAAACAGGCAAGAACTCACAACTGGATGTGCCGCACTTCCTCATGGCCTTTGACTCCGAGCTGCTTTCCCATGGCCCGAAAAGTAGAAGTGAGGAATTATTCATGCGATTTGTCGTTCCAAACCCTGACACTGCCAAAATATACACATCATCACAAGCATATCAGTATGTAACAGCTGCCAGAGAGATTACCCCCCAAAACAGTCCACTGCTGAGGTATCAAGTCCACAAGGCAACTGTGTTTGTCTTGATCTCCGCAGCGTAAAGAAAACGACTTGCATAAACACAGCTTCGTCCACACTTCCCAAGTCCAAGTCTCAGTACAGTGTCATTTCAAACTATAAAAAGTGTTAAACACAGTGCTGCCTCTGGAAAGCCACCTTTCCCAGGGCCTTTCAGAGATAAACTCAATGGTCCAGTGCAATCTTTCAACAGGCTTCTCCACCAGCCAAGCTATTCCAGATATGAACCAAAGATAGGAAGGAAGGAAAGACACAAGATGAGGGCAGAAAGAAAGATAAATACCAGTGTGGTATACCAAACTTTCCATTCAAACGTCCACACAAATCCCTTTTCAATATGGTATGGAATTTTTAAGCATAACTAGTAGCGTCACTGATTTTGAATAGAATTCCCTACAATGAATTGGTAATGGTGAAAAATATTGAAAAATGAAGGCACTAAAAACTATAAGCTGCCGACACCCCATCTTGCATTTTCATGCTGGAAAACCTAAAGAATCCCAAACTTTGAGGTTCCTTCTATAACATATTTTAGTGGGAAATACAGACACTGAAAATTCTCCTACTGCTCGGAGTGACGAAAGTACAAACTGTATGAATTTCACACAAGAATGTAAAACTCAGGCTCCTGTTTCTTTACTTCTCACCATTCTGCTGCTTGTAGGAACAGACCCTATCCTCCTTCTGCAACTTTTTTCACAGCCTGATACGAACCAACTCAAGAATGGACAAGCCAAAGAAAGCAGCCAGGATTGCAGGTCCGATTGCAAAACGCATCTCTCGCAAATGTTGTAATTCAAATCTTGTTAAACAAAGCCCTCTTAAAAGTTTCATATGATTTTACTTATTATGTCCTTTTTCGAAATTGTGCTGTGCTGTTTTTCAGGGACTGTTCCGTGTGGGTGGAAAACCCCCTTTCATGCATTCAGTTTAATGATTAAGTTGATGCAAGATAGGTTTAAACTCAGGTCGATTAATTCAGAGAATTTCCACAGGCATTCAGAAACTGATACGTTACAGGAAACGACAAGCGATACCCTGTAATGTGGCCGAAAAGACTCTAAATAAAATGTCCCTTTTTTTTTTTTTTAACAATGTAATAATCTCATATGATCCTACACTGCCACAATATCCAGTGACATTCACTCCAATTATAATACCAGACCTGATAATCTTTATGCATTTTACATAGGAACTCCTCAATATAACATAACAGAAAACGAGCACGAGTTATCACTCAAAAATACATGAAATACGCCAAAAGAGTAGTCATTTTGTCCCCAGTAAATTTATGAGATGAACCAATCAGCATTATTAATATGGAATGATTTGCACGGGGAAGCCCCGCCCCCATCACCCCATCTCACACCAATGATTTCTGGAAACAGAGAATGTTTGAAATAAAACCCAGCAATGTATATTTGCCATAACTAATATTAGACAAGTAGCTCGTTAACATCAGTTAACTATATTTATTAGGAATGCGACTGAAAAAAAAAATTCAAAAGAGAAGAAAGAATGTAAATTTCAACCTAAAAAGGTAAAAATAAATACATAAATGTGATGCCTACTATGAAGTCAAATCGAACATTTTACAAATAACATTAATGGTAATGATAACAACTAGAAAGTGACTAAATATGCTGTTTCTTTTTCTGCTCTCCTGTGTCATTTAGCATTCACACAAGTTCACACACTTTGAACAGCAGATTAACAGAGAACAATGTCAGCCATGTGGACACTAGACAACTGATTTTATAAAACAACTATATCAAAAATGTACCGTGATGGATTCTTTAAACTGTTTACTGTACATTACTATAGAATGACCTAAATATCCGACACGTCTTTGCAATCGCCACTGCCAGCAAGCATTTCCTGACCACACAGCTGATATTAGCATTATTGTGTCCTCTTTACTCTGCTTAAACCTGATGTGGTGGAAATGCTTGGTTTCTTGTCTTATTTTAGGCTCAGTTCCAGATCGTGATTTTTTTTTTTAAATGGTAAATTGCAAGCAGAGAAAAATCGAAATAATCAAAAGATTATTTTTGAAAAATCAAATGAACAAATCTACAGAAAGCTCAGTGAGCATAGTGTGAACAGAGAGAGGATTCTAATGAGCTGTTAAAACAATGCTGATAGGAAATAAATTGCTCCAAAACACAATACATGGTAATACATTACAAGTGATGCCTCTTGTTTTTCCTGCCTCAAATAATGCATTAATGTCTGTAATAATAATAATAAAATAATAATAATAATAATAATAAAAATAATATCATCATTGCCAAGTTATGCTTTGCTAGTACTTGGCAAGCAAAAGTTGTAAATGCTAATGTTTATATTTTATTATTTATGCAGTTATTTTTTTCTGTCATTTGTATGAAGCTATTACAAGCGTATCCTCAGCTGGGGCACCTGTAAATGCCTTAGTACCCACCCATGAAAAAACACCCAAGAACTACCCCTGTTGTTTTCATATTGTGCTGTTTTCCTACTGTGTGTATCAGACATAAGCCAATTAAACTCATATAAATGTAGTATAACAAAATTTTTCTACGCCATGTATTATAAACTCTTGCGCGGCGAATGGAATAACGGGATCGCCATCAACAAGGACACGTGCAAAGCTACCTTCAAATGTGGCCAAACCGCCAAGCAAACTCGAAAGCCCTTCTTCTTGTGTTTTGATAGAAATGTGAGGATAGTGATGATATGTCGCACACATGCATTATTGAATCAAAATACCAACTCAATCCGGCGTTCCAGAAATCTGGAGGTAGGTTTAAATACTTAATGAACAAGCCAGAGGTGACCGTAAGGAAGGAAAATCTTCCTGAGACTACACGAGGAAGAAACCTTGAAAGGAACCAGACAAAAAAGGGAATCCACTGTCTTCTGAGTGACACCCGATAGTAGGATTATAAATACTTTTAGATCTTCTACACCTGTATACAACAAAAGTAAACCAAACAGTACATTTAGTATGTACAAACTAGTATGAGTATACTGTATACATTGACAATCTTTATGATTACAGCAGCAGTTCTTGGGTATGAATCTACTCTATGCAGGTCAGATTATCCTTGAGCTTTAAGCATAAACTGTTTTTATGTGAGATCATGCATAGCGGCAAAGGGTGAGACACGATTGTGGAAATTTAATTTCCGGGGAAAAAAAAAGTAGAGAATCAGGATGAATATCAGCACAAGCCTGTTAGAGCACTTCTTCAGATTTATCTGGGTTTCTCATTGTATTCCTGTTCTTAATCGCTCACTGAAGCACTACTATAAAAATAAGACAATCATCACACTATCATAACACTGTCCATCCATTGAGTATCCATAATGTTTATCCTACACAGGGTCACGGGGAGCCTGCTGCCTATCCCAGGGAACTCAGGGCACAAGGTGGGGGACACCCTGGACAGGGTGCCAACCCATCACAGGGCACAATCACGCACTGAGGACAATTTGGAAATGCCAGTCAGCCTACAACGCATGTCTTTGGACTGGGGAGGAAACCAAAGTACCCCGGAGGAAACCCCCAAAGCACGGGGAGAACATTCAAACACAGCACACAGGGCGAAGGCAGGATTCAAGCCCACAACTCCGGAGGTGCAAGGCAAACATGCTAACCCCTAAGCCCCCATGCCCCCCCCATTACCCCCCTCCCCACACTATCATTATATTAAGGTACAATATGCATCATAATGCTTTCAATAAACTCAAGGAAGGAGTAGAAAGTCGCTTTTTGTTCTTTACGAAAACTAATTTGTGTGTCCTTTTTGCAACACAAAGACTCTTCGAGTCTTTTTAAAGAACCTCTGTACAACACGAATGACTAAGACTAATGGGCTTACAACAGAAGGGACGTATAAACACTGAGACAAAAGCACGATCAAGGCTATGAAAACACAAAGCGTAGTGATAAATGCTGGGAGAAGAAAGGAAGACCTTGCTTTGACCTGCACCCATTCTTGCCGTCTTTTTGGAGTCCTTCCTTTCTGCACAGAAGCAACTTCAGACAAAGTTTCTCCTTTTCAAAGCTTAAATAAACCATAAGTCCTTAAGTGAGCCTCAAGAAGACAACAGCGGTCAAGTGCATTTTTAGTAAACGAGGGGTCATGTGGACATGAGGAGGATGCAAGTACATCGAGCAACATGCTGACAGCGCATCATTTTGAGAACACTCAGCTGCAGACTGAACTAAAAAGATCTGCACATCTGTATTATACTGTGTTAAAGACCTGGTGCTTTACTTCTGCTCTTGGACTCGTGACTCACTTTCTGGCGTTTTGGATGACCCCACATTGACACACTTCCCAAAAACAGTTTAAGAATATTCTGGTTGAACCCAAGAGAGGACACGATCCCATTTGAGTCAGGTTCTTCTCAAGGCTTCTTCAAAAGAGACATTCCATAGTCACAGAATCATCATAAATTGTCAGAGCTGGTTGAACAGGTGAAGCCAATCGGTCAGGTCAAAGCTCAGATGGCGCATGAAATCTGGAGTATCAAGTCCAGAGGGGGGAAAAATTCCACTGGAACTTAAGTTAAGCAAGAAGCTGTCAAAGACTGGGGTTGGTTCAAGATCTATGTGGGTTCAAACCAAAGAGAGTTTTAAAAAGGCATGCAGTGTTAGCACGGGGTTTGATTCCTGCCTCCGTGCTGTGTGTGTGCGCAGAGTTTACATGTTCTCTTTACATGCTTCAGTTTAATCCAGGTAGTCCAGTCTCCTCCCCCAGTCCAAAGATATACATTGTATGCTGATCGACATTTCCAAATTGTCCGTAGTGTGTGAATGGGTGAGTGTATGTGTGCGACTGTGCCCTGTGATTGGTTGGTACCCTGTCCAGGATGTCCCCAGCCTCATGCCCAGAGTTCTCTGGGACAGGCTCCAGGTGACCCTGAAACTCTGTGTAGGATAAGTGGTACATAAAATGGATGGATAGAACTATGTGGTTAAGAATAAAAACGCAGTCTCATTTAATGCAATTGAAATGGCTTTCAGTATAACAGATATTTGTCAATATTGTCAAAATCATATAATATACAACCTGCATTAAAAAAAAATTCACTAAAATTCAGTGCTGTCTGCTTATCTGTAATTTAGAGCTGCAACAACTAACAGATAAAAATCGATAAAAATTGATTATGAAAATCGCTGTCAATGAATCGTTGTGTCACGGGGCACATTACCTCGGTCCCGAAAACACGCATAAGAGAATACAGGCCAAAATTGTGTCCCAAATGGCATACTATACACTTACACTATGCATTACGTACTCTACCATCTCGTGTATGAATTTTACAAGGGTAATATTATCTCAAATGGAACACTAGCAGGGTTTTTTTGCTAACCGGAAATATAAGCCGTTTCCCAGTAGACGGTGCATGAGCATTTTATATTAAGTATATTGTAGAAGACTGTAACCTGCAAACTTTACAAAGCGGAGCTTGTGTAGTACAGAAGCACGACAGTGATGCACGAGCACGAACTTATGTTTATATCCAAAATGCTCCATTGTGCAAGGGCTTGGGGAAACTGGTGCGAGTTGCTTAAAAGGTTTAATTCACGTTTATTGTCATTATATGCTGTATTTGTGTGCTTGCAGTGTCAATTCTGTCATTTATTAAAACGGGAGAGATCTGTAAGTTATCTATTAGTAACGAGGATGCATTGTAGAGCGGTGAAAAACAGTGTAGCGCAAGTAAGATCTGTAATGTCTAATTAAAACACTACGATCAAAGTAAAGATAAGTAAAACAATATGCCTACAGGCAGTGAGTAACAAACAGTGAAAGCTTTTATTATTATTATTATTATCATTAATTTATGACTATAGTTTAATTATCAGTGTTTTTTGTGCATCCATAAAAAATAATGAGCATATATAATATAATATAAACTTACATGTTTGTATATGTGTACTAGGGATGTCACGAGAACCGATACTTCGGTACCAAGTCGGCACCAACATTCTTAAAGCGTGACGGTACTTGTTTTTCTGCAGTACCGTTGGTACCGTTTCTAATGAATGTACCGGAGTTGCAATTCTTCCGGAACTGAAGGGGGCAGCAAATAGGCACAAGCGTTTTAGTCGGTCCACAAGTGGTGAACAAGAACGCCTACAAGCACACGGGAAAAACTATAGAAGATTAGCTTAGCTTAACCGATGCCATCGTTCCGGTGCAACCGATGCTACCGTTCATTTCAAACAAAGCGAGGAAACACCTGGAATTTGGCGAAGCACTGAAAGACAGTCCTATTTTATGTTTGTTTGAGGCAGCTGGCATTGTGGCCGTGAAACCAGCTAATGTTATGCTCCATGTAATGTTAGCGATAGCCAGTTATTTGTTAATGACGCTAACGCATTGCAATGTTATAAACTACATCCTAATGGGCCACCATGCATCGCCATTCAGCCCGTGTCCTGTCAGCTAAATGCAGCCTAATGTCACTAATAATTATTCAACTGTTCATGCTTTTAATAAATCTTTTGGCCTGCCACCATATCAGCGAATTTAAACTAATGCTTGCATTCAGAGTATAAGGTGTGTGTGTACGGTTAGATTATCAACACCATGCCCTCCAGTTACAGAATAAATCTTTTTAGGAGTGCACCTTAGCACTTGTTATTAGTCATTGTCAGACAGTGTTTGATAACTAAAATATCTCTCTCTCTCTCTCTCTTTGCCAGTATCAGCCAGAGGAGGATGTCCTCCAGGGGTTTTTAATTTTATTAAAAATATATATATTATTATTTATTTATTTTAAACCACACTGTGGTATCGACTTTGCAATCGAGTATCGTGTACTTTTGGTGGTATTGGTACTGACTACTAGATTTTTGGTATCGTGACATCCCTAAAGTGTACATATATATGTATACAAAGTTATAGTCTATAAGTTTATATTTGTAACACTCAGTTTGTGGATTTTATTTTAAATAAACAAAAATGATATCGAAAGTGAATTTTCTTTCTCCAGCCGAATAATCGATTAATCAGTAAAATAATTGGACAATTAATCGATCATGAAAATAATAGTTAGTTGCAGCCCTACTGTAATTTATTCTTGAAATGTTATGATTTAAAACACTATTTCCCAATTTTTCAGTTAATAAAAAAAATTGCTATTTTTATAATGTATAACAGTGAAAAAACTTTTTTTTGCATTGGATTCCTTTCTTCTTGTTGTCTATTGATTTTTATTTCGTTAAAATTACATTATCATTTTTTAAATATATATTTCCTGATTGATTTTTCTCTTTGTTGTAATTATTATTATTTCAATTGCAGGTCAGAACGACGCAGCTGTAACGTCTGCTTTCTGCATGTGTGACTTGTGTTAACCTGCTATTGACCCGAGTCTGTGGTGCAAAACACTTCCTCCAAAATGCTGAGCAATAGAAGAAACTGCTGTGATTAGTAAAAGCTCTCTGATGACCGTCCTCACATTCCGATGGATGATCTGCCTCGGGGGTTAAATGGAAGACATTTGTGTCTGTTATTCTTTAAGGAGGAAACGGTGTTGTCAGACTGAGGATGAATTAAGGGTGAGAACGAGCTCGGCTGGATGATGGAGCAGCACACAACGCCAGATAGGTCATAAATATGGTTCTGAGTTGAACAGCGAGAGAGAGAGAGAGAGAGAGTGAGAGAGAGAGAGAGAGAGAGAGAGAGAGTGGGAGGGAGGGGGGAGAGAGAGAGAGTGGGAGGGAGGGGGGGACAGAGAGAGAGAGAGAGAGAGAGAGAGAGAGCGCGCGCAAGAGAGAGAGAGAGAGAGCGCAAGAGAGAGAGGGGCTGATGAAAGATTGATAAATTTGGCATTTCTGTCTTAGGATATGCATATGCCTTTGAGAGCAAAAAACAAAAAGCTGACTAAAGATAAATAAAATGTCCCTTTTGTCTTACTGTGTGTGAGAGAGCTTGAACGTGTGTGTGTGTTACAGAGAGGGGTGGGGGACAAAAAGCTGACTAAAGATTGATTAAATTTTTTTTTGTGTTTGTGTGTGTGTGTTCGTGTGTGTGTGTGAGAGAGAGAGGGGAACAAAAAGCTGACAGATAAAATCCTTTTTGTGTGCATGGTGTGTGTGTGTATGTGTGTGTGCATAAGAAAAAGACAGATAAAAAGCTGACTAAATATAGATAGAATAGCCTTTTTAGATTTACCGTGTGTGTGTGAGAGAGAGAGAAGTGAACAAAAAGCTGACTAAAGATGAATAAAATAATTTTTTTGTGTGTTTGTGAATGAGTGTGTGTGTGAGAGAGAGAGAGAGAGAGAGAGGAACAAAAAGCTGACAGATAAAATCATTTTGTGTGTGTGGGTGTGTGTGTATGTGTGTGTAAGAAAGAGACATAAAAAGTTGACTAAATGTAGAAAGAATAGCCTTTTTAGATTTCCCGTGTGTGTGTGAGAGAGAGGTGAACAAAAAGCTGACTAAAGATGGATAAAATAATTTTTTGTGTTAGTCTGTGTGTGTGAGTGAGTGAGTGAGAGAGAGTAAGAGACAGATAAAAATCTAACTAAATGTAGATAGAATAGCCTTTTTAGATTTACTGTATGTTTGTGTGTGTGAGTGTGTGTGGGGATGGGTGAGAGAGAGAGAGAGAGAGAGAGAGAGAGAGAGAGAGAGAGAGCTGACTAAAGAGAAATAAAATGGCCTTTTTGTGTTGTGTGTGTGAGAGAGAGAGAGACAGAGAGAGAGAGAGAGAGAGAGAGAGAAAGAAAGAAACAAAAAGCTGACTAAGATGTATAAAACTGCCTTTTTTTTGTCTTACTCTGTGTGTGTGTGTGTGTGTGTGTGTGTGTGTGTGTGTGTGTGTAATGTGTCTATTCCAGAGGGCTGTTCTCAGTTTCTCTCTCATTTCAAATTCAATCTGTTTTTTTTTTTATTTGTTTTTTTTTAAATCTCATAATCACCCTTTTCACCCTTCTACTCTTCTATCTCTGTCCATGCCTGGATCATATTTCCCTTCACCAGGAAATGCAGCAGTTAGATGTTTAACAGGGACTAAAAAGAGGGATCATATTTCCCCTGTTTTGGCATCTCTTCCTTGGCTTGCTGTCAGGTTTAGAATTGATGTTGAAATTCTTATTCATGTATAAGAAGCTCTTTCTGGTCTTGCTCCGCAGTACGTTACTGACCTTCTTCACTCCCTCTCTCCTACCAGAACGCCAAGATCCTGTAATCAACTTCTTCTATCTGTCCCCCGATGTCGTACTGAGACAAAGGGTGATCGAGCCTTTCCTGTGGTTGGTCCCCAACTCTAGAACGGTCGCCCTTTCCGCTCCATCTTTAGCTATTTTATAAATCTTCTCTTAAAACGTATTTTTATTCTTTGTCTTATGATGATATTTAATGTGATATTATACGATGTTTTCTACAGCGCTTTGGATCACCTACTGTTGTCTTTAAACGTGCTTTACAAATAAAAATTGACTTGACTTCACATTTTATTTTCCCCTTTTGTCTATTAGTTCCCGTGTTTACCGCCCCATCTCTCCATCTCAGCCCTTAGTGTACAGCTGATTAGTGGATTACACCGTGGCACAGGGGACCAACAGTCACAGCCTCAAACCACACACACAGTAGGGTCCAAAAGTTTGTGCGCACAACAAAACCAAAACAAAACAAAACTATTTTACACAATCTGTTAATTAAATTCCTGCTTGCACTCCACTTTTCTCCCCTAATTAGATTAGAACTAAATACTGCATTTAAATAGTAACACACACACACACACACACACACACACACACACACACACACACACTTTGTTCATTCCCTGTTGTTTCCAAATGATGAACATCATTAATGCTTTGAATTAAAAAAAAAAAAAAACTTTTTTAGTCTTCTTTGATCACTTTAATAGAAACGGCTGTGCACCTGCTCGTTCGTGCAATTATCTGGTCAGCCAATCAGGTGGCAGCAGGACAATGAATAAAACCATACAGATACAGGTCAAGAGCTTCAGTTAACGCTCACATCAAACATCAGAATGGGGAAATCTGAGGCTACAGAGCTGCTGTTTTAGCCCATCAGAAACAGGCCTCTGCTTTGTGACAATGTCTATTGTTAAAAAGCTCTACACAAATGGTAAATGGCACACTTATATAGCGCTTTTATCCAAAGCGCTTTACACTGTGTCTCATTCACCCATTCACACACACCAATGGTAGCCATGCAAGGCGCTAACTTGCCATCTGGAGCAACTCGGGGTTCAGTGTCTTGCCCAAGGACACTTTGGCATGTAGAGTCACGTGGGCCGGGATTCAAACTGCCAATCCTACGATTAGTGGACAACCCACTCTACCACCTGAGCCCAAAATACAACTGAATTGAATGGAATTAATCATGCCTCTCTATTAATTTACTTTGAAGGAGAATTAAGAAGAAGAAGAGGAAGAAGCGACTTTATTAGTCACATATGCATATCACATATTCGCATATCACAGCTTGTTAGGAAGTTGGGGTGAGAGCGCAGCATCAGCCATGATACAGCACCCCTGGAGCAGAGAGAGTTAAAGGCCTTGCTCAAGGGCCCAACAGTGGCAGCTTGGCAGTTCTGTGGCTTCAACCCCCGACCTTCTGATCACTAGCCCAGAGTTTTATATCACTAGTTTTGTTAAGGCCCCCCCCCATATAACATATCAACAATACATTTAACAATTTAATTTAATTTTAAAAAATGTTAATTGTACTTATTAAAATTTTGAAATTGTACATGGCCATTAACGTCACTATTTTACTTGTCTTAGAAACAAATGTCAAACATATGTGTAAAATATCCTAACGATATTTTTTAAATGATACACCATATGCATAACTATATACAGGTTTGAAAACAAATTGCCAGAAACATAGTATTGATTTTTTTTTTAGCATTTGATGATTATTTTTGTAATGTCTACAAAAATTATTATTATTATTATTATTATTATATTAAAATATCTTTATGAAAAAAAATTATTTAGAAAAAAATTTATTAAAAATATGTAGTTCTGAAAAGGAATCTACAAATTTTTCATTATTTAAACATAAAATCTGTCAAATGTATTAAAAAGAGATCACCATGAGAAAAGTATATTGTGTCACAGCTTATCATGCTACTGATATTACACTCAGTACGTTTACATGGACAAGAATAATCCAATATTAACCCGATTAAGACAATACTCTGATTAAGAAACTACCATGTAAACAGCAATTTTTTATTACCTTAATCCAAACAAGAGAGCACAGCTACGTTCGAAACCACGTACTTACCTACTATATAGGAGGGGAAAAACATGTATTTCTATACTATATACTAGGTAAGTACGCGGTTTGGGACGCAGCCCACGGCTTCAAGCAGTCGTCTATTTGCACGTATAGCATGACAAATAATTAACTGCACTTGAACCTTCGTAAACATTAAAAATAAAACACCCGAAACTGTATACGGTACCATAACGAAGACCAACTGTATGTCGATACGTGAAATTCTGGAGGGAACGTCGGACGGCGTGGCGCGGTGACGTGTGCCGTTAATCGAACTATGTTCTATAACATGTGAAAAGGGAACATGAAAGGAGTATTCTAAAAGCAACTCATGTAAACACCTTAATTCAGAATAAGGTCAGTAATTAGATTACTGCTGTCCATGTAAACGTAGTCACTGTCATATCTCCCAACCCTACGTGTAGTGATTTGAAATGTATAAATCTTTAGTAGGGTAACTTGGCCATAACGGTGGACTCGGTTAATTTACTACCTCATTTGAACTACATGACAACCTTCTGCTCACAGAACCTTATCTCCCAGGTTAGCACTGTGTGTATATACTCACCGGTCACTTTATTCCAAACACCTGTACACCTGCTCACTTATGCAGTAATCTAATCAGCCAATCATGTGGCAGCAGCACGATGCATAAAATCATGCAGATACATGACAAGTGCTTCAGTTAATATTCACATCAAACATCAGAATGGAGGAAAATATGTGAAAAACAGGAAAAAAGTCCATAAACTCTGTGGACCAAAAATTAAAGCGTAAATATTACCGCGAAAGAGAACAATGACTTGATGACTATTTATCCTGTGATGATTTTTAAAAATGAGGAAAAGGAAGGGAGAAGTGTCTAGAAATAAAGGATCTTTGCATGGAAGATAGATTAAACACACAGTAGGCTGTCCAATATGGTTACTTATGAGTGAATCGCCAAGACTCGGTAAGGAAAAAAACACTACGGGACATCCTGTAATGGGAAAAATAATCGACAACAGGGTGATGTGATGCAGCCTGATGTCAAGTCAAGCCACTCTGAAACTTGAACCATTTCTTATAATAAGATTTGCGTTAGTCCTCTTATACCGCAGCAATTTACAATTAACTATTCGTTTTTATTCATTAAAAAAAACACTGTCATAATTTTTGTCCGCTTATAGGTTGTGGAAGGTCCACAAGACAAGTTAGTTTCTGTTATCACTTACATTAAAGCAGCTGTAAATGAAATGAAATAAGAAGGGAGATATGTCTAGAAATAAAGGATAACTGCATGGAAAATAAAATTCTGTAAAAAGCACCATTTACCATGATACAAAATAAAATCTCAAGAAATCGCTGTGGGAAGAGAGCCATTCACACATTCAACGAAAGCATCCACAAGCTTATTGATATGTTTAAGACGTACATATCGTCTTTTTAGATGCGTCTTTAATTGAATTTATCGGGTTGGCTGCACCATGAATAATATTAGATCAAACATATTGTAGAGATAAGAATGTGTCGGTTTAAGTTTTATTTTCATTTATGTGGCGATATTTTTAAAAGTTAACCTCTGAATAACATTCGGAGTTCTGAAGTTCATTCCAACTGGCCGCCATGATGGATTTGCCAGTTTAAACAAACAAAAAGCACTAAAGTCACTCTTGAGGTCAATCAGTACATATTTATTTCCATTTCCTTTCCAACGCACCCGGTCTAATACATGCTGGTATTTCTGAAATTGTAACCATCTAAGATGCAAGATTAAAATTACCTCCCACCCACCAACCCAAAATAAAATAAAATAAATATATAAATTAAGATTCAGAGCACTTACACCCCTGATTCCCACAACACCACAATCTGTACAAATGTTTATTACATGCTGCTGTAATAGCTCTGTAGCTCTGGCCCATACCGCACAAACCAAACTAATAAACCAGACACATCCACAAATATTTGGCTGCGTCTGAGCAGACAGGTACACACAAATTTCCTCAAAGACCTTCTCCAGTGAACACACACGAACGGTTTTGGCTCGACTGAATGTGTGTTGATTTAGGCATGTGGTGAAGCCCATCCACAAACAAAAATGGTTCAAAACAGTGGAAAATCGAATGAGGAGGTAGAACGAAACTAAAAATCACACAATCCCCTGTGCAAGTCTTAACAAGCCTACCTGGTTTATTTGTTTTGTGAAACACACACACACACTACACACACACAGGTGTAGGAGCGTACAGAAACCCTAGACATGGATAAATATATGCTATATGTGGTGCACATACATAGTGTATGTGAACTCCAACTACAACAAAATGTAGCGACTTGTCAGAGATGGGCATCATCACATAGACTGGGCTATCATTTATATTCTGTTACGTCACTTATTATACAACCGCAGAATGCTGACAAGCCTTAGAAGAAAGCAAACACGTGTCTATTACAGAACAAGATTCTGGTACATGAGTTTGACATTAACTTTTTATTATTATTATTATTATTATTATTATTATTAAATACCATCCACATATCTGAGGCAGTTTCACGTTAGGACTCATTCATCAATGTAGTCAATTTGTGTATAAATGTTTTAGTTGGGCAAACTGCACTAAAAAAATTCCATCAGATTTACATAAGATTTTCTTCGTACTCACTCACACATGTTGATCATGCCAATCACGGCACAGACTAACTAACTCCTTTTATAGGGTGCCAATTCTTTTGTCCTAATTGAACGGCTAGTCATATTTGTCATAATTTATGGCTTTGTTCTGGATTGCTTTCTTTCACGTCATTAATATGAAACAACTGCTTTTCAAAAAAAACACAAAAGCGATTTAAACTTGACAATTCAACTTGTATAAAAAGAAAATGCATCACCTAATCACCAGTTATATGATCTGAAGCCTAATTATAGTCATTAGTGAGTGTCAATGTAAAAGGTACATTGTAAAAGGTACACTCTCCTAGGCTAGGAAAATATTTCCAAACAAACTGGATTTTCATGAACATTGGTATCAATTTGTATAAATGGTCCCGTGAATGAGTTACAAATCTATTCGTTCAGATCCAGCTTGATGAATGAAGTCCATTAACTTTTATAAGGGATTAATAACATTAATCAATCAGAAAGAGGCTCATTGTAAACAGAACCGGAGGAGAAATGCTAGGACAAATTGATGCACCAATTATCTCCGGGACAAGACTAGTACAATTCCCAGGAAGCTCATGTGTGAAGAGAAACGGATTGATTACCAGGTCAGCAAAACAGAAGAGTAGAAGGTTTCTGGAAACTGGAGCGATTCAGAAAAGATAAATGGCAAAGGACACGATTTATGTGAGAATCAACAGCAAAGTAATGAGAAGATGCAGATGACTGCACGTTTGCTGGATGATCAGATGTTTGAAATGTAAATCATCAAATACACTGTATGTGAGGTTTGGTATACGGCACAAGACCTGCCTATTTTCATAGAAAAAGACCAATCACATGTCAGCAAACAGGCAAAGATGTCACATTTACCCACCACTAAATGCTTCAAAGAACGCTCTCAAATACTTTTAATGACGCAAACTGTGGAAATCAAGATTCAGAAGCTTGTAGCCAGAAAGGTGCACAAAAGATAGCCAATCAGATGTTCCATAGCCAGTCTGCGGCATATCTGATGTTGGAACTACATACCGTGTAACTGGATTTTCATGGCAAAATACTATTTCAGCATTCCATGTTTTGAGTGTGAACAATCTGGGGCAAATCATGTTCCAACACTGGGGTAATAACAGACTGATTTGACTGGGGTTCTTGGGCACTGAGCCCAGTGCCCCTACGTTTGCACTCAAACATTTATAGGGGTCCACATGGGCATGCAAAGATAACATCTAAGATTCTTTTCAGCTCTTGTAATGTGTACAATACCACAGACACATGCCTCAAGAAAATGGTTTAGATCTCACGATATGACTACGAGTAAGGAAATTAACTACTTAACTACTTAAGTTTTTCGCAGATTGGTGAACCTCTGCCCATCTTTACTTCTGAAAGACTCTGCCTCCCCAAGATACTCTTTTTATACCCAATCATGTTACTGACCTGCTGCCAGTTAACCTGTTTATTTTGATGTCTGCGTGTCAGGGACAAATAAGTCAGTGAAACACGACAGAACATAAGGCGGATAACTCATTCATGAAATACTTTCCAGATCTTAGACCTAATGTTGCTGCTGATGCTGCTTCCGGTACATTCTGGCACTTGGTTCTCTTTTTGGATATTTTACCATTGAGGACTTCTTACCTCACTCGTTGTTCACACCACAACTTCTTTATAACTCAGTTGTGTAAGACTGACAGACAACTACAGCTATCTATAGTAGCTTTGTACAAGTTCTTCAACCATAACCAATGGTGGCTTAGCGGTTAAGGCTCTGGGATACTGGTTACTGAGGGTTCAAGCCACAGCACTGCCAAGCTGCCACTGTTGGGCCCTTGAGCAAGGCCCTTAACCCTCTCTGCTCCAGGGGTGCCGTATCATGGCTGACAGGCTGGGTATGCGAAGAAAACCATTTCACTGTGCTCTATTGTAGTGGTTTTCAAAGTGGGGGCCACAACATTTTTATGTGAAAAATAAATAAATACATGATTTTATATTTATATATATATATATATATATATATATATATATATATATATATATATATATATATATATATATATATATATATATATATATATATATGTATGTGTGTATATATATATATACACACATACATACATACATATATATATACATATATATATATATATATATATATATATATATATATATATATACATATATATATATATATATATATATATATATATATATATATATATATACACACACACACATACATACACACACACACACACACACACACATATATATATATTTTTATGCATTACTATAACATGTTATATATGTATATATGTTATACAATCAATTCCTAATGTAATGTAAAGATGCAATTATTAATAAAAAGGGGGATATATTCGGAAGTCTGTATTTTTAATGTGTTTTAAAGACATCTTGCAAAAGGGGGGCCTCAGTCAGATGTTAATGCCATTTGGGGGAAAGTTTGGGAACCCCTGCTCTACTGTATATGTAACCAATATAAGACAAGTATAAATCAGACTGGGGCCTCGAGACACGAATTCAAGAGGACCACAAAATAAACCACAAACAACCATGTCTAGAGATCTGAATACGATGCACTTGTGGGCTGTTTTAGAGTGGTCTGAACTCATATGCACAAACATGCTGAATGTGCGATCTGCAATCACTTGGATCCACGTACTAAATACCAGCTTGAGAATCTTAATGCTGTAAAGCTTTACTATCTGTTTCAGTTGACACAAAAATGTGGTCTTCTCTGTTGGGCTGCACAATGAATTGTATTTTAAATTTTAAATGACCACAATTTTTAGATTCTTCAGTTGATTTATACAAAACCAAGCCTATTTTGACTCAAAGATTCATTTATAGCCTTACGTAAGGAATAAAACACGATAATTATTGGAAAAATAATCAACAACAGGGTGGAGAGACGGGTAGCAAAGTTGCTTATTTTCTAAAAACGGTGCATACTGAAGTACTTTATTCCTTTTATATTATAATGATCTGCCAGCGATTGAAGTTGTCTGTTAACTAAAGAACATGTCATATTTCTCTTTGTTTATAGTTACATTTAATGATGTGGAATGCCCACTAAACAAGCTAGTTTTCATTTACGTTACAGCAGCTATAAACTATAAAGCACTGATTCTGGAGACTACTTCCAAAAATTGAAATAAAGACTCCTTTCAGAAAACGTCACCATATTAACATTTACACACAGTTTTAAATCTATTTAGCTAAAAAACGCCCACCCAGACATGAAGCGAACGATGACCGGTCATTTTACTGTCCGTCAGGCGCTTGCTTCACATCTGGGTAGGAGTTTTACAGCCAGAATAAGGTAGGATGTGCTTATGTACTGTATGGCATCAAAAGTCTGGCTTGTCACTAATATTGGCCCAATAAGAACGGCATAAAAATGCCAAATATCGGGCCACTAATAGAAACAATGACAATTTCGATAGAGTACATTAATATAAGCCTGCGAAAATGATTCAACACCTTCTAACCAATCAGAAGCGAGAATTCAACAGCACTGTGGCATAAATGTGTACAAGTGTGAACAATATAAAAGAAATGCTTATTTTCTATTACTTTTTCATACGTTCCTCAAGAGTGCTCCGGGTAGTTAAGGGTTCTTAGCGTCCTAAATGGGATCTACATGGAACCTTCTGTAAAAGTTAAACACTGTATTAAACCTTTAACTGATCATTTAACTGTTGGATCAGGGGATCAGTAAGCATTAGAAATGTCTGGCATGGCTATTGCTTATTTAAAAACACACACACACAAAGCGTATAATAAAATGCGTGTTCTTCTGCTCCAGCACACCCACTGTAACCCGCTGAAAGGTTAGATGAGCTGATAAGTTTAGGTAGAGAACAAAAAAAAAAAAAAAAAAAACATTGTACAGACTCATGCTCATAACATGTTGTAAGTATTGAAATACAACTATTTCAGTGTCATACAATTACATGGACAGTGAATCCATGTAATATAAATTCACACTGCCACTTTACATCTGTCCAGAACATCTGTACTGCACTTTAACCCGATTACTGCAACCACGTTTCTATCTTTCTCTCCTCAATAGACATGTCTATTGTATTCAGTCACACCTGTCCGCATGTATTGTATGCTGAATGAGTAAGCTAAAAGCTTTCCTCATACCATGCACTGGTTTACAAGTATAGTGCAGTACAAATGTTTGAAAACCAAAAAGACTTTTAAGACTTGTACAAATTCCGTAACACACTATGCGATAACATCGTCTCCATTGCAGACTATGTGACGAAGATCCTCTAACGATAGACCTGTGATTTAACACCTACTAACGTCTGCTTACGCCACGAATCGGAAAATGCGGCTGCACGAACAGAACCCTTCTTCAAAGTATGCTTGAGGTTATAGGGATATTTCTTCTGTCCATTTGCATGTTTTGTTTACGTTTCGTCATTGCCACTATCCGATGCCGTCTTCCTATTGGTGGATGAGTGTGGTAGCAGCGATCACATCACATTACCTGATCGAAGATCACCAATCTCAAACCTACCATCGAGGAACTCTTTTACGATGTGCGGTGTTTGTCTCAGCACTATCGAGCTGAAAATGTATTACACTAACTTCTTCGTGTTGTCGTAAACTTGTGCAAACTTTTGCACTCAACTGTATCTCTTCTTACTCTGCCAGATCTCTCGATCCTTTTTGGCCCCCCACAATTTTCTAAAACATTAAGGAAAATTTTGGTTCTTCTCGATCCCTCGCACATTTATTCCGCCACATTTCTCTCTTTTTTCCAACTTCGACTGCTTTGAATTGAAGTTGAAGAATGCTGGACAAATATCTGGACTTGGTTGTACAGTGAGAACTTTCAACTGAAATAATTGTGTCCAGGAAACCCGAACATGAGGACTTGGAGAACATATGGTGTGCCTCTGAGGAAACCTGTAGCCTAATGCTACATCTAGAAGACCTAATGAGCACCAGGTTCCAGAACCTTCTGCAGTAGAAACTAATACTTTTCCATAAACACTCTTGTTGGCTTCATAACTTGTTATAAAATGCCTACTTTGACTGTAAACAAAGCTGGACAGAGAAAGAGAGTGAGATAAAGTGCTGCTAAATTCACTAGTTTTACTTGTGTAACCTCTCAAACTGACAGCATGAATCCTTGAAGTACAATACTAAACAGTATGCTAGTGTGTTAAAGTAGTACGAGAGGCATGTTGTGTCTTTGACATACTAGTTAGTATACTGATTATGTGGTTTGGGACGAGGCCCTTATCAGTAATCTTTAGACTTACCGATAATCACACACAGAACATCCACGAGGATAAAGATCTTCCTTTTCTTTAAGTCCATCATGTTGAAAGTCAGTGTGAGAGTGTCAGTGTGTGTGTGTCAGAGTGTGTGTGTGTGTGAGTGTGTTAAATGTAGCAGGTAAATACGAGGTCCACGTTGGGAAGACTGTAAACTCGAAGTGCGAGTTCTTCCGGATCCTCTGCTCCTTTGTACCTGTGACGGCTCTGATTTCTGCCCAAGGTGTTTCTCGGGAAAACACGGAGCTTCTTCACCTACCGAAGGAAAAAAAGTTCGCTTGTTGTCATGAACGCTGTGTGTGAGGAGAAGGTCTGAGCGTGGTGGACATGAAGAGCTGAGGAGCGATGTTAGGGTCCTGTGTTGAGACGGAACAGCGAGGGAAAGACAGCAGGAAAACTCCTCTTTCCTCCTCTTACCTTCTACTGCCCTCAGTACAACTGCACCCGGGTCTACACGCCCTCTTGTGACGTCAGGATCCACACACACACGCGCGCGCGCGCGCCACACACTTTCCCTAGTTCACAATTACATTAATACACATTATTCCACACTTTCTCATACACACTTCCTCTTTTGCTTTTGCTCTCTCGCTCACACACACACACACACACACACACACGCACGCGCGCGCGCGCCCCACACACTTTCCCTAGTTCACAATTACATTAATACACATTATTCCACACTTTCTCATACACACTTCCTCTTTTGCTTTTGCTCTCTCGCTCACACACACACACACACACACACACACACACATAACCTCTCTGACTCGCACTCTTACTGTCTCTCACACACTCACACACACTGGGACTTGTCTTTCACTGCACACTATAGACGGTCTCATAACATAAATTCATTTCAGCACACATTCAATTCATTTCAAGATGCTTTACTCACAAACAATGGTAAAATTAAACGATATTTGTAGTAAGGTCAACAATAATAACAGGTAATAGATAGATAGATAGATAGATAGATAGATAGATAGATAGATAAATAATAGAGATGCTTGGCAATTCAATTAGGTTCAATTCGATTCAATACATTTCAATCAGGGCGGCTTGCCATCATTGATGAAACAATGAATTGAGAATTATACCAGTGGATTCTAAAGGAAAATGTCAGGACATCTGTCTGTGGTCTGAATCTAAAGATTAAGTGGTCATGCAGCAAGACAACGACCCTAAGCACACAAGTCGTTCTACCAAAGAATGGTTAAAGAAGAATACAGTTCATGTTTTGGAACGGCCAAGTCAAAGTTCTGACCTTAATCCAATAGAAATGTGGACATCTGAATCTGAATCAATCTGAAGCAAGCAGTTCATGTGAGGAAACCCACCAACATCCCAGAGCTGAAGCTGTTCTGTACTGAGGAACGGACTAAAATTCCTTCAAGCCGATGTTCAGGACTGATCAACAGTTACCGGAAACGTTTAGTTGCAGTTATTGCTTCACAAGGGGGTCACACCACATACTGAAAGGTTCAAAGGTTCACATACTTTTACCACTCACAGATATGTAATATTGGATCATTTTCCTCAATGAATAAATGACCAAGTATAATATTTTTATCTCGTTTGTTTAAATGGGTTCTCTCTGTCTACTTTTAGGACTTGTGGGAAAATCTGATGATGTCTTAGATCATATTTATGCAGAAATATATTGAAAAGGGTTCACAAACTTTCAATAAGAAGAAGACGTTATGCTTATGAAAGTTTGTAAAACTGTAAAAGACCAAACATTTTAAAATAATTTAAATCAATTTTATCAACTACAACAGTTATGAAAACTAGATGAACCCATAGTTAGTGAATACTGTGAATGTGCTTATACATTTGGGAGTTTTTATGATGACTAAATATCCCCATAATGATAGAAATATGTTTCATTTTTGACCTTGTAAGGACATTTGGTTGGTTCCCATGAAAGCTGCTCCCGTAGGATTGTGTGTGTTTGCCCAGTCATTACTCTGTGTATGAGTCTGTACTTGGTCTGTGTGATTCTCAGTGTTAAATCATTCATTGTGCTCAGGTAATCTGCCACACTGTACTGTCTTTCTGGGGCTGACTTTAACGGCATTTTAGACAGAGTTGTATGTTTCCTAATCAGTGATGTATTGTTGCTGCAGCTGTGCTGTCATTTGATTGATTTGCGAGTGAGTGGTAGTGTGTGTTGTTGTGAGTTAGCAAGCTTTTCTCTCTCTCTCTTACACACACACACACACACACACACACACACACACACACACCAGTCTGATATCTGACATTTTCGAAATTAGCTGATCAAAAGAAAAAATTCACTGAAACAATTAAGAGTCCATTAATCACTGTAAAGCACCTCATGAGGCTAATTAACACAGCAATGCGTGCACTTTATGTTACTTGGGGGGAAAAGCATGTCTGAGATAAGTGTTTTAAGCAAAGAGAAGTTCACATGGACTTCTGAAAAGAACATATAAATATTTTGGTTTTTGGTTTGGTGACTAATGAATTCTCCAAGAAAATACAGACTTTTGAGTAACAACAGATGAACAATTGTATATGTACTGTTTATTTATAACAGTAAATCAGCACTGGTATGGCAAAACGACTGTTATATAGGAATACTACATGTTCTTTTGTAATTACACAATCTGTGACCTTAAAATATGATTCTGTCTGACAATTGTATGCATTTAAGATATTGAGCCATAAAGTTTTGACCCTCAGGAAATGCCTCAATATTATATTTACAGTCTTGAAATACTATAGTCGAGGGATACCTCATAATAATATTGTAGCAGATGAAAAATACCAAATAAAGAACATAGAATATTTTATATAGAATATAGGATTTTTATAGTATACCACAGTACATCTGTAGTTCTTAAAGGAAAGGACTGTCGCTCTAACTTGTCATGTTAACATTTGGCTGTGTAGTCCCAATCTGAGCGGATGGATGTGTGTGTGTGACACCAGGGCCGCAGCACGTCTGTCCAAACAAAGAAGGACTCTGTCAGGAATTCCAGGCGCAGGAAAAGATGATGAACTTTGCTTTTCCTCGTGCTTGTTTATCTGCCTTTCTCAGCTCACTCAGCTTCTTTACTAAAACACAAAACCACTGTTTCCATCCTACTTATTCATTTTCCAGGCATTCTTGGACACATCATTCATGGAAAAGCAAAAATAAAAAAATAAAAAACCCAAAACAATAACATACAATAGAAATCAAGTCTTTTCTTGAGATGTTTTCTGTCAACTTGTACTTGTTGCTGACTTACTGGCATTTGTACTCTCAGTCTTGGGTATTGGATTCACTAAATATGGTCCTGGTCTCAACCAAGAGTTTGTAAAAATGCCGTTTGCTTTGTCTTTTATTTTTGCATGCACAAAGTTTGGTAAGAAGTCATTCCTTCTTCTAAGAAAGACACAATTCACAAATAAAGCCATTCATCTATTTTCCATACCATTTATCCTACACAGGGTTGTGGGGGAGCCTGGAGCCTATCCTAGGGAACTTGGGACACAAGTCGGTGGACACCCTGGACAGGCTTTCAACCCATCGCAGGGCACAATTCCACACATATTCACACACTATGGATTGGAAATGCCAATCAGTCTACAATGCATGTTTTCGGACTGAGGAAGGAACCCGGAGTACCCAGAGGAAGCCCCCAAAGCACAGAGAGAACATGCACAGAATATGTATACTACCAGCTAAGCCATTGTGTCCCCCTCAAAATAGCCCTGGACTTGGACTTGACAATGGCTTGATTACAGCCCTACATAGACAGTTGTGCTCATAAATTTGCATAACCCTTGCAGAATTTGTAAAATATTAGTTGGTTTTTTTTTTTGTTTTTTTTTTAAATATGAGGGATCATAAAATATTTTTATAAAAAATTCCATGTTGTTTTTTATTTAGTGCTGCCCTAAATAAGCTATTTCACATAACAGATATTTACATATAATCCACAAGACACAATAATAACTGAATTTACACAAATGAACCCATTCAAAGTTTACATACCCTTGATTCTTAATACTGTGTGTCGTTACCTGGATGATCAACGACTGTTTTTATATTTTGTGATACAGTGAGGGAAAAAAGTATTTGATCCCCTGTTACTAAGATCCTCCCGTGTAGTTCTGGGCTGATTCCTCACTGTTCTCATGATCATTGCATCTCCACAAGGTGAGATCTTGCATGGAGCCCCAGGCCGAGGGAGATTGACAGTTCTTTTGTGTTTCTTCCATTTGTGAATAATCGCACCAACTGTTGTCACCTTCTCACCAAGCTGCTTGGCAATGGTCTTGTAGCCCATTCCAGACTTGTGTAGGTCTACAATCTTGTCCCTGACATCCTTGGAGAGCTCTTTGGTCTTGGCCATGGTGGAGAGTTTGGAATCTGATTGATTGATTGCTTCTGTGGACAGGTGTCTTTTATACAGGTAACGAACTGAGATTAGGAGCACTCCCTTTAAGAGTGTGCTCCTAATCTCAGCTCATTACCTGTATAAAAGACACCTGGGAGCCAGAAATCTTTCTGATTGAGAGGGGGTCAAATACTTATTTCCCTCATTAAAATGCAAATCAATTTATAGCATTTTTGACATGCGTTTTTCTGGATTTTCTTGTTGTTATTCTGTCTCTCACTGTTCAAATAAACCTACCATTAAAATTATAGACTGATCATTTCTTTGTCAGTGGGCAAACATACAAAATCAGCAGGGGATCAAATACTTCTTTCCCTCACTGTAGCTGTTCATGAGTCCCTTGTTTGTCCTGAGCAATTAAACTGCCCACTATTCTTCAGAAAAATCCTCCAGGTCCTGCACATTCTTTACTGTTCCAGCATCTTCTGTATATTTGACCCCTTTCCAACAGCGGCTATATGATGTTGAGATCCATCTTTTCACAATGAGGACAATTGAGGAACTCGTACACAACTATTACAAAAGATACAAACATACAGGCAACATGATACATTAAGTGCCAGAGGGTGTAAACTTTTGAACAGGATGATCGGTGTAAATTGATATTATTTTGTCTGGGAAACTTAATATCTTATATATTAAAGATTTTAAATATCTTATGTAGCTTCTGAAGGGCAGTACTTTTCCTTTTCCTGATGTAAAGGAAAATATGTGAATTGTGGGCAGGAAACTGGTTCTGTCCCTGTTTGCTAACACACATAGGATATAGACTGTAATGCAGCTTAGATGGAATGACAATGAGAGAAACAAGAAGATCATAGAAAAGAGAGGACGTGGCACTAAAAGAAATAAGCAACCTTACCTAACGAAACATTACTACCAAGGATATCACCTGCCCACCAGTTTGTCAATTAAAATGTCTCTTCTCACAGA
Source organism: Ictalurus furcatus (assembly GCF_023375685.1). Taxonomy (NCBI): domain Eukaryota; kingdom Metazoa; phylum Chordata; class Actinopteri; order Siluriformes; family Ictaluridae; genus Ictalurus; species Ictalurus furcatus. The sequence goes on from NC_071274.1 coordinate 17,507,275, forward strand.
ACAACTGCTGCTTCTAGGTAACTACTTACACAAGGGCTTGGATGGTGGTTTAGCCTGCACATTTTACTTGAGAAATCCTTACATTTTCCCTAGAGCATTGTTCAGAACATTGCTCTGTACATAGACATGCATTGTTAAAACGTTCAAATACCGTTTGAAACGAATTTTTCTTCATTTTTTTGCCAGTGTATATTGTTTGAGCTATGATGCCATACCAATTGTCACCTATAGGCGGCAGTAAAACCCTACCAGGTAGCATACGAGCAGCATGCATTATACAGCCCAAGAAGAATAAACCCTTGAGATGTTTATTTATTACTTTTACCCCTTCATTAGTAGAACTGTTATATACAGAATGTTTTGTTCTTCTTCTTCTTCTTTTTTTTCCGGAAGGATATGAAAGACCAGTTGCTAAAGGTTGTGAAGTGTTTCAAGTCTGTGGAGTTTAAACAAGATAAAGAACAGCATAAAGAAAAAAGAAATGCAATTTTCTGAATTCAGTTTCTTATATTCTATAAATTTTTTAATATAAATTCTATATTTACGCTGACTATAAACTGATATGACCTGCTGGCAAAGATAAAATCCTAATTAACATGTAAATGTATTGTTTAATGTACACTGTTTCAGCATATTTGACATCTAAGCAAATGGCAGGTGTCTTCCATCTTGGAATTTTGGATGATGCCTGTTCAGTGACCGTTCTTATGTAGAACCTTTACAACAAAGGATTTTCTTTCTTTTCTCTTTCTCTTTCATCTTTTGAAAGATAGAACGTTATCTGGAGAACCATTTTGTTGTCTGATCACAACAAACATTGCAAAACCCATAGTACACCCTTGCCCAAAGAATTCATGGACGTCCACCTTGATGCCAACGGCCTACCATTACCTTCAAACCAGTGTACAGTTTACGAATGGAAAGGAACCATCCGGGCGACACAGCTGGTAGCATTTCGGTGCATGTTCCTCCATGTTCATTTGGGTTTCCTCTGGCTTCTCCAGTTTCCTCACAAAAACATGCCGGTAGGTGGATTGGCTGTACTAAATTGCACTTAGGCATGAATATGTGTGCATGGTGCCCTGCAATGGACCAGCATCCCATTCAGAGTGTATTCCCACCTCAAGTCCAGTTTTCCAAGGCTAGGCTCTGGATCCACCGCAACCCTGACCAGGTTAAAGCAGGTTACTGAAAGGGTGTGAGTGAGTGAGTGAGGAACCAACCAAACAGACTTGAACAGATCTTCAGTCAAACACAAATGATACCTGGAGTTCAGTCCAAGGGAAATAACTGAAGCCAATGCAGTGGATTTTGAAGGGTTGCCAAGAACTTCAAATTGTCATTACTGAAGGTAGCAACTGATAATCACTTAGCTACCATGACTCCTGAAAAAATGGTGGTGACAAATCATATAACGTTATATTTAGTAACAATACATTGTATCTAATAGTGGGGAAATCCATGGATAAATTAACTGCACTCAGCTGTTTTTTTTCTGTATTCTGCCCATTTTAATGTAGGCTACAGTGTATAGCAAAGTAAAATAAAATATGCAGCTAGTACTATACAACAACCTTATTTAACACACAAACATCATACAAAGTCATAGTGTAACAAAGGTTTACATAATTACACATAGTTTTGCATTTGTAAATTAACATAAAAAAATACCCTGCTAGGTTGTGTTTGGGTGAACTTTAACTTAAATGGCATAAATTAACTTTGCTTAGTCCATGTAATTCATGTATGATACTTGTTCATGTGTATTTAAATGGTAGTGACTGTGTAACAGATAAATGACTGGTTTTAGTATTTTAAGTGCATTCTGAAGGACATGGCAGTTACTGTTTATTTTTATTATTTATACTTTTTTTAAGCAGGTTTCAGAGTTCTAACTGTCAAGGTAATAGACATGATTCCTTCACATTGGACTGAGTCACATCTGGTGAAGTTATCTTCAGGTGAAAGTTCATCATTCATCAATTGAATCTGTCCTCACATGATGACATCACAGCAATCGTCCTGCTGTGCTCTTTGTTGATACAGAAAAGCCATAAATATAGAGACACAACACAAAAATGCACTCAAATGCGAACGCAGGCATGTAACAACAAGCGTGAACAAGTCCAGTGCTTCAAGAGGAGCAGACACTTCCACGTTCTTTACTTCAAAATATAAGACCAGTTCCAGAGATCAAAATGTTATCATAATAAATAAATAAAGGCAGTGCACGCATTTGTTGGCTTGATATGTAGACTTGTGCAACACACAGCACATAATAGCACAACAGACACTGTACAATATGTACACAAATTCATTTTTACCCACATTCACCTTCGAGTAGTCTCACAAACTGGAATACTAGCATCCGCTAAGGAGTCTTGTACTTCTTGCTATACAATTTGGCAAAAATAATAGTGATACATGTGAAACCATACCACAACTCTCAATTCTGATTGGTCAGAAGGTGTTGATTAATTTTCTATAACAGCAGCTCGGACAGTAGAGCCATCACCAAGGCAAATCACAGGTTTATGTTTATGCGCCTGTTCTAATACATTATTAATTTTATAGCAACAACTAATTCACCAGGATTTGTAAGGCAGACATAATTTAAAGGATTATAGTAATTTAAAACATAATCATTACTCTGGTGACGCTTTCTGTAAAGAGATGTTTAACAATCATGAAAGCAGACTTTAGTCAGTGTCAGCACTTTAGTTTTTTGTTGCCATGAGGAAAGCCAGGACATTGCGCTTTGCAGTTTTGCAGTTATATAACATGCTGCATTTTATGAACGAGAGAGAGAGAGAGAGAGAGAGAGAGAGAGAGAGAGAGAGAGAGATATGCTGGTGAGGGAACAACTGCTGCTAGCTTTTATAATATGTGATAACATATAGCAACTTGTTTTGTCAACACAACATTTGAATAAAAAGTACCTCATTCTTTCATTAATAAAGAAAAATCGTAATCATTGATAAAGAGGAATGGTATAAGAGGAATCATACAGTTTGCTACTGGATGTGCTATTAATTAAAAAAGAATTAACTTCAAGGTGGAATTCACAGCAAAATGCCCATTGTGTTCGTGTTTGTTTTCTCACTGGAAATTGATGCACAGCAGAGCAAATACATTGAAGTACAGGCAGCCTACATTACATCCTTTAAGATCCTGCAGCTTGTGACCAGAAAAGTGTACAAAATACATCAGATGGTCTGTGGCCTTTGGGTGGATCATCTGAGGCTGAGACTTCTGTAATTGAGTACCAGTGGAAACTGGGATCCAGTGTGAGAAAATGAGTTTACATCATTATTATATCATGTACAGTATAACGTAAATTTTTCACATTTTTCTGGCAGTGAAAATTAGTAAACATTTGAGCAGGTTATAGTGAGGTAGACAATGGTAAAAGTAAAAAATAAAATGAAACAATAACTGGTGCGTTTCAGTCCTTGTTCAGTTTACTTGTTTCTATATAGCAAAGAAAAATGTTCCTTCCTTTATCCGTATCTTTTGACAACCATCATAACTGTTTTTAATAAATCACCATCCAGGTTGTGCGATCTTCTGATGCAGCATAACCTTGAAATAACTCTTTAAAAAAAAAAAAAAAAAAAAAAAAAAAAAAAATTGTTCTCTCTGGAAAACCAGGACTGGGTTCCCAACTTTGACTGTGCATTAAATAAGAAAGTGAGGTGAGATTTCCTTGTAGCATAATGCATTATGTGTTACGTGTTTCTGCATGATTTGAGCAGCTCTGTCTCTCCATTAATACTGTTTCTGTACAGAAATCTGCAAAGAAACTGGACATTCTTCAGCACTCAGTGGCCTATACACTTCCTCTATTTCAAAATCAGGACAAGATTTTTGATTGCTAAACTGTATATGGTTGTAGTTACAGGAATTTAATCCTGACATAGAATTATTTTCATGAACACTATTAGTGAAGTCTGCTTCGGAATGAGTCAAGGGAACTGTAGATAACTTGTAGATAAGTGAATGTAACCATGAGCCCCCTTTTTTGGCATATGGCTACTCTGATGGAGAAGGTCAGCTGTGTTTACTTTCACAATATCAGCCAAATCCAGCGAAGGCTCAGGGACAGTAAGAGAAGTAGCTGAAACATGGCTATAGGAACTGGACTCCAGTCTTGAGAAATGGTTACTTTTATGGGTAAGATTAGTCGAATTTTCCACCGCTGTTCTAAAGTCAATATAGGAATCAGCAACTGGGAGATAACTGGTAGATACTGGAGTGTAGCAATAGGTCTTTAATTTGGACGCATTGCTCCTTCTACAGAAAAGATCATCCGGATCCAGTGTGTCCACTCTGAGACAGGACTTGGAGCGTGGTGCACAATCAGAAGATACATAGGTTTCAGAACAGGACTCTAATCTTTCATAATTGGACTGTAATCTTGGCACAATGTTGCTTTTACCGAGAACTGAATCCACTGTAGCTTCTCCAAGGTCAAGAACTTTTGGACAACTAGAAGATATATGGTGACAGTGCTGTGGGGTTTCCATGACACCATTCTGATAGCTGAGGTCAGTGGTTAGCTCTTCACTTGACACATTGCTCCTTCTACAGAAAAGATCATCTGGGTCCAGTGTGTCCACTCTGAGACAGGACTTGGAGCGTGGTGCACAATCAGAAGATACATAGGTTTTAGAACAGGACTCTAATCTTTCATAACTGGACTGTAATCTTGGCACAATGTTGCTTTTACCGAGAACTGAATCCACTGTAGCTTCTCCAAGGTCAAGAACTTTTGGACAACTAGAAGATATATGATGACAGTGCTGTGGGGTTTCCATGACACCATTCTGATAGCTGAGGTCATTGGTTAGCTCTTCACTTGACACATTGCTCCTTCTAAAGAAAAGATCATCTGGGTCCAGTGTGTCCACTCTGAGACAGGACTTGGAGCGTGGTGCACAATCAGAAGATACATAGGTTTCAGAACAGGACTCTAATCTTTCATAACTGGACTGTAATCTTGGCACAATGTTGCTTTTACCGAAAACTGAATCCACTGTAGCTTTTCCAAGGTCAAGAACTTTTGGATAACTAGAAGATACATGGTGACAGTGCTGTGGGGTTTCCATGACACCACTGTGATAGCTGAGGTCAGTGGTTAGCTCTTCACTTGACACATTGCTCCTTCTACAGAAAAGATCATCTGGGTCCAGTGTGTCCACTCTGAGACAGGACTTGGAGCGTGGTGCACAATCAGAAGATACATAGGTTTCAGAACAGGACTCTAATCTTTCATAACTGGACTGTAATCTTGGCACAATGTTGCTTTTACCGAAAACTGAATCCACTGTAGCTTTTCCAAGGTCAAGAACTTTTGGATAACTAGAAGATATATGGTGACAGTGCTGTGGGGTTTCCATGACACCACTGTGATAGCTGAGGTCAGTGGTTAGCTCTTCAGTGGGTTCTTCAACATTTGGTTCACTGAATGTTTGCTCAGCCACTAGTAAAACTTGTTTATGGACTTGTTTTCTTGTTTGCTGGCTGAAAGCATGGAGCTTGCTGTCCTCATGGTGGTGGTGACCACGATGGCCTGTTATTCCTCCTCCCATGCCGATGGGCTCAAAGAGAGGGAGAGATGGTTTGAAATCCACGACTGGTACCTTATGCTACAGGATAGAGAGAGAGAGAGAGAGAGAGAGAGAGAGAGAGAGGGAAAGAGAATTAACATCTAAAACATGATCCTAAATTCATTGGTGTTAATTTGTCATTCATCATTAACATTGACAATTTATATTCATGTCCTTGAATTACTTATCAGTTACTGTGTAAGATTATAATATCTGCATGTTGACATGTAAACTGCTGTGGAGCAAAACCACACACTACAAAGGCTCAAACAGACAAAAGCTTCATAAGTGAAACAACTGAGATTGAGATGATGCAAAAACCACTGAATCATTATTGGAGGAGCAATATGTATTCGAAGTGTGTGATCATATGTGTTCACAAGTCATTCATGCTACTCTCAGAATCTGATCCTGTTATTTCTTATGGCCATGACCTGTCCAGCTGTTCTTAAATTCCAGTAAGGAACTGTACTAGACAAATTGTATCTAGGCTGTTTAATTTGAATCACCATGTTACCTTTCTCTAAATTGTATTTTGAATCAGAAAACCTAGGAAATCTTTCTGTTGTTACCTGATGTTGAGAGACAGGAGGCCAGGTGGACAGGCTGCTCTTAGATGGGTCAGGGACAAATGGACAGAGACACTGCTGAATCCTGATTAAAAAACAACACGGAGTACGTTCTTAATCAACTGAAGGTGGTATACAGCACATTTCCTTTTTATCCTGTGTACTTATATCATTTTTTTCTTTGTTTGGGTGGGGATTCAAATAGGAACGTAAGGGGGCTTTCACACTGGCAGTGTAGTCCAAAACAGAGCACGGTTTGCATGAAAAATTGGTAATATGAAAGCTGTCATGCGGACCAGGAAGCGCACTAGGAGTGTGGAGGTGGTCTGAGTTCGGTTGCACTGAAACTGTGTCGCAATTCCTGTGAATGTGAACGCAACTTGTACTCGGGTCCGCACTTGTTCAGGAAGTAAAGTAACCAGTGCGTGAGTTTTAGCCGAGGTCGACATCATTATATTTATGGTGAGTCGCGTTATGTCCATGCGTGTTTGTGACAACGTAAGATGAATGCAAATGCTCTGGGTTTGATAGAATCAAGTGAGTCTTAAAGCAGACCAACACTGCGGGGGGCGCTGGGAACAATTGCACTCGGATTTGGACCACAGCAAACTTACCCAGTGTGAAAACCATGTAAAGCATATTCTAGCTTTAAAAAAAAATCTGCATCAGCCTAAATATATAACCAAAAAGATAACTCATAAAATGCTTGTGCTTATTATATAATTATAAAATTATATATTTATATTGAAATATTCAACAAGTCATTGTATTACCTTTCAGCTTGGCTGAGCAAAATGATTAAAAGCAACAAAGTCCCTATGGTGCACAGCAATATGGCCATCACTGGTATGTGAACACTCCCTGTAAAAACACACAAATACATTCACATAATTTCACAATAGACCTGTGCAATGATGATGGACAGTTCAATACAGAGAGATACTGTATTTCTGATTGAAATCACAACTTGCCTATAGTCACAGTGACCCATGGGCTCTCAGCGCCCCCTGCCAGTGTGTGGACCTTCACACACACGGCATACTGTCCCGGAGACAGCCCGTTTAGAGAAAACTGCTCCGCGTCGCCACTTAACACTTGAGCTGCACAGCAATGTTGGAGGACTGATGTTACACACATTTATACTCACATATATTCATTTAATTCACATATATTCATTTGCCATTATTTATCTCAATAATACAACTGTGCACTTGAGGGTTAAGGGGCTTGCTCAAGGGTGCAGCAGTGGGTAGCTTGACAGCTAGGATTTGAACTCATGACCTTCTGATCAGTAGTCCAACTGATCATTTTTTCATTTTAAAATTTCAGTTTGAACTGAAATTTGGCCTCAGCTCTGCCTATGGAAAATAATTTAGAACGTTGTATAAACACAAAAAATACAAAGGAGAATACTTACATTTCATTTTGCCATTGTATTTATATAGGACAGTGTAGTTTTGGATGAATCCACGCAGTTTGTCCAGAGGAACAGGCTGCCACTTCAGAGTCACAGCACTGCTTGTTGGCTGTAGCACTTCCAGCTTTGGACCAACAGAGGGCGCTAAGAAACACACAGCGCAATTTACATCTGACAGTCGCGCAATCAACAGAAAACAGTCATTGAACTAGAAGAAATAAGTGCTGATACTCTCGTTTTTGGCATGTTAGTGTGTGAAATGTTCTCGGCTTTAGCAAACCATTCATTCTGAGATCCTGCAGTGAATAAGGCACTAAACCATCCATGTCTGAACCATGATTATTTAATCTCTACAAAAATTTTTAAAACTAAAGCTGTGAGTGGGGAACTAAATAAACATAGGCCCACGCGCCCCATAGGATTAAAGACAATCATTTGGATTTGTCACTTTACTGCATCATAATACTAATTTGCATAGAATTATGAACATTTCAATTAAAACGTCGCTTGTAGCTATCGTTGAAATAGCAGCTCTGTGTCACGCAAGTTCATAGAATATGAATGGTCACCTGTCGCTCTATCACTATCATAGGATGCTATCTGTGATTCAGACCCCAGAGGGAAATACCTACTGTAGGTAGCAAATTGATACTGACCCAACATCTGTTTTGGGTGGTCATGTTGCCCATCCCTGTACAACTCTATGCCATATTTGGGCTACCACTGACATTTTCTTGAACATCCCTGATAATGTTTGGCCAATCATGGAAAGGAGAATTTAAAGGTGGCTGAAATTCTGTTGGTCTTGGTGGGCCAATGCTGGCACAGTGGACAAAATTAGACTGGGCATACAACGGTGACCTAACTCAATGGATGATGTTACCTGGGTATAGATCCCCAGCATTTTTGCTTTACTTCTTCACCATTCATTCCGCAGTGATACTTTCATTTAGTTTTTAATGTATCCCCTCTAGAGGACATGCTTGTGTTATGTGTAAACATGAAGGCAGACACCTATATGACTGCCCTCATGTGGACACAAAGCTATAAAAGGCCTAAGGCTTGCTATATGCTGTGAGACTCCACTTAGTTTGAAGTGTAGGCAAAAACATACAGATATGATTAGCTAGATAGTCAAATTGATTCTGTGCCTAGGTGTGGGAATTAAAATTACAGTAATCCAAAGAGCAAAACTGGCCCAATACAAGCACTGATCAAATATTGTCTTAATATAGTCTTTAACCACAGTTTTGTGGCCTTTTTTTTTTAAATAAAGTATTAGTATTATTCTCCATTGATCATTATTATTACCACACAATCGCATGGCCTGTAGAGTCATAGGCATGATGAAACACTGTAATGTAGCAATATATTTAAAGCCAAGGAATCGGAAATTGCTTTAGACAAATGATTAGAGTTAATACTCTTGCTTAACCTCATATATCCTGTCTTGTGTAAGTTTTGTGAAAGTCTAATACAAACCTCCTTGTCTGGTAAATGCAATGGCAAATATTGCAGCTCCAGCTGTGTTATTATGAAGGACCCGAACAGAAACATTATACGGGATCTCAGGATGCACTCCTTCCAAAACACACATCACATGTACATATAAATAGTGACCCAGAATCATGGTTTTCAACTTCATACAAAAACTATATATATATATATACATACATAATATATAACTATTCTGAATCTAATCTATATGCTGAATTACACACCTGTAATGATAAAGCTTTTTTCAGAGCCGTTCAGGATTTTCCAGTCCAAATCAACCACAGTGGTGTCTGGTACCGGAAACCACTCGACCACAAAGCTGGACTCTGATTGGTTCACTGTCGCTGTCCATTGAACCTTCAGCTGGAAGTCATCCAAAGCATAGACACGGATGCTTGCAGGGGGTTGGAGCTCTGTTTTGAAGATATTTTATTTATCATGCTTTTTAAGAACTAGGCTGGTAACTCAATGATTCATGCCAATTCCGTGTAACAAGTTTCATGAGTCACTACTTAGGAACATCGCTAAGGTAAAAAAACCGTTTAATAAAATGGTTTCATAATTACAGAAGTTCTCCAGCGAATAGCTATCGATCCTGCTTACTGGGGGCAAAATATTCATGGTAACAAGATAAACAATTATACCCAAATGTCAAGCACTGAACCCAACTTTTATACAAGTTGAATGCATGAAATAACTTCTTTGTATTCACCTATTTAACTGAAACATCAAAAGTATTGAAAGTTACTCTGAATTGAATACATTGGAATTTCAATATGAAGCTTAGATGAATAGGCATAATAGACACAAAAGCTTGGATCAATAGACATAACAGACATAAAAGCTTGGATGAATAGAATCATTTCTCAACTACAACAACACTACTACTAAAAATAATAAAATACAATAAAATACTAATAAATAAAATAAATAAATAAAGTAATACATTTATAATAAGTCTTCTTCTTCATCGTCTTCTTCTTCTTCTTATTATTATTATTATTGTTGTTATTATTATCCTCTTAACCTTCAGTATTTTATCTAGAAATGCCATAATCTCTTTTAAAGGGTGTCTGCAGGCAACCTCAATAAAATATAATAGTTTTAAAGACTTTTTAATGCCATTTCAAATGTAATTTAAGACTGAATTTGCAGTGACAATAAACAAAAATTATTATTATTATTATTTTTTAAAACACTCTCAATAAGGATTAACAATAAGGATTTTTTTCTCTCCTATTTTCACAGCAAGAACAAATGAAAAAAATTACAGCATCTGTATAAAACACCATATTCCATTATTTAACAGTTAGTTCCAGTTCACTAATCTGACTGGACTAGCAGCAGTCCAAGAGTGCTGATATTTAGTAAGCACCGTACATGTCACTCCGCTTGTCTGTGTTCGCTACATAAAATGACAATTCTAGCAAGTTCATTACACTTAAACCATTACTACACTTGGCATGGCAACATGCAAAGCTGTATCCAGCTGTGGCTTCTTTTGTAACTATTTTCATTGTCGGAGCACAAATAAACAAAATGTTTGGCCATATTGTGTCTGAAATGAGAGTTACTCAATATTAAAAGATCACAAAATAGAAAGGCAGAACGAGATTCAAAAACGAGACAGTAAAAGTAATAATAATTACTTGAGTAAGAGTAATAAAGTGTATATGAGAAGACTACTCAAGTTACTAGTTACTTCGGATCTGAATCTGATTAAAATCAAGAAAAATCCTGTATGTGTGTGTGTGTGTGTGTGTGTTGACACCTCGCTTCTTCCCCCCTCTCCAGGATGTGGTTGTTGTGTCAGACCACTGCAGCGCATCGCAAGGCTCAAAATATTTGATCTACGTCTGTAAGTCATCTACATATTTGTCCTGGTCAGATTCGCTGTAGTCTCACAAGTCAGATTTTTAGTTAAACCATTAAGTGGCATGTTTTCAAGAGGCGGGAGAAAACTGGAGAACCTGTTGGAAACCCACACAAGCCCAGGAGGAACCATGAAACTCTGCAAAAGTGACCACAGTTCAGCATTGAACCAGCAATCCTTGGAACGTGAACTCATAACACTATCCATTATGCCAACTCACCACTGTAGCAGGAGCAAGCTAAAGTTGAACTAGCTTACCATATGGATTAGTTAACAAAGCAAGGGTTACCTAATTTAGTGATACATAGAAGTCTTTAAGCAAAGAAATGTGAAAGTACAAATCAGTAACAATATGTACAAATACTAAAAATATGCATGCTTTTTTAAAAGTTGTACACAAATTAAGTATGGACACAAAGTTTATATGTATACTTAAAAAAATAAGCATGCATACTAGAATTTTAAGTATGCATACTTATTTTTTATTTCTTCCAATTAGTGGTCGGGACTCAACGTTTAAGACTAAGCAGAAAACATAAGAAAATAACTATTCACAAAAGGCTAAACTAAACAAATAGTTAAGCCGTTTGTGAATCGTTATTTTCGTAGGTAAAGGAGCAGATCTGAAGGGTTCACAGGCGTAGACAGAGGAGTGGCCGGCTGCTTTATGTCCCAGGATGCGCTCATGTCTCTGCTCCTCTCGGCTCTATCTTTTAGTTATGCTGCTTGCACTCTGCATACAAAGTACATTATCTTTAACCATTATGTGACAATTAGCATACCTGTTGAGATTTCTCTCTCTCTCTCTCTCTCTCTCTCTCTCTCTCTCTCTCATGAATCTACACGTTACTCCTGAGATCCAGTGATACTGACCCCTTCTTCTCTCCGGACCTGCCTGATTCATCCTGATGCCCTACATCTGGTTGAATTCTCATCACTTGGAAATCACTTGCTGTTGCTGAGGATGGCCCCACATGGACAGGACAATGAGATTACTGAGGATGGTACTACTTAAAAACCATGAAGATGGCTTTGAACTGCAACTGATATGAACAATTTTGCTACGATGGCTTAGGATTACAATTGCTACGATAGCTTTAGGACTGCAATTGCCATGGACAGTTCTGCACTCAAGTCTCATGGTTATGAATTTCCTGGTTACACAATTACACTTTTTGCACCATGTGGTACACAGTTGTAGAAGGGAATTATTTCTATTTTATCATCGCCTTTCAATATAACTGTCACCTCTGGCTTGCTCATTAGGGATAAACTCATCAATTTAAATTTTATATCCTGAATTGATATATTTCTGTAAAGCTGCTTTGTGATAAGGTCCATTGTTAATAGCGCTGTGTAAATAAAACTGGATTGAATTGAAACACAACGGCTATAAATACACAAACTAATCAACATTAGGGAGGCAACCAGTGACATGACATGAGAGGAGACAAAACAGGAGCCAAAACAGACACACATGGAAATGTAAACAAACACATAACCATGTGAAGGTGTGCACCTGTGATGCCGGGCACCCAGCCGGCACAGAGAAACGACACACTGTAACTGGGTCCCGCCTCCACGCTGCACATCCTGTCCAGAGATCACTTTATCATTACAATCGCCATTGTAATGAGATAATCAATGTTATTCACGTCACTCGGTTTTAATGTTATGGCTGATTGGTGTAGAACAAATGTCAGATGTTGCGGCTGCTGCTCATGTGAATGATGTGAATGTTCTCTCAGGGAATTGGCAGAAGGCAAAGTAAGCCTGTCTGTGTAAATTGGGGAGCAAAAGTTGGCAATAGAAATCCGACTAGCTTTTGCATAGTTCCTATACTTCTTGTTCTTAATATGCAATTCAACCGCATTGGTACCCATTGAACAGAGCTGAAATGTTTAAGACATAGTGTGCAGTGGGCTTCAGAGTCATGTGCAAACACAGGTCTTAGCCAGCATAATTATTTGCTCTTCTGTAGCAATTTACATAAAATTTACATTTACCCAAGTTGATTGTACTTCTGCAGACTAACTTTAGCTCAACTGCACGTCTCTGCAACACATGAGCAACCGACCCAGAATGATGTTTGTGCAACGTGATGTCAGGTGTTTTTTTTTTGCTTGTTATTTGTTTGCTTGTTTTACATAAATGACACAAAAAGAAACTCAATTAAAAGACACCTATCTGAAGCATAAAATTTAAGACCATGCAATTTAATTATTTTACTCTAGATAGGGGCACCCGGCAGGGTTGCCCTCTTTCCCCATTATTGTTCTGTCTTGCCCTGGAACCATTAGCAGCTGCGATAAGAAAGGAGAATGATTTTCCAGGGGTGGTGGTGGGAGGTGTGGCACATAAGCTTTTGCTTTATGCAGATGATATTTTATTATTCGTCTCTGACCCTACTAGATCTATGCCTTGCCCCCACAGAATTATTAATTCCTTTTCCAAATTCTCAGGATACAAAGTCAACTGGTCTAAATCCGAAGCTTTGGCTCTGACAGCGTACTGTCCTGTAACGGCCTTTCAGCCTGGTGCCTTCCAGTGGCCCAAACAGGGCATTAAGTATTTGGGTATTTTATTTCCAAAAAATTTGTCCGATTTAGTTAGTGTTAATGTTGACCCGTTAATAAAAAGGTTTTCGAGTGATGTAGACAGGTGGTCTTCTTTACATTTATCTATTATCGGGAAGGTTAATGTTATTAAAATGAGTTGTATTTCAAAATTCAATAACCTGCTACAATCTCTCCCTATAGATGTCCCTCTTTCTTATTTCAAGCAATTTGAGAGTATAGCAAAGTCTTTTACTTGGAATGGTAAGTGTCCCAGGTTAAATTTCAATAAGTTACATAGGCCGGTTGACAAGGGTGGGCTAGGCCTACCTAAGATTCTGTTTTATTATTATGCGTTTGGTCTCAGACATTTGGCTCATTGGTCACTTCCACCTGAGAGAGCCCCTCCCTGGTTCTGCATTGAACAAGAAGTTCTTGCCCCTATTTTGCCACTGCAAAGCCTTTCCATTAATCTAACCAGAGAAGTTAAATCACACCCCGTTATTTCACATCTGCACTCAGTGTGGACAAGAGTGTCCAGAGTGTTTGATTCTGATATTTATCTCAATGTTGCCTCGAGCCTATGGCTAAACCCCAAACTACGTATTAATAAGTCCCCTTTTTGTTGGTCAGAGTGGATCACGAGGGGGGTTAATACACTTGGTGATCTTTATGAGAGTGGTGTGATGATATCTTTTGAAAAATTGGTTCAACATTTTGGGATCCCCAGATCTCAGTTTTTTAGGCATCTTCAACTATGCCACTTGCTCTGTACTATTTTTGGGAGTAGCATGCACCCCCCTAAAGCAGCAGATACTCTGGGAGAGGTGATTTCTGCTTTTGGAAGAGGGCATGAAGCATCAGTGTATTACTCCTCACTGATTCAGAGTCTAGGGGACAGAGTCTTGACCACTCTCAAGAGATTATGGGAGAAAGATTTAAATTTGGAATTGGGGGAGGGAGAGTGGGCTAGGATTTTAAAAAATATAAAAACTGCATCTAGAAACGCAAGGGTGCGCCTTATACAATTTAAGATTTTACATCGGTTCTATTGGACCCCCTCTAAATTGTATAGGCTCGGTCTTAAAGACACACCCACCTGCTGGCGATGCCATTCAGAAGATGGAGACACCACCCATGTTTTTTGGGGGTGTCGTAAGATCCAAGAATTTTGGTGGAAGGTGCAGAGCTTTGTATGTGAGGTGTTGAACACTCAGATCTCATTCTAGTCTAGACTCTGTATTTTGGGAGATGGGGAGGTCACAAAATTGGAGGATAGGTACAAAAAAGATTGGGTTTTGACCAGTGTGATGATTGGTAGACAGGTTATTTTAAGGGGATGGAAATCAGATGGAGCGCCCTCGTTTCCAGAGCGGTGTATGGAGATGGGGAGGGTGGCTGCCTTTGAGGAGGGGTCGAGCAGAAGGATTGGAGTTGGGAATTCCTTCAGGAAGAAATGGAACAGTTATTTGGTGTTTTTGGGGGACTCTCGAGGAGGGGCAGTGGAGAGTATAATTTAGGGTTTAGTCTATGATTATACTTGATTATTGTATTATTTATTTATTTATTTTTTAATTGTGTGTATTTTTATTTATTTTTTTTATTTTTATTTTTTTTGGATATGTGAGTTTATATTCTATTGACCACAGGGGTGTTCGTGGGGGGACCAGGGTGGGGTGGGAAGTTGGTAGGGGGAGAGGTTATAGTGAGGATTTATGTTAAAATAGTTTGATTCATTATATATGTTGTTTGTCTATTTGTGTTAACTTGTGAATCAATAAAAGTGTTCATTACAAAAAGACCATGCAATTTCAAATTTAAGACAATTTAATATCTATTAAGGCCTTAAATGTGTAAAATGTCATTTCAGACAAATTAAGACTTTTAAGGACCCGCAGACACCCTGATTTTACTACCAATTTCCACCAATCGGCAGATGATTTCTTTATCAATAATTAGAAATCAGAACATTTATGCTATAACTCTCAAAGTTCCTTATCACAGTATACCATACTTTGTCACACTTTTAGTGTGAACTGCCTCTAATGAAATTGAGACCATGGCTGTTACTCACCTGCGTCCTTGTCTCTAGGTAAGTATATGTGAGCTGATGGTGATGTCCCAGCTGAGTTAGACGCAGTCAGGTTGCAATTACAAGCGTGAGCAGAGAGAGAAAGGACGCAAGAACTGCTATAAGAATCCAGATGACCACAGTCCCTGTAGGATGAGTCTAGCTCATCCCAGCACGATGCAGCATAGCGCAGGATCACACCATTGGTGTGCGGCCACTGGAGAGGCTTAGACAGAACAGAAGGTAGCGTGGAAAACTGAAAACCTCTCTGATTTGATGAACAGCTTTCATTTATACAAACATCGCCAAGCCAATGAAACCAAAACAACTCATTTGTGGGCAGTTTCAGCCACATTGCCCCCCCCCCCCCCCCAAAAAAAAAAAACCCTCAGTTCAAAACATTTGGACTAAAAAAGAGGATTGTGTACATGTACTGTATATGTACACTCACTGAGCACTTTATAGGAACACCTGTACACCTAATCATTCGTGAAATTATCTAATCAGCCAAGCATGTGGCAGCATTGCAATGCATAAAATGATGCAGATACGGGTCAGCAGCTTCAGATAATGCTTTCAACAACCATCAGGATGTGATCTCTGTGATTTTGACTGGCATTTTTGGTATGATTGTTGGTGATTTGAGCATTTCTATAACTGATGATCTCCTGGGATGTTCATGCACAACATCTCTAGAGTTTACTCAGAATAAAGAAAAAAAACATCCAGTGAGTGGAAGTTCTACAGACAGAAATGCCTTACTGATGAGAGAAGTCAATGGAGCATGGCCAGACTGGTTCGATCTGACAGAAAGGCTACAGTAACTCAGGTAACCACTCTGTACAATTGTGGTGAGCAAAAAGCATCTCAGAATGCATAATACCCACATTCTACTTCTGTCAGCCAAGAACAGAAAGCTGAGGCTGAGGTGGGCACAGGTTCACCAAAAGTAGACAGCTGAAGACTGGAAAAATGGAGTCCATGAATCCATGGACCCAACCTGCCTTGTGTCAACAGTCCAGGCTGGTGGAGGTGGTGTAATGGTGTGGGGAATGTTTTCTTGGCACACTTTGTGCCCATTAATAACGATCAATCCTTCATGACCACAATTTAACCATCTTCTATGATAATGCACCATGTCACAAAGTAAAAGTCATCTCAAACTGGTTTTACGAACATGACAATGACTTCAGTGTTCTTCAGTGGCCTTCCACCGGATCTGAATCTAATTGAACACCTTTGCGATGTAGTAGAACAGGAGATTCACAGCATGAAAGTGCACCTGAAAAATCTGCAAGAATTGCGTGATGCACTCATGTCAACATGGACCTGAATCTCAAAGGAATATTTCCAACATCTTGCTGAATCCATGCCATGAAGAATTAAGGCTGTTGTGAGAGCAAAGGGAGGCCCTACCCAGTATTAATATACTGTTCCTAATAAAGTGCTCAGTGAGTGTATATTGACAATAAAGCCTTTTAAAGACCTAATCAATACAATGCATGATCATATCCAAGACCAGACTGGACCTGTGTCTAAAAAGTTTTCATGGGTTTAGGACTATGGATATACACTAAATTTCACTGCAGAATCCCCTTTTAAATCCTACAATTTGGTAAACAGAGAGATTACCCGGTTCAATCAAGTACATTGATCTGATCCCAAATTTGGTGCATGCTGCACAAAATTCTATTCTATTTTTGTATTTATACCACAGTGTGGTTAAA
Source organism: Ictalurus furcatus (assembly GCF_023375685.1). NCBI lineage: Eukaryota > Metazoa > Chordata > Actinopteri > Siluriformes > Ictaluridae > Ictalurus > Ictalurus furcatus. The sequence continues at coordinate 17,524,593 of NC_071274.1, forward strand.
ATCTCAGAAGGTGCTGACTCATTTCCTACAACTGCATCACTCTGACAGTAGTTCTGGCTGTAACATAAATGACTAAAATGTCATAAATAATGGTTTATGACATTTTAGTCATAATGTAACATAACATAACTAAACATAATGCAACATAAATGACTAAAATGTCATAAATTATGATTTATATTAATGCACTCATTCTAATACATTATCATTCCTATAGTAACAACTCATTCACAGAGACTTGTATGGCTGTATGGACTCCACATAATCTAAGGCTAATAATAAATGGATTTATTAGTTTATTATAATATTTATTATAATATTTATTAATATATCTATCTATCTATCTATCTATCTATCTATCTATCTATATATATATATATATATATATATATATATATATATATATACACATATACATATATATATATATATATATATACGTATATATGTATATGTGTGTGTGTGTATATATATATTCACAGTAACATATATATATATATATATATATATATATATATATATATATATATTCACAGTAACATGACAAGCTGCTTTTTTTCCTGTCTTATTTACTTCAAAAGAGAGAGAAAGAAAAACATGTTTGTAAAGTAATAACAGGAGCTAACTTGTTTCTCAGGCGTTCCACAACATTAAATGTAACTACAGGGTGTACCAAAAGTCTCCGTACATAGGGCAAATGATGCCCTTTTAGAAAAATCAAAAATGACACCTTTTAGAAAAATCTTCCAAAATTAGTTTATATTATATGCATATTTTTCAGATAACTTTTAAGAATGCCTTTAACAAATGAAGAATGTATTGAAATCATTCTCATGGCTCGATTGGTATGCAACAGCAAGGATGCGATGGACGTGCAATTACACGCATAACGGCAAATGTGTTAACATGAGTTCACGATGACTGGGAGAGATAACGCCATTGTGTGTTTACAAAGAAATGGCAATAATGTTTTTTTAAATAAAGTTACATTTTTGCTAAAAGTTTTAATTTGCCCTGTGTATGGAGACTTTTGAGACTCCGTGTATAAACAGTTAAAAAGCATTATGTCATTCATTAGTAAATTGTTGGCAAATAGCTATGGTATCAACAGTACAACACACTTTGGGCCATGCTGTTACATGACATAAACTGTTTTTGTATAACAGCACAGTCTGTTACGTGTGTTACTTCTGACATCCTAATCTATTCTTTAAAAACATGCAATATGTATTTATTTGGTACATTTTAAAGTTCATAATTATTTAAATTTTATACTTAAGTTTATTATTACAGTGTCTCTATCAAAGTCAATCTTGCTTTTTCAAACTCTGTATAAGCATTAAAAAAGGGAAAGGAAACTTAAAAAAAAAAAAAAAAAAAAAAAAAGGAAGGGTTGTATTCACTGTTATTATGAAATACACCACAGTGTAGAAATGAGTAAAAAGCGTTCAGTGAGTTGAGTTGAAAAAGAATAAAGACAAAAACCAAGAAAGGTTCAGAGTTTACAACTTATCTGCTGGCTTTTTCAGCTGCAGAAATCGCTACATTGCAGAAAAAAAAAAAACATCTCTTTGCTTTCTGCAACCCACCAAAACCACTATGCATCACGGGGCCCATTTCCTGATGTCTCATCTCATATTCGTGTTTCCTTCAGATACTGACTGAGCAATAATAATGCCAATTATCAACATAGATTAACGAAATACAACTCTGCACCCAGCCTCATTAAACACTTATTACATGAGAACTGAGGTGTTATTATTTATGGGAGGCACTAAAGAGATGAGTCAACTGCACAGGTGATTATGCCTATATGAAATAATCAGTAATCTTATTTACAGTGCTCATTATATTGGGTAACAAATGGGGATGGTTAGATTAAATAGCAAAGAAAAGATAGAAGGATGAGCAATTCTCAGATCTGCGGCGAACCTTAAGTGTCATCTTGCACTCTTTTTTTAAAAAAAGAATGCATTATCAGTGAAGGTGTATCATTTGTGCTATTTTACTTTTTTATTTTATAGGTTTAGTCCAAGTGTTTAGTCCATCTATTTCAAAATACAATAAAAGCACAACTAATTATGATTCCACAGCACATTTGCTGTGATTCTGTCCCCCAATTTAATCCATTGCCTCATCAAGCAGTTATAAGCATAATGGTTTTGAGTGACGGAAGTGGTTTACCAGTTTAAAAACTATTGGCACACCCAGGAAGTCAGAAAAAAAAAAAGAAGAAAAAAACGCCATGTTTTTTTCGATGACATTTAAGGAAACTGTCTGCCCACATAGGTTTAAAGATTTTAAACCCATTAGTCAGATTCACACTTATTTGTTCACATATACACATATACACATATTCATACATATTTGTTCATCAGTTTAATAAAAATAATAAATACCTAATCTGTAATAACTATCCAAAACTGTGATACATAATCTCATTTCATTTAGTATCACTGCCAAAGATTATCTTAGCATATATACACGAATAAATGATTATACAGTATATTGCAAGTTTGTCCAATATATCTCATTATGAGATTATTATATAACAAATATACATAGAAATAAATAGACATTTTTACTAAGTTCCAGCTTGACATTTTCAGAAAACTGTAATTGGCAGTTTATATTTTCTTTTTAGAAATAAGGGCTTGAAATAAGCAAAATGATCTGCCAGTTGAATAACTACAAGCCAGAAAAGAAAAGTCAAAATATATAGAACTATGCTCCATAACTTTTGTTTGTTATATAATAATCCATAAGTGAGAAATAAAACATACTGGGGTGTGTTATTATAGGAAGGCATTGCCACCTTACAGTTGATTATTGTTTTCCAAATACATCACATCCCAAAGTGTTTTATTGATCTTACACCACAGGGATTTGCCAACGATTACAATACTTTATTAATTAAAGACAGACATGTCATATTTTGTATTTGTTCATAATTACATTTAATGTTGCGCAATGCCCATGAACCAACTTAGTTCCTGTTATCACTGAAATTTTATGATTATGGATTATACTTTTATAACAATCCCATCTCATGTTTTGACAAATGTTGCAGACTTTGACAATGATTTCTGGTTTGTCTCAAACAGACCTAGGGAGAGGCATGCACATGCAGAACTTCTTTGTTGCCGACAGGACATAGGGAAACAGAGTCTGGGAAACAGACTCGAGGAACAGGAAACACTAGGGAAGCGGGACGATCAGAAAAAAACCAAAAAACTAGAAAATACTAAATAAACAAACAGTGCATAAACCAAACGATACCAAATGTAATAAAAATGAGAACCAGAAACATAACCTGACTTGATGTAATGCTCCAGCAACTGAGGAGAAAAACCAGGGAACTTAAATAGAGCACTAATCAAGTAGGGAAAATAAGAAACACATGGGTATGGTTACACTGGAAATTAGTGAGACAACAGAAGAAGAAGTTCTACATGGGGAACAAGGGAACATGGGGAACTAGTGGTCGGGAATGGAACTACCCCTGGGGGGCCATGACACTTGCGTCCTGCTACATCTATGTATATGCACATTACATACACAGTAAACAGTCTTTTACTCTCTTCTCTTTTTTCTCTCTCTTAAGACAAAAACAAGGCAAAAATGCAGATATATTACTGAGAAACCACAAAGCACAAACTCCTCTGTCTTACAGCTTTACATCTGACTGTTACAAAGAGCTGACACTGGAGACTCCTTCCAAAAATACAAAATAAATATCTCCTCACAGAAAACCTCAGCATATCAATATATGATTACACTCCATTTTTTAACCAGTTTTGGGGAATATCTGCCATACAATCCCCTATATCTGTTACTATAGAAACAATAAGCACACAGATTCTTACAAAATGTCAGAATGTGGTGTAATGAGAAATGGTAGATAAATTTGCCTATATTTAAGATGTGCATTGATTAAAATATGAGTTTACCTTCCAGAGCAAGGTGATACGTCTCTGTCCGCTCCTGTCTACCGGCTGGACGTGTCTCCATAGCTCCGGGGCAACCACTGGGGCTGAGAGATATAAACAAACACGCAGACTATCACTATCTCTTTCTTTTTTTTCTTTATAAACACACACCTCACTTGATCTCACTATCTGCTCCTCACCAGCTTCCGCTGTGGTGGCCTCTGCAAAGCCACTCCAGGAACTCCAGTGTTTCACTGCTCTCAAGTCCTGAGCGCGAATCCTGACAAAGTGCTTCGTTCCTGGATATAAGTCACACAAGTCCATCCTCCAGTCATGAAGAATAGCCGTCACTTTGGGAAAGTAGGCCTGAAATGGACAGCAAAGTTTAAGACTCTTGAAAGCACATAGGTTCATGTTTTCTTTTCTTTTTTTTCAGATAGGTGGGAGGCATTAATAATATGAGGAAACAACACTGGGAATTTCACCTATTTTAATATAATCAGCCAGATTAATTATGTGCTCATTTTATTGGTTAGTGACTTATGGGATGGACAGGTGCACAAAGAAGTTTTAACTTCTCTCTAAGTTAGCCGACCAAATTATCTATAGCTTGCATAACAAATATTATTTGACATTGTGCCCCAGGACAGAATGAAATCACTACAAACTGTGGGACTTTAAGAAGAAGCTTTTTATTTGCCACATATACTGTACATTACAGGTAGTGAAATTGCGTCCTTGCATGTCCCAGCTTATTAGGAAGTTGGGGTCAGAGCATAGGAACAGACTGACTACATCAAGATACAGCACACCCGAGCAGAGTTATTCTAGTGTTCTTTGGTTTTCATCTATAATCAATGTACAGTATGCATTCCTGGAGGTTGTGTTTAATACTGTTGTATTAAATGGTCTGAGCTTCTATATTTAAAAAAAAAAAAAGTCTACAAAGTGATTTTCACCCATTCACATACACACCAATGGTAGCAGAGCTGCCATGCAAGGGGCTAACTTGCCACCGGGAGCAACTTGGGGTTCAGTGTCTTGCCCAAGGACTCTTTGGCGTGTGGAGTCATGTGTGCCAGGAATCGAACTGCTAACCCTATGATTAGTGGACAACCCGCTCTACCACCTGAGCCGCCCACTGTATAACAGTAGTCATCTGACTTATCAGTTTGCATTTCAGGCTTTTCCCCCAGGCATAACTACGAGTGTTTTTTCAAAGGCCTGTCAAGCCGCTATTTAAAAAACCTGGCAAGAGAGTTTCAGTAAAAACTTGGCAACATTAATGGTGTGCACGTTTTGCAGGAAAACAGATCACCCAGAAGCTCAACTTAAGCATATGAGTAACATGACTCCGAAATCACAGACATCGTTTCATTTTCACATTCATACAAATTATAAATATAGATTCCTACAGCCTGTTCTTACCTGCTGAGGAGTGTGGTACTCTATCTGTAGGACACGATGGATCCTCTCGGATTGCACATATTGAGCTCGTGGCTCTTTCCACTCCAGCTTTAGACAACTGGCATTTTCTGGCACTGTGGCAAGCATTGTGATTTGCGGCGTGTACATCTTAACTGTGCAAAATTAAAGTCATTAGAGATTATGCATTATTGTTAAATACATTGTTAAAATTACACATTGTGGACAATTTGCAACTGATTACATCTTGGTGTGAATGAAGGATGACATGATGTACTTAAAATAAGTAAAGGTGCGTAGAGTAATCTTGCATGCATGTGGGTGGGTGTGATGCCAAGGGAGTTAACATGACTGAAGTGATAGACGCAGTGGGCAGAATTACAGAAGGTGGGTAAAATGACAGACAAAAGACATAATGCTATAAACCATACAGAGAAGAATAAAGTGCAGAAGTTCAGGAAATAATAAACGCCTATAAGAATAGGTTAATACCTTCAGTAATCCCACTGAAACAGTACGGTGGTAATTGGGTGGATATGGAGAAAGTGAACACCAGCACGTCCACACAGAAGCAATGAGACACCGATCCGATTTTCACCGAGCACTGGGTGGACGTGGTATTACAGGAGTCCATAGAGATTATATTGCTTATACAATTGGACCTGGGAAAAAATTTTTTAAAAATAAACAAAATAAACAGAGCTACTTAATTAATTCTGGTCCCCAGTCATATATACACTCAGTCATTTCTACAATGCAAAACATCAAGCTTCAATTTGAATCGTCATGTGCACAAAATGTCAGTGACCAGTGTATATTTGTATATATACATCCGAACATAAAAGGGGGAGGAGAGAGAAAAGAGAGGGGAAAGAGATTATTCACAAATACAATATATATACAGAATATATTAATATGTATGGTATTTATATGGTATGGCAGATGCTAATTGTAAACACTAGAATATGTGCAGTCACAGTATGTGAACCAGCATGAAAAATTCTGTAATATAAATAGTATTGGTGGCGGTTGAGGAGATTCACCCCCCATACAATGTAAAGCGCTTTGAGTGCCTAGAAAAGCGCTATATAAATCTAAGGAATTATTATCTGTCAATCAGGTGACCAGTGTGTGGGAGGTAGTGGAGGCATGACTGGAAGAGTGGAAGAAGGAGTAATGATTGGATTACAATTTATTCAGGATGAGTGAAAGTATCTTTCTCTCTTTATACCACAGCACTGTTCAATTCTTTATTCTGATTAGTCAGAAGGTGTTGATTAGTTTTTTGATACGAGAGCACAGTGGAATGTTCTGATTCTGATTAGTCAGAAGGTTTGCACTGTTTTTGTATTAGCATAGTATTGGCACAGAAAGTGGTTCTGGCTGTAACAGGAACAACAGGTGGATATTACTGCGCTCGTTCTAATACGTTATTGTTTTTTATAGTTACAGCTCATACACAGGGACTTACACATACACAGACACTCCACACACAGCCACTCCACATAATCAAAGAATAATAATAAAATGAATTTTGAAAATGTGTTGTAATTTTTAATCCGTGTACTGGTAATCGTTGATGTGGTGACTTTTTATGTCAGGAGACCAAGGAGTAGCGGTTGTAACACACTTCGTAACACAGTGCTTTATAAAGTCTCACAGCACGAGAAATTCTTCAGGGTGGAAGAGTTTATGCTTTTACTTTTTTTGTTTTTGTAAAATGACAAACGTTTGAGCAAGAAGGAGAAAAATGAGAGAAGCTAGTGAGAGAAGGACTGTTTATCATGGATATAACAAAAGTTAGAACAGGAACTAACTTGTCTCTCGGATGTTCCACAACATTAAATCTAACTATAAACCATTAAACGGTGTGATGTATCATACATTAATAAATTAAACATTGGACTCATCGGCAAATTGCCGTGGTGTAAGCGGACTAACACACTTCACACCGTGCTGCATAGCCTGTTGTGTGTTATTTTATACATAACAGCAACTCTGTCAAGTTTTATATTAATTATATTAATTGTCCTAACACTTTAAAATGTCTATAAACTTTTACACACAATTTATTAAAAAATGATTATTTTTAAACTGTGTATAATTGTTGATATGGTGAAGTTTTCAGTGAGGAGATGCTTACGTATCTTTTTTTTGGACAGAGTCTCCAGTGTCAGTGCTTTGCAACAGTAAGAGGTAACGCTGGAAGTTGACACTTTCTGAGATTTTAGGAAAGTATTTAGGACATTTCAGGGCAATATGACTAGCTGCATTTTTTAAAATTAAATTCAAAAGAGTAAAAAAGAGAAAGGTCAGTGAGGAACAGACTGCTTGCTGTTATAATGCAAGTGACTTGTTTGGCAGACATTCCACAACATTAAAGTAACTACTGTATAAATTAATAAAAAAGCAGGACAGTTCATTTTTAATGAACAGATAATTGTAATGGAAAATTGCTATAGTATAAGAGGAATAAAACACAGTGGTACATCCATGGAAAATAATCAACTTTGGGATGATAAAAGTAACTCCACTTCGTGTCAGGTTGCATGACAGCAGCCTGTCAGTGATTATTTTCCTAAACCAGTGTTTTATTCCTTACTTACCTTGTACCCTGTATGCAATGACTCAATTCAATTATTTAAAAATAAGATGCATTCTTAACTTCAAGACTTGATCCTGTTCTGCATTAAAATGTCATTTAATGTTCGTTTTGAGTATGATTTGAGCCCATGTTGAGACTTGTTCTCAGAGATATCCTCAAGATGAATTGCTATTCAAAATTATACAAAAAAACAAGGTTCCATGTGGTGTGCTTATCAAAGCCAAATAAGACGTTACAGACACTCCTTCAAGGGTGAGCCTAAACAGATGGCATGTTTTCCAATTTTAGAAGAATGCTGCCAAACCAGATTTCTGTTTTTTCCAAAGCGTTATTCTACAGCATTCAGGCCACAATTAAGATAAATAAACTTTAAGTGAGTTTGTCACAAAAAACCTTAAACCAAACCAGTCAACTCTCTACGCTTTGTATCTTGTAAACGGCTTTGCATCTTGTAAACAAGTATAAATATATCACGCGCTTCAGAAATTGTAAAATGAAATCATTTCATGGATACGGAGAACATGGGCTCTTACGTGTTAACCCGCATCATGTAAGCGATGTCTTCTGAACTGTGTGCAGTCCAATAACAGGTGATGTTTGCATGCTCCAGGAGCTCACAGCCTATAATTTGGGGCTCTGGAGAGGAGCCTGGAAAAGGATAAAAATCAAAGAAAATTTGTAAGCAAATCAAATGACCAACATACATCTGACATATCAAGGCCTTTGACAATTCTGGGATTTTAATATATTTAGCCATACAGATTTGACCCTCAATAAAGTCTACACAAAAACATATATTTTTCCATCCATCCATCCATATATCGCTTATCCTACACAGGGCTGTGGGGAGCCTGAAGCCTATCACAAGGGCACAAGGCGAGGGACACCCTGGACGAGGAGCCAACCTACTGCAGGGCACGATCGCACACCCATTCACACACTACAGACAATGTGGAAATACCAATCAGGTTATAACGCATGTCTTTGGATTGGTGGAGAAAACCGAAGTACCTGGAGGAAACCCCCGAAGCACAGGAAACTCTGTACACAGGGTGGAGGTGGAAATCAAACCTCAAACCCCAGAGGTGCGAAGCAAACCTGCTAAAAACTAAGGCACTCTGCTCCCCATATATATATATATATATATAAATATATATATATATATATATGTGTGTGTGTGTGTGTGTGTGCATATATATATATATATATATATATATATATATATATATATATATATATATATGTATATATTTATAGCTTTTTCTAACATCAAGCAATATGTATATGTATATATCTATATACATACATATATAGTTGCATGTCAATAACATTCCATATAAATCCAAGGTTTGGACACACATAATAGGCTTGTAGTAGTTTTCTAAACTGATATTTTTTTCTAGATATTGTGTACACAACATTTTTATAATGGATACTAACTACAATAATAACAAAAAAAAAAACTAACTAATGATACCTACATATAGACTTTGTTTACTAAGGTCTACGCTTGACATGTTCTAGACATTGTTTCTTGAATGAGTCTCCTAAAAAAGTAGTTCTTCAAGCGTTCTTTGAACAATTGCTCATCTTTTATGAGGGTTTTACTTAGAAAGGGAAACACTGTTGTAAGATCCTGAATCACATTTTTCTACCAAAAACATCCTTCCATAAAATGTTAACATTGAAAGATCCAGAAAGTTCTTTAAGGACAGCGCTTCTCGACTTGTTTTGCATGTTTGTTTTTGTTTGCTTGTTTGTTTGTTCATCAGGGGACCACTTAAACTGTAACTGCGCAATTTTAAGAATCTGAATGGGTGTGGAATCTCAGTCTTAACTCTCACTTTCTTTAACCACCACATTCTTAGAAAAAGATTCAATCTTGCACCCTAAAAGCTTTTCTCGGTTTCTATTGGACTATTAAAAGTTATACAGTAAGCAAACCCCTATAACAGGGGGTTTCTATTTTTATTTAAAACTGGAACTCTTAATCATCCAAAGAAACCCAGAACACTTTGTTTTCTCAGCATGCACATGCAATTATTGTATAATATTTTATTTATTAACACTATTTATCTAGAGTGCTGTGCATTTTCTTACCTGTAAACAAAAGCATGGAGATCCTGCATACCCAGGAAAAAAGTGTATCACAGCTTTGCTTCTTTCTCTCCATTCTCCTCTCTCTTATTCTTCCTTTGCTGCCAAAACAGAAATATATATATATTTATATATTCTATATATATATATAGAAAACTTTGGCCTCCAAACTTAAACTCATACATAACACAGCAATTCCTCCTGCCAAGCGGTTCCTTGTCACTTTTGCAGAACTTTGTCGCCGGTACAGAGGACATGAGTCACATCTGAACTGTCACACAGGCTAGTCCAAACAGTGCAGTCTTACCGGTCACACACCGCAGGTTAGTGGTTCAAGTGTAGTTGAAATCCTCATGATACTCGGAACACAGTCATCAGTGAGTCTGCCCACGCTACTGTTCTGTTACCCATCCAGCAGACTCATTTCTCTAAGGTCTTTAACGCCTGTTCACAAACTCTCCACAACTCTCCCTAATCTGCGTCATACACTCGTAATTTGTATATGAATGACTTATTTCTCATTTGCATATCAAAACATTAACTGCAGAGGAAGCGGTTTCAGAAAAGACGCTCAGAACAGAATATATCAGAAGTAAATTGAGTAAATTCATCCTTTTATTATTATAGGTGCTGTATCTTTAGTGTTGATGCAATATGTAGCTATTTATAACATTTACATTGAGCGTGGAGAGAGGGGGGGATATTTGCATACTGATTAATGATTGGTCAGTCACTCTGACTCGCGCGTGCCGAAAGCTGCTCATCCGGGTTGCCAGTTCCACGTTTCAAACAGCGCAGACGGTTTACTATGAACACATATAAGCCATAACATTAAAACTGCCTGCCTAATATTGTGTACTTCCCCCTTGTGCCGTCAAAACAGCTCTGACACGTCGAGGCATGCACTCTAGAAGACCTCTGAAGGTGTGCTGTGGTATCTGGCACCATGATGTTAGTAGGAGATTCTTTAAGTCCTGCAAGTTGTAAGATGTGGCTATGGAGCCCTATACACAACAAGCTGTGATGCACTGTGTGTTCTGACACCTTTCTATTATAGCCAGCATTAACCTTTTCAGCAATTTGTGCTACAGTAGCTCTTCTGTGGGATTGTTCCAGACGGGATAGACTTCGCTCCACACATTCATCAGAGAGCCTTGGGCGCCCGTGACCCTGTCGCTGTTTCACCGGTTGTCCTTCCATGGACCACTTTTGGTAGGTACTGACCACTGCATACCAAGAACACCCCACAAGACCTGCTGTTTTGGAGATGCTCTGACTCAGTTGTCAGACATCACAATTTGGCCCTTCTCAAAGTTGCTCAGATCCTTACACTTGTCCATTTTTCCTGCTTCCAGCTTTTACTTTCGAACCACAGAACTGCTGTTGTTTGGATATTTTTGGTTGGTGGTTTTGATTTTGGTTTCTGTACCAAGCAGTGACACTGAGGTTTAAAAAACAAAAACAAACATACACTTGTAGCAGGACCAGCACAATAACATGTCACTACCATCACTGCTGTGCTGAGAGAAATATTGTCTGCTCAGTTGTGATCCTATAGTGGTCCATTTCTACTGATGGATAGGATAAACAAAGGATGACATACTTTGCATAAAGTTAATTGGCTCCATGGTAGGTGTACGTGCTAAAATAGCAAATGAACGGACATAGAACATAATATGACATATACTCTGACATACACAATGTTATACTGATAAGATTTAAACATCAAACAAAGCAGATGACAGTAAAGAAACGACGTCTTTTTTTTTCCACAGAAACAGAGAAACAAGAAAAGTCCCACAGATAGGGGAATAACCTGCGAGGTTTTTGTGCAACAGTCAAAATTTTCAAGCTTATATGACATCAACTCATATCTAGCTCTTTCATTCCATGATTCGTTGGAGTTTAGCCTATACAATTGCCTGGTTTTATATGATTTGATATTATATTACTGAATTCATATTACTGACTATAATTCAAAGCTACTACTGTTACAACAAAATTAAAACACCCAATGACACACCAATCTGATATATATATATATATATATATATATATATATATATATATATATATATATATATATATATATATATATATATATATATATATATATTTATCAGTGTTACAGGCTGCATTATGTCTAATCCCATGCTGGCTGCTTTTTGATAAAATGTTATCATTAAATTGAGTTAACATAAAAGAAGGGTTATGTTCTATGCGTGTATAAGTATAGCAGATAGTTGCATTTTACTTGAACAGAATATGATTATTCTAATTATTCCATTGAACAATAAAGCTGAGATATACTGCACACATAAACATCCATATTGGAGGTATTTCTCATATCTATATCAGAAATAAATGAATTTGACAAATCTGACAAATCTATTTCTTGCTTACTGCATGAATTCCTAAGTGATCAAAACAATGCTGATCTACTCTGATTTAAATGTATTTTTAATAACTTACAAAAATCAGGAGAGAACTAAGTCTCCTTAGAGAGATATTTCACTACATGCATACTTACATATTCCCTTTAGTATAAGCATACATGTATCATATTCAGACTGTAGACTGAAGACATTTGGGTTTGAGATCAAAAGATGAATATGAGAAGAGAGTTTATAATTTCAGCTTTTGTTTCACACACACACACGCACATACACACACACACACACACACATACACACACACACACACACACACACATATATATATATATATATATATATATATATATATATATATATATATATATATATATATATATATATATATAAAGTCTGCCATGGAGACATATATATATGTGTGTGTGTGTGTGTGTGTGTGTTAAACAACATAGAAAATAGCACATGTTTCAGACCACCCAATTTGTAGGTGAGCAAAAATACTGGAACATGTAACTGACAGGTGTTTCTTGCTACCAAGGTATGTCCTGTTAGATTGATTGTTTAAACAATAAATAGCTCTGAAAATCTATGGTTTTATCCTTCAACTGTAAAGACTGCATTTGGATAAGCCAACATGAAGACCAAAGAGTTGTATCTGAGAGAAAAGTAAGCCATTTTGAACCTGGGAAAAGAGGGAAAATCAATCAAAGTCATTGCACAAATTTGGAATGTCCTGAAAAAGAAAGAAACCACTGGTGTACAAATGACCAACATGTTGGGCAAGGAAAACAGCAGCAGTTGATGACAGAAACATTGTGAGAGCTGTGAAGAAAAACCCAAAAACAACAGTCAGTGACATCACCAACAACCTCCACAGAGCAGGGGTGAAGATATCAAAATCCACAGTTCAAAGAAAACTTTGAGAGCAGAAATATAGAGGCCATATCACAAGATGCAAACCACTCATCAGCAGTAAGAATCAGAAAGCCATATTGGAATTCGCAAAGAAATACAGAAATTAGCCACAAAATTTCTGGAAACAAAATTAACCTCTACCAAAATAACTGAAAGGCCAAAGTGTGGAGAACGAAAGGATCTGCTCATGATCCAACACATACAAGCTCATCTGTGAAACATGGTGGAGGTAGTGTCATAGCTAGGTCTTCCATGGCTGCTTCTGGAACAGGCTCATTAACCTTTATTGATGATGTATATCATGATGGTAGCAGCAGAATGAATTAAAAAATTTACAGGAACATTTTGTCTGACATTTTACAGAGAAATGCATCCAAGTTTATCGGGAGGAACTTTATCATGCAGCAAGACAATGATCAAAAACACACCACCAACTCAGCACAGGACTTCATCAGGGGGGAAAAGTGGAAAGTTTTAGACTGGCCAAGTCAATCACCAGACCTTAACCCAGCTGTGCAGCATTTCACCCGTAGAAGAGGAAGGAGACTGAAGGGAGAAACCCCCCGAAACAAAGAACAACAGAAAGACGCTGCAGTAAAAGCCTGGAAAAGCATCACAATAGAAGAAGCCAACAATTTGATGATGTTAATGAGTTGCAGGCTTGATGCAGTTATTGTACGCAAGGGATATGCAACCAAATATTAAGTGTTATTTACTTTTACTATCTGTTCCTGTGCTCTTGCTCACCTAAAAATTGGGTGGTCTGATACAAAAGGTTCAATGTTTTATGTTGTTTAACACATCGAGATGTAAATACCAGGAAATAAAAGCTGAAATCCTGAACTCTTGTCCATCTTTTGATCTCAAACCCAAATATCTTTGGTGTACAGCAAAAACAAATGAATTGGACTTGGTGTTCCAATAGTTTTGGAGGAGACTGTAAATCAAGTGATATTTTGTTTCATAGTTCAAGCCAGGTATTCTAACAAATAAATATAACTGTATACATATAAACAATAAAATCAGTGCTTCATTGATTTGATGTCGCTTTGTGCATTTAGTTTCAGGGTGCTGGCACATTGTTCTAAGAAATTCTACTTTTCACAATTTCTGGTTCATTGTCAGAAATGGGAGCGTACCCAGGTGTTTTCACCCATCTGAATGCCAATAATTTACATCACATTTGGTCCTTTGTTAGAGCTTGTCTTTGTGATTCTTGCACCTGAGGCAATTATGATTTTTAGCCCACAGATTGCTTACTTTTTGATTTTGTTGTGACAGCCTTGAGATCCAGATGTTTAAGGGCTTTGTGTCCACCTGATTCTTTTATTTAAACATTGGCTATTTTTAAATAAAAGACAACAATTCACTATTGGGTTGATAACAACCAAAAAGGAAACTCTGGCAAGGGAATCAGAATTGTACCTTTCAAAATGTTCAATAAATGTCAATAAAGTACTTAATGTATTTTGATTTCTCTCCCAAATGTCAAGCATTCTCCATAGGTCTAGTTAGGCTTGAAGATCTACAAGATGACAAATATGGTGCTGTTGGCAGCGCAGGAAAGTTTTGGAACCTTTTCTGTATGAGCAGAGTGTGCAAATGAAGAGGTAAAAGAGCTGGGCAGACTAAAGGGATAAAGGTCTTGTGGGGTGTTCACGGTATGCAGTGGTTTGTACCTAAAAAAAATGGTCCAAGGAGGGACAACCAGTGAACCAGTAATGGGGTCATGGGCGCCCAAGGCTCATTGATGCTGATTGAAACAATGCTGATCTACTCTGATTTCAAAGGTGTTTTTTAATAACTTACAAAAATCAGGAGAGAACTAACTCTCCTTAGAGAGATATTTCACTACATGCATCCTTGCATATTCACCTTACTTTAAGCATACACTAAATGTATCACATTCCTTACCTTACCTTACCTTACCTTGGAGAACTGCTTTTTCTTAATATGTTCAATACTTGTTTTTCCTGTGTCACTCCACTTTATAACACATAACTTCATTTATGGACTTTAAGAGGAAGAAACCTTGAGAGGAACCAGACTCAGAAGGGAACCGTCACCACCGGTTTGCTCAATTAGGATAAATTCACACATTTAAAATCTGTATCCTGGGTTTATGTTTCTATAAAGCTGCTTTGAGACAATGCCCATTGTAAAAAGCGCTATACAAATAAAATTGAATTGAATTGAACTTTAATGTTGTGAATTCTTTATATTTCCGGATTTCTTGAGTTAATACTGATGTCTGGTGAAAATTTCATGTGAATAGCGAAATTGGAAATATATTTACTGAAAAAAATGTTGACACGTCCAATACTTATTTCCCCC
Organism: Ictalurus furcatus; assembly: GCF_023375685.1. Classification (NCBI taxonomy): domain Eukaryota; kingdom Metazoa; phylum Chordata; class Actinopteri; order Siluriformes; family Ictaluridae; genus Ictalurus; species Ictalurus furcatus. Next base: position 17,540,291 of record NC_071274.1, read on the forward strand.
ACTGTTTAATAGGCTTATATGGTGTCTATGTCTGTTATTCATTTACTGTAATCACTGTTTGTGCTTGCCTACACTGTGAACACGGTGGCAGGATGTTTTATTAACATTCATGTCATCATAAATCAAGTGTTTTACAGCTCAGGCTAGTTATTCTAACAAATGAAATAATACTGTATACATAAAAACTGTATTGTCACTGTTTCATTGCTTTAATGCCACTTTTGACATTTTGTGTCAGGGTGCTAATGCAGTGTTCTCAGGAAATGTGCGGTTATTCTATATTTCACAGTCTGGTTGTCTGCCATATAATGGGAATGTACCCAGGTGTTTTCACACATGAGTGAAATTAATTGACGTCACATTTTGTCCTTGTTAGAACTTGTCCTTGTGATTGATGCACTTGAGGCAATTGTGATTTTTAGTCCACAGAAAGCTTACTTGTTTTATTTTGTTGTGACAACCTTGAGATCCAGAAGTTTAAAGGCTTTATTTCAACCTGGCTCTTCTTTTTAAACACTGGTCATTTTTAAACAGAAGACAGCAATTGACTGTTGAGTTGATAATGACCAAAAAGGAAAGATGCTCTGGCAAATCAATAACACTAATTAGAATTGTGGCTTTGAAAATGTTCAATAAGTTTCATATACTTAATGTATTTTGATTTCTCTCCCAAATGACAAGCATCCTCCATAGGTCTAGTTAGGCTTGGCTAGTTGGCTGTTCTCTACCAGAAAATCCTAAAGGAGAATGTCCAGTCTTCAGTCTGTAAGTTGAGGTTGAAGTGTTTGGGTGCAGTTATTGCTGCTAAAGGTGGCACCACCAGATTTTATAGTTTAAGGGGGCAGTTAGTTTTTCCACAAGGCTGATAAGTGTTGGGTAACTTTTTTTTTCGCTTCTATAAAATTTATAAATAAATAAAAACTATAACTTGTGTGTTTACTCAGGTTGCCTTTGTTTTGTTGTATTTCATTTGAAGATCTAAAACTATTTAGTATCAGATATACACAAAAACAAAGAAATCAGGATGGGAGCAAATACTTTTTCACAGCACTGTGTACTACTGTGATTATTATGCTGTAGTATTTGAAATGATCTATTAAATAAGATTAGGATTTTTGATTAGGATCTTTGCTATAAAATAATGCTAAATATTATATTGTTAATAATTCACACTTAAAATAAACAGATGATCAAATCCATGGTCTCTGTTTCATTCTCCATTTCATGAACTGACTTACTGTGACCATATCATTTTGCATAAAAGCCTAGATGAGACTGGAAAGATTGCAAACAATGAATGAATAGTGCTCTTCTAGGACCAATTCCAGTCCAAAGTAAAATTCATCTCCAACTCACTCTCCTTGGCAAAGTCACGATGCAGAATTACAATCCATTTGTGTATATCAATCTAAAGTACCAATTAAAATCATGCATTGATGTTAGAGTTGCTTTAGTAACTAATGTTTATAAAGGGTGGCGTGTCTGGTGGAGACATTTCATACATTTATTGTTCTTTTAATAATAACTGCTTTGACATTGATTAACATGACAGAGAGAACTAATGTCGGCTAATACATTTATTGCATAGATATTTCACACATGTTTATGCTTTATTCATCTTGGGCTGATGTTGTCCTGCACCTGCGTGCTGGGGGTTGTGACAGTTCCTGTATTCTTGGGGATGCAGTAGCAACACGAGCAGCCAAGCTCACTTTATAGGGATCGAATCCCTCAAAAAGAGTTTTGCGGGGCTTTGGTATGGCCAGCACCTGCAGCCTCTCACTGGCTACAGCTTCCAGGACGGACCTTGGCACGTGCGATGACACAGGTTGGTTTGGACGATAATGAGGATGCTCCTTTTTAGGAACTAACAGAAAATAAGTGAAAAAAAAATCAGACAGAAATTGTGACGTTACTGATTTGAGAATTTGTCTCACCAATAGGGGAGAGCGGGGTAAGTTGTAATGTGGGTAAGTTGTGAAACTTACCCACATGCCCACTCCTCCAGCTCAAAAGTTGGAGAGCATGACTTCATGCTCTGAGGTCAATTTCTTGTTCACATGTGGTCAAAGCCACTCTAAACTGAGGTGAGCACAATATATGACTTTCAAAAGTAACAAAAATAGCACTTCACATTTTATGTAATAATTGTGTAATAATTGTTAGGTATGAATGTTCAAATTGCTATTTTTACAGAGGAGAGAATAAAATCATATTTTAGTTGCAGTCCTATGTTAAATGAGCCTTGAGATCAATGAGTCACAGTTAGCAAAAAAATCATTAATATTTGTTGATTTCGGTTACTGGGTTTCTGAGGACAGTATTAATTACATTATATACATACATACATACATATATATATATATATATATATATATATATATATATATATATATATACACACACACACACACACACACACACACACACACACACACATATATATATATATATATATATATATATATATATATATATATATATATATATATATACATATATATATATACACACACACATTTATAACGCATGTGCATGGTTAGTAAATATACTGTAGGTCAGATAATAATATATGTTATGTGATATATACAGTATAATAGCAATTATATAGTAATATATATAAATATATATATGTGTGTGTGTGTATATATATATATATATATATATATATATATATATATATATATATATATATATATATATATACACACACACACACACACACACACACACAAATTGTCACAAGTGCACACCCTCTAATTAACTAAATATTTGCCTTCGTTTTATCATTTGGTATGACAACTATTCCAGTGTAATGTATCACGCTCAAGAAAGGTAAGAAAAAGTGAAAAGTGTGACCACATGCCCTGCTCCCCCTTTACTTTACAGGGAGAAGGTCCATCAGTGACATTCACAAGACTTGAAAACACACAAAACATGTGACCTCATAGTATGTAATATTTTCCTTCAGACATTAAAAACACACATTGTTATTCTCTCTGCTGCAGAATGTATGCAGAATCATAGTCAAGGTTTAACATTGTTATATAAACCTGTTTGAGCAGTTTATAGTTTAGTAACGTGACAGAGCTTTCATTAAAAGTACGATCAGGCGTCACATGACAATAACTCACTGGCCAGGAGGTGTATATGAGAAGAAGGCTTGGCTTGTGGGAGAAGTGTCAAACAGCTATTAGTGCTGTTGAATGCTGGAGTCAATGGCATTCTTGACTTTTTTGGTTGAGCCAACTGGCAGATCCGGGGACTGGCTTTAGCTATAGTTCTCACTCCCATACCATACTGAGAGCGAGTGAGTGAGAAAGAGAGAGAGAGAGAGAGAGAGAGAGAGAGAAAGAGAGAGACAGATCAGACGTCAGTGGTTGGAAAACCATTGAATTTGTTTACACCAACATCCACACTATATAATAGGCTGCACCATATGTACACTTTGTTTATCTGAACCACATCTGTTATGCAAATATCAGAAAATAGTCCTAGAGGGAAAGGACCATCTCAGCACAAGAAAGCTGCTACTTAATGTGGCTTAGTAGCAAGTGCATACATGATGGTACTGTCTTCAAGAAAATCGCCGCCAACAACCCCTAATATTTTCTTTAGATCAGATAACGCAGAGTTAACCTGTCTCACAACAGTTAAAGTCTAATATAATTTGTAGTGTTTTGTTCAGCCTCCGGAGCTTATGGATATTTACTGTATGTAGTTCATTCTGCACTTCTTTGTCCTGGGTAACTAGTGATTACCATGTCATGCACTATTTTGTATACTTATTGTGTGTGTGTATATTTCTATTATTGTGCTTCACTGGTCTTGGATGGTAAGTCAATGATGAAAATAAAAGTGTGAAAAGATTTTTAAAAAATAAAAAAAAGAAAATCACAATTAAAGCATAAATGTTATCACAACACTTTCTACAAATAAATACAAATAAAGTAATTAATATCGAATTAGTCTGAAAACGCATTGAATAAATTGCAGGTAAATATATGGTTTTACTTCATGTGATGGGGGTTCGAGCATGAAGGGAACATGTACAGTATGAAGCTTGCAAGACAAAGAAAGATCATGTTCACTAACATGAACAACATTACATGGTTACATTTTGGAGAATACAACCAACTCAATTCTTAGTTCGAAGGACATACAGGCTTGGGGAGTAACGGAATACATGTAACAGCGTTACGTAATCAGGACACAAAAAAAACTGGTAACTGTAACGTCAAAAAACAAAGTAGTCAGATTACAGGTAAATTTTATTTTTTAAAAATGGGATTACTATCAGGATTACAATTTTTTTTTAAATTTCAAACTAAAAAAAATGTATCTTTTGACATAAAACAATAGAGCTCTTGCCAGTTGTGACTCACATGAGCAACCTCCTTTTGCATGCGCAAATAGATTTTGTGCAAAGTTAATTTGGTAGAAATTAACACAAATTGTTCTCTGAAATGCTTTTGTTAGGGTGACCGCACGTCCTCTTTTTCCAGGACATGTCCTCTTTTTCAGACCTTAAAAAAGCGTCCGGACAGGATTTCTACATTTGAGAAAATGTCCGGCATTCGGCTTTAATTTCATTATAATGTGCTTATGATCTAATATTGCATCATGTGTGCGCATATTTGCATTGCTTTAACCCCTCTCTGAAATTCCTGCCTTCTCGCACACCAAGTGGTCAATTATAAAAGGCTTGCAGCAACTATTGGCCAAATTCCTGCCTCTCCACCATTAGCCTACTCTCAGCGAACGCGTGAAGGTGAAGCGCTGTAGTGTACGGCGTCAAACAGTGGCTTGACAATAGCAGCAAAGGACAGCTGTCCTGAATCGAAACAATGCCAATGGCCATTTTAAATTTCATGTTATCATGTTGCTTCGTATTACACGGTCATTCAAAAGTGTAAATGATGACAGAAGGTACACTCGTGGCATCTAATTACTAATGGTGCAATTATTTTATTCCATGGACATTCAAAAATGTAACACATGGGATTGAACCCAATTTTATATATATATATATATATATATATATATATATATATATATATATATATATATATTTGATTCTAATAGTGTGTCTTTTTCAGTGTATTAAAGTCTGCATTTATAGTAACAATTTTGAACTTTATTAAGCCACCCCTTGAGTGATATGGAACTGTCAAAGCTATAATTCCCAGACCCTGCTGATAGTGCTGTCATTTCTACCTCTCAGGGATATAACTGAACATGAATACATTTAGATTGAACAGATTAACATGATGAGGTGCGCTATTCTTTTTTCTATCGTTTGTGGTTTACTCCATTAGCCCAACCTAAACATCACCCTCCTTAGCGCGAAAATAAAACCATATTTCCAACAAAAAGTTTGTACAAACTGGCCCAAATTCACACACACAAAACCTTTTATTTATAGCGCCACCTCTCCATACAATCCACACAATCCACACAGAGTGCACACATCTCTGCAGGGCTCTCCAAAAAATCTAATAATTAAATAAAATATTCACTTGTACATTCAGTGTGAGTGTTTTTGTCATTCTTAAATGAAAATAATACTGGAATTATAATGAAATGCTGCTTGAAGGACTCGCATTTCGACTAGCACTGCATTCTATCTGTCTGATAGTGTGTCCAGTGAATGTTCCTGATCGTTTCTGAAATATTATTAAATGGCTATTGTCAAATATAAACAACAGTTCCTTGATTTGGCTATTTTATCATTTAGGTATCTTACTCAGTCACATTAGATAGACAAGCTTTCCTGAAAGTTCCACAGGGCATCAGCTTGAGATCAATTATGAACTCGAGTGAAGTAGCTGAGGTTGAGGAATTGTAGAAATTCTGTAGAAGACAGAGTTGAATAAATGTATGTTCTGCAATCTGAATGTATGTACTGGGACAAACTGGGACTACAAAACAGATTTTATTGACCATGTCTGTTAATATATTTGTAAATGCTATGCTGGATTTGTGGACTCTTTTGAGACTGTTATTACTTTGGATTGCTAATCTCACACATGACACACTAACAGGCTAACAGACTAACAGACTAACAGGCTACACACAGCTATAGTGGGTACATTTTGATTATTATTAATTAATGCAATGTAACCCTGACTTAAAAGATATTAATGCCGGTCTAAGCATTAATAATTCTAATTTAAATAATTCCAATTTAAATAATGGACTATAGAGTAATAGACTTATGGTTGCAATATATTATGCTCCATGAAATTTGGATCAGGTTTGTACATAAACCATTGTTTCCATTTATTTCTGTATCATCATATTTACTAATAATCTGTCCTGTTAGATTGAATGCTTAAATCAATTGCATGGGTACTCATGGACAGAGTTCACTAATCATTATTGATGATGTAACTCATGATGGTAGCAGCAGAATGAATTCAAGTTTACCAGGTTATTTTGTCTGCCTATTTACAAAGAAATGCATCCAGATTAATTGGGAGGAACTTTATTATGCAGCAATACAATGATCCAAAACACATTGCCAACTTAACAAAGATCTCCATGAGGGGCGAAAAGTGGAAGGTTTTAAACTGGCCAAGTCAATCACCAGACCTTAACCGAGTTGAGCAGCATTTCACCTCCTGAAGAGGAGACTGAAGGGATAAACCCCCAAATCAAAAGGCAACTGAAAGAGGCTGTGGTAGAAGCCTGGAAAAGCATTAAAAAAGAAACCAACAATTTAGTGATGCAAATAAGCTGCAGTTATTGCAAGCAAGGGATATGCAAATAATATTAAGTGTTATTTATTTTAATTTACTTCAAGACTTATCTGTTCCCATACTTTTGCTCACCTAAACATAGGGTGGTCTAATACAAAAGGTTCTATGTTTTAAGTTGTTTAGCAAATCTAGATGTAAATATCAGGAACGATCATGAAAGCTGAAATCCTCATCTCATATCTTTTGATCTCAAACACAAATGTCTTTGGTATATAGCACAATTCAACAAATGAATTGGCCTTGCTGTTCCAATAGTTTCAAAAGGGACTGTATGTCTGAATAATGCCAAAGCACTTCAAAGTATTTTCACAGCTTGTGGTTCAGATTCTTGCATAGGACGCACAAGGCACCACAACCGATTTTTGTTACTGCATAGTTGAAGGCAGATTATTGTGTGTTATTAGTATTAAAACAAATACATCTTTTTCAGTGTTCAAGACTACACCCCAAAAACACTTGCATGGATGCTGTCAAAGCTAGAACACCTAAATGCTAGTGCCAGAGGTGGGGTTTGATGAACTCTCACGCAACATTATTAACAAGTGAATAGAAATACCACTGTGCCATTTGTTTTGTTTCTCCCGTTTACAGCCTGGGGCACCACACAGACTGAAGTTCCTCCTCTGAACACACATTTTATTGACATCAGAATTCCTAAACTCAAAAGAAATGATGCATTGCTTCTCCATCCACTACAGGCAAACATTTTGGCACACTACATGCAGATCCTGGACGGTATTTGGGGTGCGATCATGCCAGGGGCGACATTGCGTATATAATGAAAAGCATGTGGCTTGTCTGTGCGTTGCTGGCCTGCCTCATTATACTGCTTATTGGTTGTCACCTGTTGCTCCTCCCCACACAGTTGTTTTTCTGGCAACAGACACTGTAAATCCTTATAATAGCTGTCAAAAACAAACAGTGGCAAAATAAAAGGACATAAATAGATCCCTTCAAAAAATAAAGAAACTAATATTAATTTACTGTTCATGTATAACTATATGAGCTACTCTGTTTCGACATTTATATATATTTAGATGAACTTAATAATTAGAGCTCATTAAAATGTCACAAATATCAATAATAAACCTACTGTAAAAAGTTATGTACCAAATATGATAGTTGCAGGGCGCACACTGGGTTAGTGGTTAGCACGTTGGCCTCACACATCCAGGGTTGGGGGTTTGATTCCCGCCACTGCCCTGTGTGTGCGGACTTTGCATGTTCTCCCCGTGCTGCGGGGGTTTTCTCTGGGCTCCCGGTTTAATCTTCCTGTCCAAAGACATGCATGGTAGGCTGATTGGCATGTCCAAACTGTCCATAGTGTGTGAATGGGTGTGTGAATGTGTGTGTGATTGTGCCCTGCAATAGATTGGCACCCTGTCCATGGTGTACCCCGCCTTGTGCCCGATGCTCCCTGGGATATAGGCTCCAGGTTCCCTGTGGCCATGTAGGATAAGCGGTATAGAAAATGGATGGATGATAGTTGCATCATTTATAGAGCTCTGAGGCAGATGTCTTCATTCTCAAGTGCATGCTTGATGTATGCTTGGTGTCTAATTACACCGTTCCGTAATAAAATAAGGAAACTGAAAAAAAAACTGATCATAACCGTGACTGTCGGAAAATTAAATGGGTTAAAAACATGACTTGCATGACTCATATAAACAACAGCTTATATACCTTTTTTCTTCTCTCCTCCCCTCCCTTTCCCAAATATTCCATTGAGAAGAAAAAACAAAAAAACAAACAAAAAAAAAACAACAACAAATTGAGCAACACACAGCAGTAAACATTCACATTTTTTTTTTCTTTTTATATTAACAAAGGTAAACAAAATTAAAAGTAACCCCCCCCCCCCCCCCCCACCCCGACTAATCATGGCTACCCAATAATTATCGCTGGTTATATAGATATTGTAAGACCCAACAACAGGCACAAAAATTTATGTGGGAAGTGTCTGTAACTCCATAAAGTATACGATAAAGGGATGTCATTTATATAAAAAAAAAAAAAACCTTGTCCGTACAACCCTTCATTGTATACCTTATTTTCTCGAGTTTTACAAAAAACATCACGTCCTTTAGCCACTGGGAGATAGATGGGTATTTAGCAGACTTCCAATGCAACAGTAGGGAACGTCTTGCTATAAGGGATATGAAAGCAATAACATCCTTTTGTATCGAGCTCAATGGAACGGAGTCATCAGGAATCCCAAATACAGCAATCAATGGGCAAGGCTTTAAATCTACCCTAAGAATAGTGGACATGATGGTAAAAAAACCAGACCAAAAACCATGGAGATCAGGGCAGAAGAAAAACATATGGCCAAGATGGCAGGGAGAGCCATGGCATTTATCACACTTGTCCTCTACCTCAGGGTACATCACAGAAAGTCTCGACTTGGACAGATGGACTCCGTTTAAAACTTTGAACTATATAAGTCCAAGACAAGCACAAGAAGTGGTAGACTGTACCCTCCCTATAGCACGTTCCCAACACTGCTCACTTATCTGTACTACTTTGTGCACCTTAATGTAAATGTAAAAAATAAATGCAATACAAAAAATATATAAAAACAAATAAATACAAAAAAACAGGAAAAGAAATCATGTGGAGGGTCTTAAGGTATTCTATATTTGTGAATTATTCTTCTTCTTCTTAATATTATTATTATATAATTAGTAAATATTAATTGGAATTTTTCTTCCCAGATCTTGTGAGGCAATAATTAAGATTAATGTGGTTTGACATAGAAACAGCACAGCAGTATTGTGTGGATCCTGAGTGGGAGCGGTGGGAGTGGTAGACGGAGGTGAAAAGCCACAATAACGTGTGTACAAAAAAGTATACAGAGCTGTGAGGACTCACTGTGGTCAATAGGGGGCGATCAGGCTGCCAGCCGACTGCAGGCTGACGGGGTCGAGCGAGTGAACACACTCTTTCAGAGGGACTAGCCTTTAACGTGGCTGCGCCCACCTTCCACTCGGGAGACTCTCTAGAGAGAGAGAGAGAGACTGAGACTGATTACTTTATACGTGACGTGAGTAGATAATTAGGAGATGGAAGGCCCAGATTTGTTCTAAAGCAGTACATTTTCTTTGAAGATTCTTGATACATTATTGCTTATTTAAACTTGTGTATATGTTCAAATACTCAATATTTAAAAGTGAAGTTTTTTAAACTTTCCACATAATTCACTCATGGAAAAATAAACAAACTCATGCAACATTTTTTTTAGAGAAATATATGGAATTCTTTCTTATAGGAATAACCAACTGAATCAAATTCAACCATATTTGTTGTAAAAATCTGTCCTAAAAATACATTAAAGAGTAGTTTACAGTAGTTCAATCTAGCGCTAATTACAATAAAAAGAAGGTGCTTAATAAGCCACGGTACTTTCAAAGACTGTTAAAAATATAAAGAGCAATAGCGTCTTTTACTCACTCACCCTTTTCCAGCAATATTCAGTGTCATTTAATGAAACACAGAAATATTGGAAACTGCTAACGTTCCAAGAATGCAATGCGCCTATATATGAATTACGTGATGACTAGTACGATGATGGTGATGGTAGTACTGGCATGAAACTTGAAGTGTTGGAAGATGATCTTTTTGAGCAGAGAGTACAAACGAGGAGGTGAAAGAGCTGGACAGACTAAAGGACTAAAGCACTGCTGCAATGCTCTCTTTTGGTAGAGACTAAGCAAGGGCTTTTCACAAAGTGGAAACTGTTTGATTATAGAAATTTAAACCAAACATGCCAGCTCAGAATTAAAGCATAAAAATAAATCTTTTGCACTTTTGAACTGAAGGGTATTATGATTAGAAATATTGACATGCAAAGCATTCAGGATGGATTTTTCCTTTCCTTTGGTGTGTTGTGCAATAATGTTTTTCACAATCACCAGCCAATGAGCAACATGATCTGACAAACAGGAAATGCATGATCTTGACATGAAACGAAATGGTTAGCGTCAGTCTACCGATGGATTACGTATTATTTAAGCAAAATCTGTGAATATTATCGTCCAATTTCAATGTAAATAAATGAACAAAATCCAAAAGGAGTATGCTTTACAAACAGCTGGTAAGCAGTGGGGGTAGTCAGAGGCCACCAGATGACAACTGTGCAACCCTTAATGCACATGAGCCCTGAAGCAAATATGAGTTCCACACATTATTTCATTTACTTTCCTTCCTCTTCCTTAAACCATAGAAACTGTTTCTCCCCTCAAACCATATTCCTATTCAACAACTTTTTACCTTTATATGACAGCTGTTATTATGCAGTTATGCTCATTCAACAAACACGTTTGGTAATTTTATATGCAAATACAAAATTATAGTGCTACTGAAGCCTATCTGCTGTTCTGTCTGCACGTCCAGCTTAAACTGTAGATACTGTAGATTTTCCAAACACAGTATCAATGTTTCAATATATAACATCTAGCTATTAATTTATTTTATCCGACAGCTATGTTGAAATCACAAATCTGACTGGCAGAAGGTGTTGATTAATTTCCAGTAACACGAGTTCTGTCAATAGTTCCAGCCGCAAGCCAGATCACAAGTTTATACAGTATTAATGTGCTAATTCTAATACATTATCATTTCTATAGTAACAGGTCATTCACAGGGATGCTACATAGAGTATAATGTAAGCCTACATATAAACAAACAAACAAACAAAAAAATGAGGTTGCTTTTAACAAGGTTGTATGGTTGACATAGTAAGGAGACCTTTTTTAAAAAACATTTATGGAAGGAGTCTCCAGCATCAGTGTTTTGTAACAGTTAGTAGGTTTTCTGATAACAGCACACCTGGTTGTTTAATTCCCTGCTAATCTTTTTCCTATAAAAGTAAAATCCATCCAAATGAAACTTACTTTAAATTAAAATTACTTTAAATTCAATTAAACTGATTTTGATTCTGGAAGTTGAACATAAGCTGTGCCTTGCATGCATTATACACATTATATACATTATACCTGTTGTCTTCATAGTGAGTACTAATCTTTTTCCTCTCTGACGGCTGGGACCAACGTGATGTGAGCTCTGCCAAGAGACAAGACAACATTTAAAATACACATTACAACCATTATTTGCATACACCACCAATCTGATTAAAGATGATTTCCCAGATGCGTACTTGATTTAACGAGGTTTCTAAAGTGAAAGCCAGTCATTTGCTAAGTTTTAAGCCTGTAGGTTATGTTTAATTGGTCTGGGAAAACTGGCACATGAACCTGCTTAAGGTAATTAGATTCCTTTATTTCTATATGACTTTTAAATGAGCAATTGACAAATTGATACAGTATAGTATAGCATAGCACATTAAACGTTGCGTCTCAATCAGCTCCCTAGGTTGTGAAACATTATATAGTGTACACGAGTTCGCTTACTACACATTGGGACATTGATGGCTCAATTTCTGGTGACATGACTATGTACTCCTGTTGTAAAACGAGACAAGCAGGACCAATATCTTTCTCACATTTATGTGTCATATAAATTTGTTAGCTTAACCACACGGGTTTCTGTCATGGTACGTCAAGCAGGATTGTGGACTTTTAAAAAATCATTAAATACTTAAAAGTCATTTGACTCAAACAAACCCTATATAGAATGTCAAATAGAGTTAGAAATCACTAACATAAGTAATCATGTGAAAGCTACAACAAAGATAACAAGCTACTTACATTTGTAGATGGAAGTTGGCTGAGAGTTTGTCATCCGCCTTTTTTTTTTGCGGTGCATTGTGGGATTTTTTTAAGGAAATGGCACACATCCTGATCAGTGCCTTGACTACTGAACTAGGGAGCTGATTGAGACGCACCCAAAGTCTTAATTTCTTGAAAGAAATGCTTTTACCAAAGACAGTAGTGGGCCGCTCTGATTTTGCTGGAAGCTCATCCAACCAGTATACGGAGCGCCTGCAAATACATGAGATCATTATAGACATACAAATCACCAGACACCTTAATAGAAACACCTTTACACCTGCTCATTCAAACAATTAGCCAATCAGCCAATCATGTGGCAGCAGCACAATGCATAAATGAATGCAGATACAAATCGAGAGCTTCAGTTAATGTTCACATCAAACATTAGTATGGGGGAAAATGCGATCTCAGTGACTTTGACCGTGGCATGGTTGTTGGTGCTAGACAGGTTGGTTTGAGTATTTTAGAAACGGCTGATCTGGGATTTTAACACACAACAGTCTCTAGAGTTTACACAGAATGGTGAGAAAAACAAAAAACAATTAGTGAGTGGCGGTTTCACAGGCAGAAATGCCTTGTAACTGAGAGAGGTATAGAGGAGAATGACCAGACTGTTTGAAGCTCTCAATAACTCAAATAATCACTCTTTACAACCATGGTGAGCAGAAAAGCATCTCAAAACACACAACCACATCAGGTTCTAGTGCTGTCAGTCAACAAGATGAATCTGAAGCTACAGTGGACACAGGCTCATCGAAACTGGACAGCTAATGATTGGATAAAGACCAGGTGATTAAAAAAAACAATTACAGGCAGTCACTGAACTTCACACTACATCACAACGACTTTAAGTATCATAAATTAACTCATAACATCTGTGCAAGTGATAAACAACCACACAAATCACCCTACATAAACTGGGTTTCTATTGATTACAGTAATTATATGAGTGTGACCAGGGTCAGAGCTACCTATAGGCAGAGTAAGTGATTGCCTGGGCCTTGGGCTTGGAGGCGGGGCCTCCATATCCGTCACATCACTATACTCTAGTCGGGCAGCCATTGTGAATTGGATATAGATAAATTGTCACTCACCTGTAGTGACACCAATTAATGAGGGTCCTACCCTCTGAATGTATGAAGAGATAGGGTATGAACAAAATGCAAAAACACAACTTTTGTCAGTGACTTATGATGGCGCAGAAACCAACACATCTTCGGGGGCTGCTGAGCGAAAGGATAAACACGCACGCATAGAAAGAATGTGAGTATTCATCAATTATTCTGGAGTGAGTGATTGCAATGTATTCTAAAAATAAACTGGGCCTTGTTCTGTCGATCAGTGTCATTTTGGGATAGATCATTTGCCAGTTTATTCTGAGTTCATAAGAGTGCGAGCGTCGCCGACGTGTCGAGACTGTCCGACACATTGAATTCAGGTGTACGATGACATTGCGACGAGAGCTGACTAGCAAAATACTAAAGTAAAAGTAAAGTAGTCTGTATTCAAAGTGAAAAAGCAAACACACTAGAGCATTAAAAAAGGTACCTCAACTGTCTGTATATCTTCTAAATTCTGCTGATGTTTCCATTACTGCTTTAACATAATACTTCATGTTAGTTTTCAAATCATAAAAATTCTTGTTATATTTATTAAAAAATAAGCATACAATTTTATGAGGAAATGAACTATTCTTTCTGCTTAGTAGTTTGTCTCTTTCACTTCCATTAGCATTTGATTTGTGTATATAGTGCATACATCCATCCATTTACTATACCGCTTATCCTACAGGGTCATGGGAAACCTGGAGCCCATTCCAGGGAGCATCGGGCACAAGGCAGGGTACACCCTGGACGGGGTGCCCATCCATCGCAGGGCACAATCACACCGATTCATACGCTACAGACACTTTGGACATGCCAATCAGTCTTGCATGTTTTTAGACTGGAGGAAGAAACTGGAGGAAACCCCTGCAGCCTGGAGAGAACATGGAAACTCTGACACACAGGGCAGCGGTGGGAATCAAATCTCCAACCCTGGAGGTGTGAGGCGAATGTGTATATGGTGCATATTTAAGGTATTGCACCGCAATACATAATACATAATATGACTACATAATATGACTATATATATATATATATATATATATATATATATATATATATATATATATATATATATATATATATATATGTATTTTTACCTGGGAAAAAATTATAAAGGCAGTGATGTTCATTTACCGAAGTGGTGTGCAGGAAGTGTTCATCTGTAATTATTTGTTGGCAATGTAATGTTGTCTTGCATTTTTTTCCATTTTACTCTATAGAGTGGGCAAAACTGTTCATTATCCCAAATAGTAAGTGTGTTACTATAAATAAATTACTGAACAAATTACTGCAAAAAAAATAATAAATATCCTGGCTGCCTTAAAATTTTTAGTCAGTGTGACTTTATATAAATATATATAAATATATATAAATAATCATAATAAACTGACTTAAAATAAAAGTTTAATCAAGTTAAGTTAACATTAATGGGAAGTAATGGGGGGAAAAAACATGTTGTCATAGGAGGGGTGCGTAGGGCCTCCAACATAAATTTTGCCTAGGGCCTCCAAATGTTTAGAACTGGCCCTGAGTGTGACAGAAGGTATATACCAGTGCTGTTAGGCTGCTTTCACAGCTTTTTTCTTTCATCCACCAGCACACAATATATTGTACATGTAATCCTATGGCTTCTAAAAAGCACTGCCATCTGCAATTGTTTTGGGTCACAACTGAGCTTCCAAAATTGAAAAAAGTTTTTCAGAAAAATGCATTTTTTAAAACCTTAAAAAAACAAAAAACAAAACAAACAAAAAAAACAACTTTACACAACCTTTTAACACTTTGCAAGTGAGACAAACCAACATTAAGGACAGAGACTTCTGTTAGACACTGTTAGTGAGTGAATATATGGATATTTATGACATATTGAAATATTTCATTGCCAATATTCCAATGTTGCAATGTAACTTAAAATAACCACATGGCTAATATACTCATGTCTTACAAGGAGCTCTGCCTCTGAAGTTACGGTGAAGGAAAACAAGCTCCTCCTCATAACCAGGGTTGTAGCAGCAAGTGTATAAGCACACTAAATCTCCTGTATTTATTCAGAATCCTACCTGTCAGGGAATTTAAGTAGGTTGGGATTAGGCCGGGCGAGACGCTCAATTCGTGTTGCCATTGAACAGCCAGAGGTGTACTAAAAGACAGATGAAGTTCAAAAAGACATGCTACGTTAATGTGTATCTTTATAGCTGAGAGTAATGAATCAAGCAGGAGAGAAAGTACCTTGTGGTTTTATTAAAGATGGATGATCTGATCAGGTATAGGAGCATACGAGAGGACTGTTACAAACTACATGCACTCTCATTACAGCACTGGAGTTCATGATTCACCATAAAAAGGACTTTTATTTGTAAGTACAATTAAAACATAATGCACTCTAATCATAGTAAAAATGCACTGTAAGCTAATTAAAAGCCTTTATAATGTGCAGATTCTAAAGAATTACATTTCACACATTTTAATGAGTGATTCAAATTTAATGAGTAGTTAATGAGTCATTTCGTGATCCTTACTTTTACTTTCACTCTTACGCAAGTGAAGTATTACTACAGTAGGAGTACTACTCAAATAGGTGTCAGTGTGTTTTGAACTCTTTCCACCACTGGGAGTTTATCAGTTCATCAGTCTATCATCTATACCATCATCTATATCACTGTAACATTTATACATGTCTAATTCTAATGTTGTGGAGGGAACCTTAAACCTTCCTGCCACAATGTTTCTTGGGTGACTCTTGCTTGCATTATCTCAACTTATCTCAACACACAGTCATGTCCGTATCATGTACAGGTGCATCTCAAACAAATTAGAATATCATGGAAAAGTTCGGTTTTTTTGCCTTAATTTAATTCAAAAAGTTGAACTTTCATATATTCTAGATTCATTACACATAAAGTGAAATATTTCAAGATTTTTGTTTTTGTTTTAATCTTGATGATAACATCTTACAGCTCATTGAAATTAAAAATCCTGTACCTCAAAATATTAGAAAAAAGAATTTATAATACAGAAATGTCAATCTTCTGAAAAGTATGTTAATTTATGTACTCAGTACTCGGTCGGAGCTCCTTTTGCACGAATTACTGCATCAATGCGGTGTGGCATGGAGGCAATCAGCCTGTTGCACTGCTGAGGTGTTCTGGAAGCCCAGGTTGCTTTGATAGCGGCCTTCAGCTCGTCTGTATTGTTGGTTATGGTGTCTAAGTACTCTGACTTCTTGTCTCCCGAGTTTGGTCATTTCATCTTCAAGAATCATTTAACCAATAACAAGAAACTCCTGTCCACTAAACAGAATGCTGGCACTACATTCATTTACTGAGTATGCAAGTTCATTCAAATTTAAGTTCTCCTTAAATTCATTCAAATAAGAAACCAAAGTAGACTTAGTAATCTTTGGAGCACAACGATGCCCAAAAAATGTCTGAATGATGTATTGTAGATAATGTGCCTGTGATTTCATGTAATTGTTCTTATTCTTCTTCTTTTTTTTTTTTTTAAAGATTGTTACCATTCTGTGTGAAAGTCAATTTAGTTTTAGGTCCTTTTTCATGAAGGGTTTGTTCCACTTACCTGATCAGTAATAGAAATGGAGGGGAAACCCTAAAAAAATAGGGAAAAAAAAGGCATGACTGCACTTAGTGTTTTGTGCTTCATATCTCAGAATGAGTTAATCAATCAGAAATGACTGACATATGTTTTGTATCACAGGGAGTATCTAAAAAATATATTTATTTATTCATGCTAGAATAACTGCTTTATCCAAGGTTGTGGTCACGTAATATATTAAATATCTTGGAAAAAAATGTCTTCAGTGGTTCTTTAAGGGTTCACAGGATTAAAAAAAAAGTTTTTGTTGGCTTCCAAAAACAGGTTTTACTTGGAACCCTTACTGATGTACATATATATATATATATATATATATATATATATATATATATATATATATATATATACACACACACACACACACACACACACACATATATATATATATATATATATATATATATATATATATATATATATATATATATATATATAAAGAATATATAGATATAAACGTTTTCCCTTCATATGTTCATAGCAGATACCTTCAGGATTTTGGAAATGTATTATGTACTGTGCTATTTGGGTTTGTTATGGCAAGAAAGCTTAGACGATGGAATTTCAAAAATTATCCCCATATATTGAAATATAACACGCAACCATTGTGATATACAACTTACCACAAACTGAAAGGAATATTCTAAGAACGACTAAATTTGAGGTCTTCATACCAGAATCACATTAATTAACTAATCAAACTAATTAAATGTGCTCATTAACTGTTCAATTGGTATTGAGCAATAATGGGATACCAGTTATGACCAGCAGGTGGCAGTAAAACGCAACCTACAAATAATCCTTCACTCAGGTTTCCTTTCATAATGGCTTTTCACATACACAATGAGATGAAACCCTATACTTTAACTGTTGTTGGGTTTTTGTTTTTTAAAATTAAGTTCATTCATATAATATATCATTAGTAGCAGATAAACTACAGCAGGCCTGGCCCTGGGCTAACACAGACATAATGGAGTCAAATAAATCATCTAACTAAACCAAGTGTAACGATAGCTCGAATTAAACCTGTGAAGTTCTGCCGATGTTTACAAATAAACGTAATGTTTAATTCCCTTTCTGTTACCTCTCTTTTCTTTCCAGACTTTAAAGCAGAAGTTTCTGTATGACCTACCTGGCAGTGGATAGTTTGTCTTTCGCCAAAACTAACTGTCGGTATCCGGGTTGCTATGGTAATAAAGTGACGTGCATTGGTGACGCTTCCGTTTCAGGCTGATTAACATCATAAACTGTTACCACCCTGTGATGATTTAAGGAAAAGATTTTTCTTTTGCAGCTCTGGACCTCTTTCAGGGCCTAAACAAACAAACAAACAAACAAATAAATAGCAGCACACATTATAACACAAAGAAACTGCAGGCAAATACACACCATCATTTTATTTATTGGAGCCATGGGATTTTAATTCCTATAAACTTGTTATAGTGTGGTTATTGCAATTAGATTCAAGCTGTCTATGAATAGAAGAAATTGTGTGACTGGCATAATTTGAAACCTAATACAAGTGACTGGTCAAAAGAATAATAACTAGCTGGAGTTGTTGACAGTAATCTCTAATGTAACCACACTGTTGAATAAGAATAAAAATAAGGGGGCGGGGAGGGGTGTGAGGCACAGTGGCTCCGCCCTGTGAGCCAGCATGATCTCCCCTTGCCTTGGGGGCTTCCTCTGGGCACTCAAGCTTCCTCCCCCAGTCCAAAGAAGTAGGCTGATTGGCATTTCCAAATTGTCCATGGTTTTAGGCTTGCTTTTGTAATTGATATTTTCTTATTGTATCTAATAATCTGATTTCAGTATTAAATGTTCTAACAACAGGGTATGGTAATTCTATCTCATTTCAGTCAATGTTATGTTTACAATATTATGCTGCAAGGGTATGTATAGGTGATAGGGAATGGTAAACCCTGCAAGGTCAGCACACACAGGGTGGAGGTAGGAATCGAAACCCCAACCCTGTGCCCACCTATATATATCTATATCTATATCTATATCTATATCTATAGAGAGAGAGAGAGAGAGAGAGAGAGAGAGAGAGAGAGAGAGAGAGAGCTGGTTTTTGAGTATTTCAGAAATTGCTGATATCCTGGGATTTTCACGCACAACAGTCTCTAGAGTGTGTGTGATTGTGCCCTGTGATGGATTGGCACCCTGTCCAGGGTGTACCCTGCCTTGTGCCTGATGCTCCCTGGGATAGACTCCAGGTTCCCCGTGACCCTGAAAAGGAGTAAGCGGTATAGAAGATGGACGGATGGACAGTCTCTAGCGTTTATACAGAATGGAGTGAAAACAAAAAATATCCCATGGGCAGAAAGGCCTTGTTGATGAGAGACGTCAGAGGAGAATGGCGAGACTGGTTTTTGCTGACAGGAAGGCAACAGTCATTTAAAAAACCACTCTTTACAACCATGGTAAGCAGAAAAGCATCTCAGAACAGCTAAAAACAGGAATTTGAAGCACAGCTGAGAAAAGCCTCACTAGAACTGAACCGCGAAAGACTGGAAAAACACCAGGCAAATGTTTCCTCATTCTGATGTTTGATGTGAACATTAACTGAAGCTCTTGACCTGTATCTGCATGATTTTATGCATTGTGCTGCCACATGATTGTCTGATTGGATGATTGCATGAATGAACAGGAGTATAGGTGTTCCTATTAAAAGTGTACAGTGAGTGCAGATCTGATTTGTTATGGTTGCTTTCTAATATAAATGCTTATATTTCTTTCACTGGAAGGACTACATTAACACAACACTCATTATATGATTGTATAAACACTGTCCAATCCTCCTAGAAAACTTCAGCACTGCTAAACTTGACACAGATGTACTGTGTGGGAAGAACTTAGAAACAAAGCTTTTGGATAATTAATCAAATAATTTTAATATTCAGACTTAAGAGGGCTTTGAATGGTAGCACCTTAAAAGTCAATATCACATGTACAGTTGTAAGTTATAATACATAATTAATTTTAATTCAGTTTTCCTATTAAGCGTGTAGGACTGGACTGGATTAGATGCGACATGACATGTTTCCATAGTAACCATAGCCACTTCCATGGCTATTTTGGAGTTTTCTGTGACCCGTCACTGATGAAATGTTCCTGCTCTTTTTGCTTCAGTGCTCTCTACATTTCACACCTGCTCTTCCACAGCAGGCAGCCCATACACACGTGTGCGCACACACACACAGAATTACACAGCCACACCCATGTTTTAGCATACCTCTGATCTACTTTGTCTCAGTTGCCATTTTGAGTCATGAAGGCAGTTTGGCTGACTTCCACAGTCCAGGACACAATCACTGACACAATGATAGTTGAACAATACTAGGATGTGACATGCATAAACAATTTATAGCAATGTTTAGGTAGTCTGGGAGAAAGGAGGGAAAGCAGGCACTCTCTTCAGTGTAGTAAATCCAGGCACTTCTCTCCTTTGCTTATACACACCCTGTTAGCTCAGAACACCAACAATGCAGCATGCGGAATCAGGCACACATGGGAGTCATGACCTATTTTTCCTGAATGCACTGTTTGGAGCTTTGGAGGAACAGTCTTTGATTCTTCTTAGAAACAAAAAGAGCTACAACATACATTTGTGAACATATTTAAAAATCCAAGCCCTGCATTTCATTCAGTCCAGGATGTGATAATGCAAAAAGATAATGCAGCCTTTATTATTATCATTTTATTTTATTTTATTTTAAAAAAAGCTTATTTTATTCAAAAGAAACAAAGTACAGAAAGTCAGTCATCATAATCAAGCACAACTACAGTGTAGTTCTCTAATATTACACTCTGCAACAGAGTAGATCTTGTGATAATGCTAGCGTGTGCCAAAGGTCTAATAGCTTTACAGTATACTCCAGTGTTTTTCAACATAATCTTCTTTTATTGCATCTGTAGCCTACGTGCAATTATCATACACCAGACAATAATCTGACACACAACAGAACAGAAAAGTTCGGTCAAAGCGAACTTGTAATGGACGTCTAAGAGCAGTTGTTGGGGGAATCGATAGATGTTTGCGCAAAACACTTATTTCAGTTATTTCTATTGGGACATTTCACTGTGTGCATCATTCTGCCCTGTGGGCTTGTGTCTGCGGCGAATCACAGTCGTGCTGCTCATCGGTATAACCGCACTCTGCCTTGTGAAATAGTGCTTAAATAATGCCAAGTTCATATTTGTTCTTTCATAATTGGGAATAATTTTACAAATTGAATAAATGACCAGGGTAGTTTCTGTCTAACACCATGCTTTTTGGTAAAGTGTTATGTCAACTGGTGGATAAATGTTCATAAGAAGAACTTTGGTATCATAGGACCTTTATCGTTAGAGTGTAGTGGGTGTAGTTTAGAAGTTGCATTAGGAGTTTATCAATTGAGTTCAATTGATGCCCTTAGACGTCTATTAAATTGAAGTTTTCTGTTCTTCTCTCAATGCAGGGATACGTGTCGAAATTCTTGCCTATAATAATGCCACACATACTACATATGCAGTAGACAGAGATTAGGTTTAAAAACATTGATCCATCCCTTTAACTACACAGCTGTGAGGACTTGTGTGATTTGTGATGGAAAAATCATCTCAATCAGTGAAACATGTTATGGATATAAATATTGAACTTCCAGGATGTATTTCGTGTCACGTTTTTACTTTTTTCAGTCTGAAGCTCAAACTGACCAACACAAAACATATCACACACACACACACAAAAAACACATCAATCTTCTCTGTGAAAACTAGGCTTCAGATATAACCTATGTTTAAACACAATCAAAATAAAGCTTCGTTTCACTCAATGGGAAACGGCGTCAGATAAGGAGGAGTGAATAATATTCAAAGTGAATCTCATAATGGTGTATTTGTTCACATGTCCCCATGACTACAAAACTGTTTCTATTGCTCCTATTTACAAAGAAATTCAACTAAAATGTAAACCGTACAATCACAACAAAGGAAGTGTTACTGGTGCCCATGTGTTCAGTAGTTTCTAGTGTAAGTGTACAGTGTAAGTGTGACCTTTCCAGCTGTGAATGGAAACCTCTGATGAAGCGCAGCCCTGCAGAAACGGTGGCTTCCTTTCTCCTGCCAAAAAAAAAAAAAAAAAAAAGGATAGAAATCGTTGGTGTACAGAGGACGGGCGCGACTGAGTGGTTCACAGCTCTGGCGAGGTGAAGATTTCTCTTCCAATTTTCACTTCTCTCTAAACTCGCGCCCAAGTCACTGCCTCCGGCACGTGCAGCGACGGTTGCTCGGCTGTGCCAGGGAAAGACATTCCACACGTTCCACAGCTGTTGCCTGGTTTCCTTTAACAGTATGTCTCAATCACCCATTATCAAAACCCACAGTGGCTGCAAAAACTCCAAAAGATAAATGGAATATTCGCATTCATATATTACTATACAAGCAACTTGATTTGGCTAAGCTTGATATTTATATCTATATCGTCTATAATATTGACAGGGATGCATCCATACCACTTTTCCAGCGTAAGAGTACATGTTTTTTGTACTCATCAATACCAATATTGATACTGAAATGAGTAGCCGACGTAGTACCTTACCATCAGGGGCATCATGGAAATATTATTTTGGTTGCTGCTCCTAACAATTAGCTCCTAATGATGAGTATTATGGATGGTGTTTAAACATTATCTTTAATATAGAGACTGATGCTGACTTGAATGCACAGTGAAGCATCAGCATATACATACCCTTGCAGCATTTAAAATGCGGTGAATTGCACCTTAACTCATAAGGGGAGTGAGCGGAAACGAAGCGTCCGTGTCTTATTTCTCGCTGAACGGAAACTTCACTGCTCCACATTTGCGTGCGCGCAACTTTCAGTACCTTGAGCTCAGTGCTCACATATACTGCTCAGCCCTCTTCACACTCTATTAAACATACTGTTAACGCATCTTATTGCGTTTAATCAAGTTACTTGCATTGTAGGAAGATGTGAAAATTTCAAGAGAATTTACTACAGAAGTTTTCCATCTGTCTTACATTGGAAAGGTGATTCTGAAAATACCTCCAGACTCCTGGCATTTTGTACACTAGGCTTACCTTACACAGTATAATGTGGCATCGGAGCACTTACGTGTACAAGTATCAGTATTGATGCATCCCTAATTACGGATATCTTAATATTCATCTATCGGGTGCCTAGAGCAGGAGATATGGAAGGAACAGTACAAGGATCTACAGCTCGATGGGGTGTAGGACATGCTGATAACAGTGTGGCAGTTTAGCAAAGGCATTTCCTAAAAGAGCACAGTAGAAACTGAGCGTCCATACTTCCGTCGTTTAAGGAAACTCCAGAATAGTGTTGAGGCCTTTCTAAAAACTGCCTAATAGAGTACTAGTTGTAAAGGCAAGCGATGCACTGTACGAAGGTCATTCTGGAACACAGTTTTGTTCAAGTCACATAGTGTAAAGAGTATTAGAAGCAAGAGGAATTGTGTAGTGTCAAATGTATTCAAATAACCTAAAGCATCACTTCAGCCTTCACATTAATCTTCATTTAAATTCCAGCCTGCAGATGAACCACACTCCAAATTGTGATTCAGAGCAGATTCAAACCAATTCATGAAAGATCATTGGTAGCCATTATTAAAATCCACACATAAAACTACACATTTCATCAAATACAAAGCGCTACTGCAAGCTGACCAATATTAGACCCTGAGTGTGTGTGTGTGTGTGTGTGTGTGTGTGTGTGTGTGTGTGTGTGTGTGTGTGTGTGCACCCTAAGCCAAAAGAAGTCCAGGCCTGTGCTTGTGTTTGTGGGCCAGTGTGCAGCTGTGCATGTTCTCAGAGAGTCTGGACCACCACAGGGAAGAGCAGAGAGAGGTGTTCTGCACCCCGGATGGGTAGCTTGTGGGTGGTGTAGTAGTAGATGACCTCTGGAATTGTGTCGAAGGGGGGACTGTTCTCGCCGAGGATGTACTTCCCATCACGTGACTGAGAGAACTTCATATGCATGAAGCCGTGACAGCTCCTGAAAGGACAGTGAAAAATGCAACACCCACTGGTGAATAATTAAACAGCAAAAACAAACACAGATGGAGGAAAAAGCAAGAGGAGAAAAAAAAAGGAAAAAAAAAACGAATGAGGAACAGACACATGGCTGACAAGACCTCGCTCCATAGGCGCAATTATAAAAATAATTTATACGGAATTTGCCTGCAGTTATAAGCAATCAGTTCACGCGTAAAGCACTGACACAAACATGTTAAAATTAGCTTTGAAGAAATTAACGAAGGCGCTATGTAAAGAAAGAAAGAGACGATTAATGATTAAGCAAATAGCAGGCAGAGAGACAGAGAGAGAGAGAGAGAGAGAGAGAGAGCGCGAGAGAGGGCGTGAGAGAGGTATTGCGCCTCTGAATGTTGGCTCCCCCAAGGAGCAGCTTTGCAGGATTATCCTTCTCACAGTGTATTGACGACATGGGGAGAGGGAGAGCGGAAGATGGGGGGAGGAGGAGAAGAAAGCAAGGTCAAACGGAGGGAAAAAAAAAGGAGGGTGGGTGGAAGATGACAGCGTCGGATGGGAAAAATGCCCAAGACTAATGATTTCATACACAATCTTACTGGGTTATCCAGGGGTCATACCGATGCGTTTCGTTTTCAAGGACTAGATTGGTTTTTGCATGGCAAACAGGCATTGAGAATAATTTCATCGCGGTGTCAGATTAAATAACCTAAGGCGGTGAACATATTGAGAGGGAGTTTTAAATTTATATGGGTACAAGTATTGTATGTTATTTTTGAAAATGTACAGTATTTCTTTAAAACAACTTTAACCAGTTAACAACAAAAATAGCATTACTGGAGATTTTCCAGTTCTTCAAGTTAAAAAGCTTAAGCTAGGGTGCCTTGGGTTTTCTTCTGTTGAAAAAACAAACAAACAAAAATGAATTCCATACCATAAAGCCATAATTATTAAGACAGGGGAGAAAAACACGGTATACTATGATATTCATGAGCAGCTGTGAGTCACCCTGGCAATCCGGGAATAATAATTCAGTTAGGTTTGGGGGATAACACACACGTCATACACCAGCTCAGATACAGCATCATACATAAACCTTAGAAAGAAAAGAAGTCCGTCATCGTGGTGACTGCAGGAGCCAGAGCCAACAAGGAGAGAGAAAGAGTGAAGAATGTGAGACTGTAACCTGTTAGCAAGCTTCTTCGGATTTCTGTTGGGCTGTGCCCCAAACTGTGTACTTACCCTACTAAATAGTACTGTACTACTCCACTGGTGTGATTACTATTTAGGCATGCTAATTACTGTGCATTGTGCAGTAATTGTGCAGTGTGCTGGCTTCAACATCCTCCACAACCCAGCCTCGATAATATCCATCATGCATAACTCATGTGTTGACCAAACTGCTCAATTTGAATCACAGACCTCTCCAAGCAAAATTTCACAGCTTCTACATAAAACCTTACGATACCACTAAATTAGCTTGAATAGAGTCGACAGAACATCAGAGGAACTTAAGCAGCTTTGAAGACTTTGAACGCTAAGATGCCACGTTAACACAGTACACAACACGGAACAAAGCAAGGCTCTAGATGAAAAGACACCAGATGCCCTTGCTGCTTACTGCTTTGTGAACATCTGGGCAGGATTAACTGGTGATTTGGCAGATACGTGCTGATTAACAAGCAATAACAGCAGGAGTCTAAGACTTTGAAAAAGAGAGAGAGAGAGAGAGAGAGGCGTATTACCCGAGACAGCATATGACATTACTGTAAGCACATTAACCCACTGAGTGGGAATAGGAGTATGTAACTCTAGCATATAAGAGGTTGTATATTAGGAGACAAATGCGCACTGAGCTAAAGTTACTGTAGTAGGAGATGATTAGTCACTAAGAGGTGTGGTATCTAAGGTATGTATGGAGGAACAAAACAAAGCCTGTGTGGTACCTGAGGGAGAGAGAGTAGTCGTTTCTGCTTGTCTGACTGTTCCTCACCAGGTAACTGCATTCTTTGCACAGTGTCAGCAGACTCTCAGCTTCAGAGCGCGTCAGTGCACCGTGGTACCACCTACAACACAGAGACATGCATGATGCAGCCTTTGTTTCTATATCTAACTGTACAGTTCTGTTGCAACAATGAAAAAAAAAAACAATGTATTGACTACAAAATAAAAAGCATGCCGTTTTCCTCAACAAATTGTACCAACAGTCTTTTTTTCTTTTACATAAATGCAATACAAAGAGAAAGCATTTTATTTATATTCTGATCAATGCAAAATTTGATAATATTGAAGTGAAAATGCAAAAATGTTAGTCTCTAGTCTAATCTGTAGTCCTTACTGTTATATTCTTTTTTGTATTTATTTAAGAAACAAATCAAAGACAACAAATTTGGTGCAACATTTCTATTGTCCCCAAAAATACAAAAAATAAATCACCTTTTAATAGTAATAAATACTGGCTTACTAATTGACAAATTGCTCAAAGAAGCAACATCAATCCAAGCACTTCTTCCATGTTAAACTTAATGCTGTGCACTGTGACTGGTTAAACATTTCATAAACATATTTATAAGCATGGCGGTTCCATAGCTTACTACTGACAAAGGAATAAATGAATAATTACAGGTGCTTGATTGACATGCAGGAATGTATTGTCATGACTACTTAAGACACACATTCAGTCACCTTTCAGGGGGGAAAACAACAACAACAATATCAACAGAGTTGTAATACATACACTTGTTGTTCCAGAGGTAATATAGGGTCCACCCTCTCCCCTAGGATGGTGTGGAGGTCACTGGGTTTGCGTAGACTGGTGACCTTGCTGGATGGAGGACTGGTTCTGGATGCTCCAGTTCTACGGTGCTGGTCCGTGTGGGGCAGTGTGGAGCGCTCCCAATCGCCACCATCAAACTGTACTAAAAACACACAGACAACAACAACAACCTTCAGCCAAGACAGAAAAACAGACATGTCCAGAACTTCAATGGAACAATTCATAAAATAAGTAAAAAAAGTTATGAAGCAATTTCTACTCTAAAAAAACATCACCAAATGAAGGCCTGATGAAAGTAAGAATCAAGACTAATGAACCCTATGATTTTTGATGGATGATCACATCATCTTTCTGGCAGCTGTTCTTCCTAAGGGCTAACTGGGATGTTCATCTATCCTGACTGACAGACCATCAATCACATTCTATCTGTGCTTCACTTTTAAAACCCCACTTGCCCTTCTGTACCTCATCTCTCTCTCTCTCTCTCTTTTCTCCCTGTCTATAGAATAGTGACTAGTGTATTTGAGATACAATTTGAGATGTCCTGTTCTATCTTCTACTCTTCCTCTACTCTTTGCAGACCTCATGTAATACATGCAATACATGTAATGCATCACAGTAGGGGTTTTTATGATGTAGCTGAAACACATAGGGTAGCCTACTAATTCTATTTGGTTTTATAAATCAGTAGTTGACTACACACTCTTGTGATTACACATGAATCCAGGAACTGGTTTCTGAACTAGCAGACCATGAACAGAGCATCCGTATTGCATCCGTAAGTCCTTGGACAAGTCTCTTCCTGATCCTGCTGTGACTCCTGACTCTGGAGGACTGTCAGTCTGATTTAACACTCCTGATCTGTCAGGCACACTGCCTGCTCACTGAGCTGAGGGCAGATGAGCCTGCACAGTAGCGCTTAATAATTTACGACACTAGTACAGAAACAATACGAGTAACATAAGAAGCACGAATTAACACTGCAAAGAGATCAAACTGTGAAATGAGTTAAATAATGTGTTTGAAAGTTTGTGAACCCTTTAGAATGTATGTACCTGCATAAATATGATCTAAAATAATCAGATTTTCACACAGATCATAAAAGTAGACAGAGAGAACCCAATTAAACAAATGAGAGAAAAATATTATACTTGGTCATTTATTTATTCAGGAAAATGATCCAATATTATATATCTGTGAGTAGCAAAAGTATGTGAACCTCTAGGATAAGTACCTGCTCATTTGAAGGTGAAATAATAGTCAGGGTTTTTTTTTTTCTTCAATCAATGGGATGACAGTGAGGTGTGAGTGAGCGCCCTGTTTTATTTAAAGAACAGGGACCGACCAAAGTCTGATCTTCACAACACGTTTGTGGAAGTGAATCATGGCACGAACAAAGAAGGTTTCTGAGGATTTGGAGAGTTGTTGAAGCTCATGAGGCAAGAAAAGTTTTTTTTAAAAAAACATCTCGAAAGAATTTGGACTCCACCAATCCACAGTCAGGCAGATTGTTTACAAATGGAGGAAATTCAAGACCACTGCTACCCCCCTCACTGACCAACAGTTACCAAAACATTTAGTTGCAGTTATTGCTATACAAGGGGGTCACACCAGATACTGAAAACAAAGGTTCACTTACTTTTGTCACTCACAGATATTTAATAAATAAATAAACGACCAAGTATAATATTTTAGCTTCATTTGTTTTGTTGGGTGCTCTTTGTCTACTTTTAGAACTTCTGTAAAGATCTAATGATGTTTTAGGTCATATTTATGCAAAACTGTAGAAAAGTCTAAAGGGATCATAAGCTTTCAGCCACCACTGTACATATGCCTGTCAATTTACCATCAGATAACCTTCGAAAGAACATTCTTGAGTAGTGCTATGCGACAGGAAAGGGAGCGATGCAATCGCCCAGGATACAGATTGGATTTGCCACACTGTTTGGTGTAGAAGCGCTACAAATGATTCAGGGTTTTGGTTCACAACTCTGGCATATGGCAGGGCTCACCAGCTAATGCCTTGGAGATGTTTTCCTTCTTCCACTCCCAGGGCTGGTCATACTCATCTGCAGGCCTTTCGTCATCTTGGGGCAATCGATTCTCCCGCTCATCATCTGGGAAACCGGTCCTGTAGTGTCCACGCTCTTCATATGGACTGTCGTAGAGCTGTGGGCTTCCCCGAGAGACAGTGTGGCCATGCTCCGAGCCGTGCTGCAACTCTGCAGGGAAACATAACCAGCTCGTTGGCTTTAAGAACGCCTTTAGGTAGTGGGTTTCTCTTATTTACAGGAGTGAAGAAAAAGTAATAGAAAGTAAAAGTAAATCATGGTATAATTTGATGTTTTATCACTTTATCACTGTTGATTTAAGGCTACTATGCATTTTAAGTAAGGAATAATTGACGACGGGCCGTTGAATTATTAGAGAAGAATGCACACCTCGGGACGTTACACCTTGGTTGTGCATTATTTTCTAATAATCCTCCGCTTCGCCTCGAGGCCATGTTACCACTTCGGGTGTGCGTTATTTTTCTAACTATTCGACGGCCCGTCATCGATTATTCCTGGAAAATCAAAATTTTCAGTCATTTTGATTGTTGTTAAATGTGTGCGCTGTAGTGGACAGTAGGCTAACTTTTCCGTTATTTCAGCAGAAAAGTGATATGTAACTGTGATGCAGTCAGGACCAGACTGGAACTACTCTAGCTGTACATTTACTGAAAAATATCTGCACACCTCAGAACGTGCGTCAGCCAATCAGAATCGAGAATTCAACAGCCCTGTGCATATTTTATGCACAACCGTCATCAGATCAGGCAATAAAAAAACTGTTTAGTAATAAAGTCTTCTACAGATTTTTATGGAGAAACAGGCCTTTCTGCACTGCTTTCCTAGTTTCCACTCCAACAAACAGTTTCATTGGAAATTACAACTGGAAATTCAATTAGATTCCCCTTCAATTAGACTCCAATTTCCAAAAATGTCTTTCTTCTCAGAATTAAACTGACAGCTTGACACTAATGCTACAAAAAGCTCTTAATGCACAATTCAAACCTGTACAGCCAACTGAAATAGCCAGTGTTCTCGTAACTCGTGTCCTCCCACAGCACTGCCTAGTCTCTCCTGAGTAAATGCTATTTCCGGCAATGCATTTTTCTGCTTTAAACGGCTCCCAATGTACCTCTCCATGCTCTCTGTATGGTATATAACCCTTAGGGCCTGTGGATTAGTGAATCAGCTCACCTGTGATGACTCTCTGGGCCTCGAATGGTTCCATGTAGCTGTTGCTGTTTTCTACGGAGCCGGACTCCCAGCCGAGATGGGCTCGTGGGTCTGGACGAGCGTCGAATGGGTCTGAATAATCAGTGTCCCCCACTGCTGGAGCAGATGGAACAACCTAGGGGGGATGAGAGAGGCAGAGGGAGAGATTTAAGCACTGTCTGTGGACAAAAGATTGGAGGGGGAATAGAAAACTATGGGAGTGGGGGTAGTGCTGCCTGAGGGTAGCTGATCAACACAAAAGGTAAAAAAAAAAGGATAAATTGTGTTCTCAGTCTTGGTATTTATACTGCTTAGTACTGGAATTAAAAAGCCACAATGACTAGGAGTACTATGAGGGCAAAATCACTGTAAAGCACATCTTACTAACAAAAGAAAAGATACAAGAGATATTGATTAGTGTCGGTGCTTAATGCTGACGTGGTGCTCCAGTGCTGATTTTTGCCTGATGAAGGCTACTAGCGCTTTACAATCTCTTTGCGTGCCTAAGTCTCGTTTTGACAGCAATCAGGTCCAATTTGGGCAATGTTGCGTGGTGCTCATGAGAGTTCAGGGCCAATTTTGACCCATTTTCCAAATGCGTGCTTGTTTTAGGCTACTGCTGCTCATCGAGCTCTGCTTCTGTTCTAACAATTGCCTTATTTCTAACATCCGAGCATACAGCCTTAGAGTTTAGGTCAGTGCATTCGCCTCAAATCAGAAGTTGGTGCTTGGAATTACATCACCTTTGACCTCAGTGTGTTTGGACTAAATCTCATCAAAATCTCATAAACAACCTAAAAGGTTTACCTTCTCCAAACTACTGACTGATTTAAAGCAAATTCTACTAGAGGGATTAAAAAAACCCCCAAAAAAACACCTTTTTTGTTGATGGTTTGAGCAGTAGGCAATGAGATGACATAATATCGATATCGCAATAATTTACACCACAATAAACTAAGATATCAATGGTATCCTCAGCATTTTCAGAACAATTACAAACTGACTGGAGGCAGCTGATTAGATGTTAAAGATTTCTACTGGAATGTTAGATTCTATGTTAACATTTAGCACATAATTGTATCCTCCCCTTTTCAGTGTTAAATAATGCATTTTGTAGGAATACTGAATTCAACTTTCTTTTCCCCCCAGTCACCTTGAGAAGACCATGGTGGTGGTAGCATCATGTGGTGGGGGTGCTTTTCATTAATTAGTCCATACAGGATTGCATGGACTTTAGTTTTGTGATCGGTGTGGGCAAAATTGCTTGATTTTGTGGGAACACCTGTTCCAGTGTGAGGCCATATTTCCACCACAGGCACTTTTTCAGGAACACTGGAAGGTAATTTAATTTAAATTACTCCTTCAGTGTAGGTTGCTATCTGCAGATCAAGAATTAATAGGGTAGAGCTTGCCATACTGGTCACCACAAGCTTTACCGAATGACACTCATACAGATTTTTTTTTTGTGGAAATTCCCCAAAGTTTATAGCTAACCAAGTGTTTACTAAACCAGACGTGGCAGAGCATGACAGCAAAGTCAAATATTTTCATAGGCAAAAAAGTTTCTAGTGCCTTGTTACTCACGGCAAGAGGCGAAAGGGCTTAAAGAGTGAGCTTGCTTTGTGTGTGTTTGAAGCTGGGGGAGAACAAAAAATGTGGACATGAATGGAGACAGTCATGGCTGTATTGTGGAAGTACAAAGCAGGAATTCTTCCAGGAATCATGTTGTTCTTGTTTAGTTAAAGAACCCTTTAATTGTTCTAAAGGTTCAGGAAGTTTGTGGACCATAAAAACACTTTCCCTTTACACTTACCTGCATAAACGCGCGACAGTGAAAGTGCACCAGATGCCTGGTACCTAAACACACATTTTAGGTAACTTCAGGAAGTATACTTTTGCTAGTATTTGGGCACAGTGAATAGAGCTCTCTACACTGTTTTATGATGAGGTTTACAGGGAATAACACACAAACATTAATTGTGTCTCAAGGAAAAATCCCATTTCACAGCATCCTCAGGCAAGCAGCCCAGTGAGGAAAATAATAAAAACTAAACAATAATCTTCATCCTTATCGCCAGACGACCAGACACAACAGAGACTGAGCTACCACGATCAATGCGAGTGTACTGCTGTAAGCTTTCACATCGTGTCTGTTACTAAGCACCTGTTCAAATTCCTTACAAATGTAATTTATAAGCTACATTAAGGCCATGCTTCAACCTTAATAGCGCTACTGCACTACCATTAGGCTGATGTATACTTGACCCAGGCTATTTTTCATTGAAGAAACTTTCCATGCACCTCTCCGCTGACTAACAGGCTGCACACGGTCAGTCTGTGCAATGCATCAAATAGGAAATTGAAGACGTACAGGGACATGAGGCTCCTCGAATGAGACGATGCCCAGTGGGACCTTGCAGCGGTTGAATTCCTGAGATTCCACTTTTATTAGTCTGTGCTTAGGAGAGACGATCTTGACCTCCATGCCATTGGGCAGAACCGTTCCGAAGGAAGGAAATGGGTCACTGTTCCCCGAGCCATTATTTGCTCGGTTGGAGGGTTCATACGGGTCTTCAAAGTCCAGCTCCTTCTGGGCACGGTACGCACGAAGTATCTCGCTCTCTGTGTAATCGGGCTTGGGCGGCTGCGGAGGTCCTTTCCTGCTGCCAAAATTCAAGTAATCTTTCAACCACTTTGCCATGGGTCTGCGCAGGGAGAGGAGGGGGAGGGAGAAAGGGAAAGAGAGAGAGAGAGAGAGAGAGAGGAGGCTTTTCCTGAGAGTTGTCATTTTTCTTACAAGTTGATCACTGTGTATTTTGCACATACCGTCTAGTTTATGCCACTGTGCATACTGGTGTTGAAATTGCTGGTATTTGTCCAGATACAGTCTTGGAAAATCTCATGTGGCAGAATGAAGGAATAAAACACCACCGGGCATGCTGTTATAGGAGAATAAATCAAAGATGAGATGGTGTGATGTGAAGCAGATGGCTGTTACCACTCTGAAATGATTATTTTCCAATACCAGCATGCCCTGAAGTGTTTTAATCCTGTTATAGCTGGATGCTAACAGTTTTTTGTTTTGAAAAATTAACTAAAAGAACAGCATATCGTAGTTTTTGTCTATTTATATCCCGTTTACATTCAATGCCGTGGAACGGCCGCTAAACAAGTTAATTCCTCTCGCCTATGTTAGAGCAGCTATAAACATTCGTTCCCTCAACAGTCTCTCTTTATTTCATTCCAAGTTAATTAAACAAAAAATGCAAAAAAATGCAGCTTGTCATGTTACAGCGTTACCTCACAGGGTTACAAATCACCAACACTGGAGACTCTTTCCAAAACTGATAAATAAACGTCACCTGACAGGACAGATATCAATCAACATAGATTCCCCCCCCCTTTTTTTTAAATGTGGAGTGTTCACCATACACGAATCCTGCACATGTTTTTAATATACAGTAGAAACGAGAACATATTAGAACGAAGACATTAATATAAACCTTGCAGCCTGAAACTATTTTCAGAGTTGCTGCTATACGGTATAAGAAATAAAACATGATGGAGCTGTTACAGGAAAATAATCATCGCCAGGGTGGTGTGAAACGGATTATTTTCCAATAACAGCTCAGTCATGTTTTATTCTTTCTATAACAACAGCTCCGGCAATAGTTTCACTTGCCCCTGAGTGTTTTACTCTCCTTATATCAAAACAATTTGCCAAATGATTACAGTTTTTCCACTTATGATAGAATGACACGTCGTACTTTGAACCGTTCATGGTTACATTTCATGTTGTTGTGCTGCTGTTATAGAAAATTACCAGACTTCTGACCAATCAGAATCAAGCATTCAACAACGCTGTAGTGTAAACTTACATAAAATACATTTTGCTAATTTTACGCACAGGTCAAATCAGAGAGCATCAACCCATTTTGTTTTGCAATTCTGTGCTGAACTGTAAACCACAAATCATTTACTTTTTAATGTGCACCTAATATGGTTTTGAAACGTACCTAAGTTTGTTTTAGATGTTTCATGTAATAGATTTACATGCATCCAAGGTTAAAAAACACTTTAATGCACTCATAATTTAAATTGCAGCGTTACCTTTGTCCCCCCCAGTGTCACAAATGACTCGTGTAATGATCCGTTCTAAAGGATTCATTTTAAACTCCTCCTTTCGGAGAGCATACTCTGCTCTGATTGGTCCGATGTCCCAGTCTGTTGTGAGTGGTCTACAGCTGTCAGCGCGTATCAAAAAGGAAACGCCCACTACCATAGAGTGTATCAGCTCAGTCTGTTCTCCAGCAGCTGATAAAGACCAGAGGTGGGGCTTTTTGTTACAAACCTACATAGGTTAGTACAGGAAGTAAGTCTGGGATCACTAACGACTCGTTTCAGCTGTTCAGAATCGGTTCCTTCTTTTGGGAGTCAATAACTCCGTTTGTCCTGTGCTTTGATTTCTGAAAGTTTGCAGACGTTTTTACATGCACAAACAGCTCTATAACACACTACATGAAAGGTAATATTTGAGAGAAAAAAACCCAAAAACATAATAGGTGCACTTTAATAAAAAACGAAATCCGAAATAAACTAGACACTGTATATAAAGACTGATCCCCCAAACACACAGTAGTATAAGGTTCATAAACACTGACATTACACACAGTCTTTATTATATGGTTTGATGATAGTTTGCATCAGAAATAGTGAATGCACTGTGCATCAAGGGTTGATACCTTTAATGTGCCCGATTCATCGATGCCTCAGAACATCAACCTCCGTCAGTTTGTGCTCGTCTATAAAAAGAAGGAAGAAGGGAAAACTTAGCACACTATATTGACTTAAATCCCTGAGGGACTGCCCCTCCACAGCTCAGCCCAACCCTGTGCATTCTTTCCTTATCGCTGTGTGCTGCAAGTGTTGTTTTTCTTTTGCCTTTGGCGTTTACTTTGAATTCCTTGTTTTCTAAACTTGTCTTAAATTTCCTGAACAGTTAAATAAAACACCACCACCACACATTCAAGAGCCAGCTTGCAGAAAGTTTCTGGCTGAGTGTTATTAACGCTGCTAGTCTGCTAGGCTAGCCAAAACAACTTGCATGTACCTTGACCCGTAATAACAACCCATGCCCAGAATGACCAAGCTTTACATTCCGTTTCTTTTTTTAAACTTTTTCATGTCGAGAGATTTAACTGTTAGGAAAAATAATATATAACCAGAGCACTTCCTTTTCTGCAACCGTAACTATTTATCTGTCGAACAAGCCTGTTAGGGATAACGTTATAACATTATTCTCACAGGACCCTCCATACTAGCCAGCAACAAGCTAGCACTGGGCTCTGCTTGTCGACAGAGATACAATGAAGAAAAACGACAAAATACGGGTTTTCTTTTTTTTAAGTAAGAACAAGAAAGAATATATATATTTTGCAGCTAATATTTTATTTATTAAACAGTTACCATTAGCAAGCTCGCTTCCAAAATGTAGCGTGAATCCGCTATTGTGGAAAGCTGAGGTTAGACCTCCCCCCAGCCTACAATTAGACTACCGTTAGATTTGTGATAAAGGTAAAGACACGTATACTTCACTTACTTACCAACGCCTTAGCGATGAATTTAAAATGATAATAATAATTTTAAAAAACTATAAATAAAACAATTTTGCATGGATTCTGGTATCCATCTGTCCGGACAGGATGAGCGTCTGCCTCTGGTTTAATGAGTAACGCGTTATGGCAGGCAGCTGCTTAAATCCAATAGGCAGGGACTTGTAGGAAAGCCCACAGGCTTGCTTTTGTTCTGAACTGTATGCCATCTGATCAAATATTCATCACGTATTCCCAATTTTAAGAATTTAGAGAGTTGTCCATTCCCTTTGTGAATAAGAACGTAAATGGTATGCGTTAGAGAAGACATTTATAATTCCCTAAAGATACCACACACTTTTAATGGATGGATAATTTATCAGTGTTATAACATAATCTACAGCTAAAAGGATGTGAGGAAGTCTAAGTACTAGTATTAATCTATCATATATTTTGTATTTATTTTAGTTAAATTTATAGTCAGTTGACTTAACCTCCTACACTCTGAAAAAAATTAAAATAGTACCAGATTGTACCTTTCCTTTGTCCAGGGGTTACTTCCATCAAGGGGACATCTTTTGTACTGTTAATATGCATTTTCACCTGAAATCATTGATATAGTGGATCTTTAAACTGATTTCATTCATTCATCTATATTTACTTAATCCTGGTCTGGGTCAGAGCCTATTCCAGAAAGGCTGGGTTTGAGGTGAGAATACACCCTGGATTTACACACCATTTACACCTACAGGCAATCTAGCATAGGCAATCCACCCTGGGCATGTTTTTTTTGGGAGGTGAGATTTAACCCAAGCACCCAGAGGAAACCCACACAGTCACAGGGAGAACGTATTAAATAAGATCAAATAAATCATAATGGATTTTGAGATTTATACAGCACAATGGAAGCGTAATCCTGTTGCGCAAGAAAGCAACACACATTAAATAAAGCGTGTTACGCAACAAAGTGGATATACTGATCTGATATTAACCGCTGAGATGTGGGATATTCCACAAAAGGAGGCTCCTGTGTCAAAATGTAGACATGTTGGAGAGAGTGATGTCATCTTTATGGACGGATACCTAGTCTTTTGGCATGAACGTTTATTCACAGGGCAAATGTTTTTATCCAAATTGACTTAAAAGTACAAGCATACAGCTGAGCAGGTCAGGGTTAAGGACCTCACTCAATGCCACACCACATCGCTGGGATTTGA
Source organism: Ictalurus furcatus (assembly GCF_023375685.1). Classification (NCBI taxonomy): domain Eukaryota; kingdom Metazoa; phylum Chordata; class Actinopteri; order Siluriformes; family Ictaluridae; genus Ictalurus; species Ictalurus furcatus. Next base: position 17,577,356 of record NC_071274.1, read on the forward strand.
ACCCAGAACCTTCAGATCCATATCTCAGGAAGGTCAACCACTAAACACTGACTGTTCAACCCTTTTATATTTACTGCTCAGAAGCTGACACATGGGCTAAACATGTGAGAAAGGCTATCTATACATAATACTAAATCAATCAAAAAGCATGAAAAATATACAACAGTCAACATGATTTTTTTTTTTCAAATATTATCATGTACAATTCAATTTCTAGCAGGCACCACTGGAAATCAGCAGTCCATGAATGTATTTCTTGAGAGTGTCCCTGCACGTGTTGAATATTTAACATCAGACATGGTTTCCATCACCATGACAGGACTAATCGGAGTTGCTCTCGTCGCTGTCCGAGTACGCCCCCAGCAGGCTGAGAGAAGAACCATTCTGAACTGTAGGTGTTTGGCTGCTGCTTGCGGTTGCAGTTGCTTTGGCAGGATTTGCATCTGAAGGGTGCAGAAAGAAGGAAAGGGGGAAAAAAAGAGGACAGTGGCATAAATTAAGAGTCATTTTCAAATGCTTCACAACAGTGTGATGTAGGAAGGCATGTATTTAAAGCAGTGATTTTCAAAGTGTGGAATGGTGACTGTCATGGATTTGTGAAACATACCCTGGGGACTATAAGGTTTTTCTTTTTTTTTTTTGCCCTTTTGCTACTGTGGTGGAAATCACAATCCACCATTATCAAAGCTGTTAACTGTAATAGTGAGTTCTTATAGTTACTATCTTGTTTGACTGGTCACATGAATTGAATAGATTTAATCCAAACCATTAAATAATGAAATTATTTCATAATGTCGAATTAGACTTAATGTGTTCTGATAGCAGAAAATTCAGGAATAAAAATGCTCTATTGTTACAATGCAGAGCCAGAATATTATTTTACAATAATTTTAAATAATTAGCCTAATATATGAATAGTTGGATTAAGTAAAAAAAAAAAAAAAAAAAAAAAAAAAAAAAAAAAAAAAAAAATCTGTGCTGAGGGGATTTCTGTATGGAGGGACTTAATGATCTCGTATCCAGCAAAAATGCATAAAAATCACCTGCAAACACTTTTCGATCAAGACTTTCACTAAACTACCCTGATGGTCTACTCACCCTTATATGCAGAAAACTAACAAAGTGGATAGAATCTACATAGATATCTAAAGAGTATCGAGTCATTTTGGCCGGTGTTTAAAGCGGAATGTGTGTATGACTCCTCTTACACTGTACCATAATTACGACTTAAACAGGAATAGTTCAACGCAGATAACACATTTTAAGAATAAAATCTTTCTTCTCATGCATGTTTTGTTAACTTTTATATGGCCAAAATTTTGTCGACACCTCACCGTCACACCCACACATGGTTCCTCCTGCTGCTGCAAAGTTGGAAACACTCAATTGTATAGAATATCATTGTATACTGTAGCTCCAAGATTTTGCTTCACTGGAACTAATAGGTTCAAAACTGTACCAGCGTGACAGGGCCCCTGTGCACAAAGCGAGCTCCATGAAGACATGGTTTGCCAAGGAATTCATCATGGAGGATCTCGAGTGGCCTGCACAGAGCCCTGACCTCAACCCCACTGAACACCTTTGGGATGAACTGGAACACTGACTACATCCCAGACCTCCTCACCCAACATCAGTGCCTGATCTCACCAATACTCTTGTGGCTGAATTTACACAAATCCCCACAGCCACGCTTCAAAATCTAGTGGAAAGCTTTCCCAGAACAGTGGAGGTCATTATAACAGCAAAAGTTAGCACATATGGGTAAGATGGTCAGGTGTCCATATACTTTTGGCCATATAATGTATGCATTAAGACAGCACATGCTGCCTGTAAGAAACAGCAGTTTTTAAAGAGCTCAATTGTTTAGGGCCTCCTGCATTATTATTAAGAAGAAGAAGAAGAAGAAGAAGAAGCAGAAGCAGAAGCAGAAGAAGAAGAAACCACAATATATTAACTGTAGGTGTAACTACCAGTCTTTTGAATCTTCACAGTTCCAGTTGTAGGCTGTTGTGCTGTAACTGTTGCTGCAGGCTTCTTCCTCACTAAGAGTGACCCTAGCGCACTTTTTCCTCCCAACCCGCCCACGCTCTTTTCCCAGCTCTTCACTTTCTGCCGCTTTACTCCAGACGAAGTGGCACCCTGTGGAGACAGAGGAAAGGTGCATAATGACATGAGTCAGTAAGACAGAAATTGAACACTGGCTCGAAAATACACTTTCCACTCAAATGACAACACAATAGTACTGATGTGAAAGGTTAAGTCAGCAGGAGGCTACTAATCTGGAATATGATGTACAAGGAATAAAATATGAGCAGGCATGCTGTTACATTTTTTCATTGAGCAGACGCTTTTATCCAACGCGACTTACAAATGAGGAAATACAAGCAAAGCAATATATCAAGCGGAGAACAATACAAGTAGTGCTACTATACAAGATCTTTAATTGTGTTCTAGAGAAGCACAGTGCACAGAGTAGAGGTGTAAGAGCCAGTGTAAGTGCAGTGTAAGAGTTGGGGGGGTGGTGTTTAGGGGTAAGTTAAGTGTTCACAGAAGAGGTGGGACTTTAGCTGTTTTTTGAAGATAGTGACAGAATCTGCTGTCCAGATTGAGGTTGGAAGTTCATTCCACCACTGAGGGACAGTCAGTTTGAATGTTCTGGAAAGGGACCTCATACCTCGCTGAGTAGGCACTACCAGGCGTCTACTGTTAATTGACCGAATGTTGACTGTTATAGGAAAATAATCAACAATAGGGTGGTGTTCATTCCTTTTAGCACTTACTTTACAGCGGATATATAGTGTCATTCCAACAACAGACATTTTCTTGAAATGGAAGAATAAAAAGTAAATTCTTGACTGTTACAAAGCACTGACACTGGAGACTCCTTCCACAAAAATCCTTACAGAAAGCTTTGCTACAACAACATTTTTTTGTTACATTTTCAAACTGTTTATTATTAGGCCTTGGTTGTGTGGAGGGGCATCCACCATACAAGGTCTTCTGAATCAGTTAGCATCATTTTGGAGGAAGCTGTCTGGATATACAGCAATGTTGGATAGCTTTTAAGATAAAGACTCTCCCAAACAGAATCCAGCATAAGGACAGCTGTTGTCTAAGGTCCCTTATGTTATGTAAAGAAAATCCAATAATTCTTGATATGGTAAATAAGTACAGATGTTCCTAGGCCACTTTAGTATTATTATTATTATTCTGAAGGTTATTTTAACAGCTTATGTTATTGTAGTAGTTAGAACCACATTATTCATTGAATGTATTGTGATGTCAAAATAACTCTAAGCGCATTAGGAATTGGAGTTTTAGCCTGGCCTCTGTACCTTTATATACGTTTCGTTGTATGCAGTGAGGATGTCTGTGGGGTTCTCAGCAGTGTGTTTTTTCTGCTGCTCTTTTCCGTTTTCGTGCTCCTGATCAGAGTCCGAGTCTGAGTCCCTCAGCCTTTTCACCAATGCTCTCTCCAACATTTCTCTAAAGGGGAGAGAGAGAAAGAGAGATACAGAGATAAATCATTTATGGTTGATATATCGATGGTAGCCATCTCAAGAACAAGTATATCTATAGTGTTTAATCTATATATCTATATATCTATATCTGATCTGCATACTTGGTTTCTCTCTCATCCTCCTCCTGCTCCTTCTCCTTCTGTCTCTTCTCCAACTCCCTGGACTGCTGCAGCATGGACTCAAAATCCACCTGAGCCTGCCTCTGATTCAGCTCCTTCAGCTCCTGCAGGTTCTCCAGAACTTCCATCTCCATCTTCGAGTCCCGTGTGCGGTTCTCCAAAACCTGATGGGAGGCATAATATCTACTTTATTATTTATTCAAAACACATTTTTGATTAAAAGTATTCTGGATCAGTCATAAGTCCGGGAATCGAGTGGTAGTGTAAGTAGAAATGCCACTCATGTCCATTATAATAGGATCTGGACCACTGTAGGAAACACTGGATTAGAAGGACTACTTGCCAAATATTAACAGAGCTGATTTCGATACACTGCCAGGTGTATTACCTTCATAGGATTATTTAACTCTTCCTCTTCTCTCTCTCTCTGGATTTTCTTCTCCTCTTCCTCGATCAGCTTCTCCGCTTGAAAGTTTCGTGTCGCACCATGTTCCATAGCGTAATCAGTGTTTTCTGGGTCGGTCTGTTTGAGAAGAGAATCGAACACAAAGCATAAATGATGAACATTGTGTAATCTCTCAAGTGGCCCATAAGCATTCATCAGGCTAATGACATATTAGCTGCAAGAATAACAGAGACTACAGTAACAACAGGAATACAGTAATACAGATCAGAATTGGCACCGTGAACCGCAAGTTACCTTAAACGTGATTTCTGCCAGACATCTTGTGCATTTAATATAAAAGCGGAAGATGGGCAGCCCCAGATACAGCTCGTTCTGTACCGTCTCTTTGCGAGCATTAAACTTCTTCCCTTTGTATATGTACTCTCCACATGTCTTACACCTGAAAGAAACATGTCATGTAAGATTACACCCATCTATCTCTCTACACACAACAACAACATACAAAAACAATAGTGTCAGTGCAGTATATTCATACAGACAGGTACAGGAACATGTACATATAGCAAGACACCTACCTCATGTTAAACGGGGCCATCAGTCGAACCACATACTGACGATCTTTAGGGAGTTTCAGTTTAGGGATTTTGGATGGATCAAAATCCGGGGGATAGTATTTCTAGAAAAACAGGAAAAAAATAGTAGTGATTATGATTATAGCTGTAACACTGTTCAGAAGTGTAAACAATAACTTCAGTACAGTTTTCACTGTTTCTAACCAAGACTACCCAGTTAAAGGAACAACTTACAACATGTAAATCTTTATCATTAACATTTGAACCAACTTCAATGGTGTCCAAGATTTATTTAGGAATAAAATATTGTTTAGTTGAGTTGACTGGGGGGGGGGGGGGGGGTTCAATCTTCTTTCAGTAGCTATGTTTCCATCCATGTTTTTGCATGTGAATTTTGGGATATCGCATAAAAAAAAGGTGGAAGCGCCAGATGCAAATAAAAAACTGAATTAAAAAACATGCACTCAATTGAGATGGATCATTTTTTTATTCAATAAGAAATACGCATAAACTATGATGGAAACACGTGTACTGAATAAATTCCTTGATGCGCATAAAAGAAAGTCATGTGACTTTGCCTCAACAAATCACATGATTGGATATTTGGCTCAGATAAGTAAAATGTAATGTAAAATGTAATGTAAATGTAAGTAAAAATGGCAGTGAGCGAGATGCACCAGTTTCCCCGGAAGTGACTGGTTTATTTTCTTGAACACATGGGATGAAAACAGAGCTTTATTCGCAAATGTTTTCTGCGATATACCAATGTTTCGCATAAGTTAAATGTGCAACTTGGATGGAAACATAGCTATTAACATGTTGCTCTGTTTTCACTTGGGTTACTACATTACCCACAATGCTGTCTGGCTGTTTAGCCCTTTCTTCAGCTTAAAAAGTGCAATGCAGCAGTGCTTTAATCTTTGCCATATTTCTCTTAACTATAGCTACATTGCATTCTGGGATCTTGTGCTGTCTCCACTACTTCTACGAAGCTCTTTTGTTTTATATGGCGTTTACAGTGAAACCTTTGTAATGTTTGAGATTATGTTTGTTTACTTTTAATTTTCCCCTTGCCATTAAACATCAGTGTAATTGCACTAGCCATGTCCATTATTGTTTCAATAAAGTTAAGTTACTTTTTGACATCTACAAACCGTCTGTCTCTGAAGTTTTTTTTTTGACTTAGGCTGAAAGGATTGATTTTCCTCGACAGCATGAATAAACACTTCACAAACAATTAAGTATAAACATATTTAATGTGAGGAGTTTTACTTTGCTAGCTAACTAGCTACACGTATGCTGTAGCTAGCTGGACAACTTAATCTCTATCTAACACGTGATAAAAAAGATTAAATAAAATATTGAAATCCTCCCGCTCTTAGTTTAGCATCCAAAATGGCGATCTGCAACCAAAGAAGGAAAATATAATTTAAGTAACTTACATTTAAGACTTTTCTTTCCGACATGTCTAGGTCTAAGCAGTCCTCAAAAACAACGAACACAAGCTTCCAACTTAGACTCAAAGGTGCTACTGAGCGCACTATGGCCGTGACGTTACGTATGATGCAAGGAGATTTAGAATACAGCCGAATTCGATTCTGTCTCACTCTTACTCGTTTGCAGATGTTAGCGACTAGAATTTGGTAATTACTGCCACCTGTAGGCGGAGCAGGGAATAGCAAGAATGGTTTGCGCTTTGTAAGAGTCAGAAGAGGGGGCAATTACACCACTTAATGCATGTTCTTTTACATGTAAGTGATTCTCTATTATACTTACACAGTATGGCCAAAAGTTTGCGGACACCTGACCATCACACCCCAATCTGTCCTTGAAAATCCCATTCCAAAACCATGGGCATTAACATGTACTTTGCTTTGCTGTTATAATAACCTCCATTCTTCCGAGAAGGCTTTCCACTAGATTTTGTAATGAGGCTGTGGGGATTTGTGCTCATTTAGCCACAAGAGCATTAGTGAGGTCAGGCACTGATGTCGGGTGAAAAGGCATGGCATGCAGTCCAAGTTCCAGTTAGTCCCAAAGGTGTGCAGTGGGGCTGAGGTCAGGGCTTTGTGCAGGTCAGTCGAGTTCTTCCAATACAAACTTGACAACATGTCTTTATGGATTTTGCTTTGTGCACAGGGGCATTGTCATGCTGGAACAGGTTTGGGCCCCTTAGTTCCAGTGAAGGAAAATCTCAAATCTACAGTATACAAATATATTCTATATAATTGTGTGCTTCCAATTTTGTGCCAACAGTTTGGGGGAAGAACCACATATGGGTGTGACGGCCAGGTGTCCACATACTTTTGGCCACATGGTGTATGATTACGATTCATTTATCAATCGCATAACCTCCCTTTAAACCAAAACGTACAAGCTTAGATAGAACCGAAAGAAAGTCTATTGAAAATGACCCCTTGTTCAAACAAACTAAACAAAAAGCAGAGATCTAAGTGTATGTAGTACATTTTTAACATGTTAATAACAAACAAATGCCAATCGATAAGTAATGTACAACGTTTCATGACCAATATCTTTATGGACTTTGTAATAATGTTGAGATTTTGAACACACTATCATTTTAGTTGCTGGTCTATTTGAAGTTTTTAGCTAAGGTCAGTCACCTCATGAACAGGTGGATACTTTGATGGTTCCTCTTGTTGAAGGCTGAATATTATCAAAACAATGAAATGTCTGGAAGTATTCTGTTCATATTGCATGAATAAAGCAACTGTATGTAATATATATATATATATATATACAGAATAGGATGTTGAGAAGACCACCGACTGGATAATGTGGACTATACCGATATCAGTAATCCATAAGAGTTGGAGGAAAGTTGAGAAACGCTGTTCTCTATGTACAATTTGTATAAATCCTCTAATATTAATACATTAGTTCAGTGCTTCAGTGTGTCAGCGCGCGGCTCCACATCTGCGCGTCTTTCCCTCCCACCACAGGCGCGCGCACACACACACACACACACACACATACATACACGCACGCACACCTCTGTTTCTGCAAAATAACATCTTCGGTAAAACTATGCATCTGTTCTTGGCTGCCATAAATGTGTGCCTGTGCATTTTAAAGAACGGATAACGACCAAAAACAAAAGAAAAGGTCATGCGTAAAAATACGCACTTCACTTCGCTGCGTCTATCTGGAGACCTCGATGTGGATTTTTATTTTTTGTCAAAATCAGAGCTGCGAAACGAGTTTTCTTCTCAGCTGGAATGAAAACATGTTAAACTAATCATTATCCAGCATAAATGAATGTGGTTTGGGCTCTGAAGTGGCACCCGGATCATGTAAAAGCTGAAAGACCTGGGCATGAGGATAGCTGTGATGATCAGAGTTTACAAGTGAGTTAAACTTTCACTCATTTGCTTTATCCAAATGAAGTTCAGGCATCAGACATCAAGTCTAGGATGTCTATATGTGCTATGTTCTACAAGGGTTGTCTTTGAAAGTACTGAGTGAAAATTCAATATCATTCTCATTGAATTTTAAAATGAAATGTTTATTTAGTTATTTGGTGTGAACACTGTGTGAACATGTGCAAGTTGTTTTTTTTTTTTATGAACATGTGAAGCTTTTCATCTTCTATATTGGCTTTAACCAACATAGAGGAAAACTTCACAGATCTCTATATTAATGGCAAACGTTTTTAAAAAGATCAAATATGCACACACACACACACACACACACACACACACACACACACACACACAAAACAGGGACAAATAGCTTTTATTCAAATAAAACAATAAAATGGAGCATTAACTAGCCTCAACATTTTGGGAATTGGAAAAGAGAGATACAATTGACTTATTTTTTTTTAAATTTACTTCTTATTTTGTTTAATGGAAAACAACATCACTGTTGTGTGCACACATTTCTGTTGTACAAAAATGATCTACTCTATAATCCTCTTTTTCCCTGTCCCAAATTGTTGCGATAATAGAAATGGTTCTGTACATCATAGACACACTGTCTGCACTTTTTTTTTCATCTAATGCGTAGTATTTGCTATAAAATATGATCTTGGTGGCAGCAGAGTATGTGAATTCTGCCCACTCTGGCAACCACATTAACTGTTGGAGTTCTTATCAGTGGGAAATTACTAGCTGCTGATGAGGATGGCCCCTTATGGACAGTCTAAAGATACACTTAGAAACCCTGAAAATGGCTTTGGACTGCAATTGATACGATCAGTTTTGCTACGACGGCAAAGGACTACAGTTGCCATGATAGCTTTAGGACTGCAAGTGCCACGTTTCCATCAGTGAACAGTTGATAAATTCAATAAAGTAGACTTCATGTTAAACTATAATGAATTACACAATTGCCATTTTTAACCATGTAGTACACATTTATACAAGGGAATTATTTATAATTACACTATCCGGTGTCACCCAGATGAGGGTGGGTTCCCTTTTTAGTCTGGTTCCTCTCAAGGTTTCTTCCTCACATTGTCTCAGGGAGTTTTTCCTTGCCACCACTGCCTCTGGCTTGCTCATTAGGGATAAATTTATAAATTTAAAATGTATATCTGGAATTTATATATTTCTGTAAAGCTGCTTAGTGACAATGACTACGTTTACATGGACAGCAATAATCTAATTATTGACCTTACTCTGAGTAAAATGTGATTAAGGTGTTTACATGAGTCGCTTTTAGAATACTCCTGTCATGTTCCCGTTTTACATGTTATATAACATAATTAGATTAACAGCCCGCGTCATTACGTCACCGCGCCACGCCGTCCGACATCCCTCCAGAATTTCACGTATCAACATACAGTTCGTCTTCGTTATGGTACCGTATACAGTTTTGGGTGTTTTTATTTATTTTTTTTACGAACGCTTTAAGTGCAGTTAATTATTTGTCATGCTGTACGTGCTAATAGACAACTGCTTGAAGCGGTGGGTGTGTCCCAAATCGCGTAGTTACCGTCTATATAGTAGCCGAGATACATGTACTTTTCCCCACTACAGGCCTATAGTAGGAATGTATGCGAATTGGGACACAGCCGAACTCTCTTGTTCGCCGTAAAACGTAAAACTGCCGTATGTGATCGTGTTCTGTCGCAAAATGCGGTGAAAACTCTCACGACGTTCATAATGTGATTAAGGTGTTTACATGTCACTACTACACGTCCATAATGCGACTAAAACAGGAGTACTCCACCTGTTTTAATTAGATTATTGCTTACTTAGATTATGACCTTAATTAGATTAAGGTAAGTAAAACTTGCTGTTTACATGGTAGTTTCTTAATTAGAGTATGGCCTTAATCGGATTAAGAGTGGATTATTGTTGTCCATGTAAACGCAGCTAGTATCCATTGTTAAAAGGGCTATACAAATAAAACTGAACTGAATTGAACTGTCCTGGGTTGGGTATCCCAAAAACATCTAGCACGAAGATCATCATTAAATGATAGCATGAGCATCACATTGAACACTCTCGCTCCCAGTGAAGACGATCTTTTGGTTTGCAATGCTTTTGGGAAACTCAGACCTGTCCTCTGCTCCTCCGCTGAGTATGGGGCAGCGTGATTCCTGTCTCACTGGGCATCTATTAGTACTTGTTGCAGTTCCCATCTTTGCAGTAATAACTTAATGACACTAAATGGGGCAGTGAGGAGAAAACATCTAGGAAGGCAACTACAACCCCAATTCCGAAAAAGTTGGGACAGTATGTAAAATGCAAAAAAAATAATAACTGAAAACACATCATTAACACATTATTTGATGTTTTACTTTGTGAATTTAATTTATGTTTGAAAATATACACTCATTTCAAATCTGATGACTGTTGCACACTCCAAAAACGTTGGGACAGTCTACTGTTTACCACTATGTAACATCACCTTTTCTTTTAATAACACTTATTAAGCGTTTGGGCGCTGAATGAAGACACCAGTTGGTTAAGTTTAGTAAGCAGAATTTTCCCCTATTTATCCATTATGCATTTCTTCAGCTGCACAACTGTACGCGGCGTTCATTGCCTTATTTTGCGCTTCATGATGCGCCACACATTCTCAATCAGAGACAGGTCAGAACTGCAGGGAGGCCATGCTAGCACCCGTACTGTCTGCTTACGCAACCATGCACTTGTAATCTGGGCAGAATGTGGTTCTGCATTGTCCTGCGCTGGATGGCAGCATATGTTGCTCCATAATGTGTACATATCTTTCTGCATTAATGATGCCTTCACAGATGTGCAAGTTATCCATGCCATGGGCACTGACACACCCCCATACCATGACAGATGCTGGCTTTTGGACCTGACACTGATAACAACCAAAGAGGTCATTTTCCTCTTTGGCCGGAGAACTGTTTTGTCAAAACGGCTGTTTTGTCCAAAAACTATGTGAAATGTCGACTCGTTGGACCACAAAATACGATTCCACTGTGCTACTGTCCATCTCAGATGAGTCCGAGCCCAGAGAAGTCGGCGGAGCTTCTGGACATTGTTGATGTACGGCTTCTGCCTTGCATATTAAAGCCTTAACTTGCATCTGTGGATACAGCGGCGAATGGTGTTGACTGACAAAGGTTTACCGACGTATTCCCAAGCCCATGTCAGGATATCCATAACAGACTCATGACGGTTTTTAAGACAGTGACGTCTGAGGGATCAGATATCACGCACATTCAGAAGTGGTTTTCAGCCTTGCCCTTTACGCACCGAGATTTGACCGGATTCCTTGAATCTTTTAATTATATTGTACACTGTAGAAGGTGAAATGCCCAAAATCCTACCGATTTGTCTTTGGGGAATATTGTTCTCAAAGTGCTGGATTATTCATTGACGCATGTGTTGGCAGATTGGCGAGCCTCGACCCATCCTTGCTCTTGAAGGACTAGGCCTTTTTTGGAGGCTCCTTATCTACTAGGATTAGATGATTGCCTCACCTGTTTCACATCACCTTCTTATTTCAACTCATCACATCGCTATTAGTCCTAAATTGCCCCGTCCCAACTTTTTTGGATCTTGCATGCATGCATCAATTTGAAAATAAACGTTTACCTTCAAAACTATGCAGTTGATTAGGTAAAACATCACAACTTTTTCGGAATTGGGGCTGTAAATCAATGGAACATCAGCTTATATCTGTAAAATAGCAAAAACAATGACAAAAAGAGGTCATTAGTATCTCAACTGAATTTAACATGTCTGGAGTTCATTTGCTGAACGGCTGATATGTGCTGGGGCTCTTCTCCACCTGCTCCTATGGATTAGCTCCCACCGCCTAGTGTGCATTTTAGCAGAATCTATGACCTCTATAGAAAACCTTTTACTGGTCGGATTAACTCCTTTACCACTTTAGGGACTTTCTTTCATTTAATTTGGCGTCGTGATCAGCAAATTTGTGCCAAGAACAACAAATCACCTCACAGAAGTCAATATGGAATACATATTAAGTTCAGGCATCTGGTTGACATTTCCATAGCAAATAGCTATTCCACAACTAATATGCTTCATGAAGGAAACATAGAGAGAAAAATAGTACAGATGAAGATAAAGTCAAACAGATTAAGGGAAGTGGGGCAAACTTCACACGCACAGCAGTCACAAAACCAGAGAGGGATCAGTAACTAATGCACAAAAATCCCCTAACTAAGCAGGCACTGATTTTCTCAAAATAGAAGGATTTGGAGATTTTAAAATGTTTAACAGTCATCAATGCGGCAGCAGGTACACACACTTACACACACACACACACACACACACACACACAGAGTTAAAACGTAATTTTTATTCTGTATACTGACTGAAATGATAAATTATAGGTTTACTGGGTTATTTGGGTAAAGGTGTATTATACTTTATATCACAAAGGTTTATAAACCATAAGGATAATCATATCTAAAATTCAAATATAAAATATTTGGACTCCAGGGGATCATTACAAGCTATAAAGTCAAAAAGCACTTCATCTACAGTTTATTTTGTAGCCTGCGAATTAAAAAATTGACTTTGTTGTGAACTGTAACGCAGAGATGGCTGCTGTTCTTAATCTCGTATACAAGGTGCTTATTTGTCCTACTTTCTGTGAGAAATTTTAATGTTGGTTGGTTGTTGGTGCTGGCCTCTTGGTGAAGTCTTTCCATTCCTTCCACTGTGTTAATTGCAGAATGAATCTCCCAATGTTAAATACAAAACTTTCATGTCTAATTAAGTAAAATTATGTATATAATATCCATAATGTCCGATTCAACATTGGTGCACCGGCTGCTGACTAAATTGACCAGGCTTATATAATGGTATTAGGAATTAATCACATTAAACAAAAAATTAGTTGAAATCTGATTTGGAATACTAGTAGGAGAATGATGAGTAGGCAGAGGAACAGAAAGGTCAGTGTAGTTCTTTTCACGCCCAATGATATGGCTCTTACTCATATTTTACCTGCTCTACCTATTTGTACGTAACGCACTAATGCACTCTATAAACCATTTTCAATAAAGGGGGGGAAAAAGCTTCCAGGAACCCATTATTATGGAACAGCTGTATGGTAGGAATTAGGTCAGCATGTCTGAGACAAAAAGTTTTGGTTTATTCATCTTAAGATTAATTAAGGAAATGAATCACTTCCTATAAGGAACCCATTCAAGTGAAGTGTGGAGTCATTTCGAACTATATAATTAACCCTCTGAGAAGGACAATGTTAACGGCAAAGCAAAGTAGAAAAAAAAGGTTAGTACTGTACACCACCTGGTATTCTGGGAAAATATCTGCAAAGCAACTTATTGTATAGCTACAATAACACTACTAGTAAAGTTGGGACAGGGGCAATTTAGGACTAATAGCGATGTGACAAGTTGAAATAAGAAGGTGATGTGAAACAAGTGAGGCAATTGTCTAATCATAGTATATAAGGAGCCTCCAAAAAAGGCCTAGTCCTTCAAGAGCAAGGATGGGTCGAGGCTCGCCAATCTGCCAACAGATACGTGAGCGAATAATCTAACACTTTGAGAACAATATTCCCCAAAAACAGATCGGTAGGATTTTGGGCATTTCACCTTCTACAGTGCACAATATATGTAAAAGATTCAAGGAATCCGGTCAAACCTTGGTGCGTAAAGGGCAAGGCTGAAAACCACTTCTGAATGTGCGTGATATCTGATCCCTCAAACGTCACTGTCTTAAAAACCGTCATGAGTCTGTTATGGATATCCTGACATGGGCTCGGGAATACTTCGGTAAACCTTTGTCAGTTAACACCATTCGCCGCTGCATCCACAGATGCAAGTTAAGGCTTTACTATGCAAGGCAGAAGCCATACATCAACACTGTCCAGAAGCAGCACTGACTTCTCTGTGCTCGGTCTCATCTGAGATGGACAGTAGCACAGTGGAATCGTGTTTTGTGGTCCGACGAGTCGACATTTCACATAGTTTTTGGACAAAACAGCCGTTTTGACAAAACAGTTCTCCGGGCCAAAGAGGAAAAGGACCATCCAAGCTGTTATCAACATCAAGTCCTAAAGCCAGCATCTGTCATGGTATGGGGGTGTGTCAGTGCCCATGGCATGGGTAACTTGCACATCTGTGAAGGCATCATTAATGCAGAAAGATATGTACACATTATGGAGCAACATATGCTGCCATCCAGCGCAGGACAATACAGAACCACATTCTGCCCAGATTACAAGTGCATGGTTGCGTAAGCAGAAAGTGCGGGTGCTAGCATGGCCTCCCTGCAGTTCTGACCTGTCTCCGATTGAGAACGTGTGGCACATTATGAAGCGCAAAATAAGGCAACGAATGCCTCATACAGTTGTGCAGCTGAAGAAATGCATAATGGATGAATGGGGGAAAATTCTGCTTGCTAAACTTAACCAACTGGTGTCTTCACTCAGCGCCCAAACGCTTAATAAATGTTATTAAAAGAAAAGGTGATGTTACACAGTGGTAAACAGTCGACTGTCCCAACTTTTTGGAGTGTGCAACAGTCACCAGATTTGAAATGAGTGTATATTTTCAAACATAAATTAAATTCACAAAGTAAAACATCAAATAATGTGTTATTGATGTGTTTTCAACATAGTACAGGGTGAATAGAATTTTCAGATGACACATTTTGTTTGTTTTTTGAATTTTCCATACTGTCCCAACTTTTTTGTATATTACACTGGAATAATAACACTATGTGCCAAAAGCATTTAGCAATAGAACCTTGCCTGGCTATGTTGTTTCCGTAGGCAATGTGAGGTAATGTTTAATGTTTCTGTTGTATTGAATTGAGATTTTTTGGCCAGTTCAGGACTATGAACTGAATCACAGTTCATCCATAATGTGCAAACAAATTTGAAGTCATGAAACAGGAAATGAGGGCATTTGACAGCAATGCTTTTATGTATTTACAACAAATTTGGCAAGAGATTTTCTTTTAGCAACATGATGTGATGTTAACAAACAAGCTAGGCATCCATTTTCAACTTGCTACTGAAAATAGAAAGTGAGTCAATATTTCAGCTTTGGCTTGATATATTGCCATGAAATTTAGTACATCATGGAAACATGTTTATGGTCTCAGTGGCATCTGTTATTCCTCTGTCATTAAGAGGTCGGGTCAGAATGTGCTTGGGCCCTTGTTCTTAGGTGAACTGAAATGATTGGTTTATTAAAAATCATTTTTAACAGATACTTTTGTAAAGTTTTTTTTGTCTCATTTAATTAAACTGACCATTTTACTGGGTGCTGTGCATTAGGATAGGAGCGTGACTGCAGGTATTATGATGATGTGATGGACTGAGGACCATGGGAGTTGTAGTCTTGCCAAACTCCGCATTTAAAGAGTCTAAATGCAATTTAAACAATCCTCTATCAAGCAATCTTTAAAGCAATAAATCTCTTTCTTCTTTCTGAAACATATTCTCAGATGGGAGTAAAATCCACAGGACAATCAGGATGAAAAGATGGCGACCATACTGCTACCAGTGGGTTCGGATGGCTTGCGCCCATTCACTCTCGAGTCCCTTTTGGGCATTGAGCACAGGATTGCAGAAGAGCAAGCCAAGAACTCCAAGGATTCCCCAGAGTCCTGTGCGAAAGCAGAGCATCCCAAAGCCCAAGCAGACCTGGAAGCTGGGAAGGTGCTTCCTCGAATCTTTGGTGATATTCCTGCAGGTCTGGTAGGAGTCCCACTGGAAGACATTGACCCTTTTTACTTCAACAATCAAAAGGTGAGTTAAATTAGCCATCATTAAAATCTCCCTTACTGTTATTGGGTTCACATTTTTAATGAAACTTTGCTAGCTCATAAATTGTTTTCTTGTCTTTCTTGGTAGACCTTTATTGTGCTAAATAAGGGGAAGGCCATCTTCCGCTTCAATGCCACATCGGCCCTGTACATATTTAGCCCATTTCACATCATCAGAAGAATCGCCATAAGGATACTAGTCCATTCATATCCTTTTCCTGGCATTTATGTTGATTTATACTGTATGGATAGGCAATTGTTATTGGGTAATAGAATGCAAAAATGGACTTCAATTTAGGTAATGCATTCCATAAAAACTATGATGAGATCTTTTGAAACTTTAAAACAAAAAAAGTCTTTATGTTTCAACACAGCACTCACTATGCTTGTTTTTACTTTACAAACCACCTAGGCCAACGAAACTGAACTACTGTCTTTGCCCCCTACATACTCAGTAAGAAATGTGTGAAGCTAACTGCTGCAATCAGATCGCCTTTGTGATTTTATATTTCAAGAAATCCCAGCAGCGTTATATTGTAATTTCTGACATTATATATAAAAATGAAAATGACTAAATAAATATAAATCCAGGGAAGTGAAAGCTTGTTCTGCATACTGTATTATATTACTCCTATTTGACCTCTTTATTAACGTTCCTCATTTTGGTACAATTGAATGGAGCAAAGGTGAGAGGTTCATCCATAATTTTGTGACATAGGACTGATGATGCACAACACTAGATCTACACATTTTTTTTTCATTGCTTAGCAATAATAGAAGAAGGGGAGTTGATTAAAATGAGTTAAGCTTCATTGGGTACTTTAGGAAGTTTGAAATCATAGTCTAATATGAAAAATAGAAGTTTTTCATACTATATAACAAAAAAAGTGAGGACTTTATTGTGAAAAATGTTTTCTGGTTTATTCATCTAAAGCCAATTTATAAGCCTCTTCATTTTTCCCTGAACATGCACATCCTGAACTTTCAAAACCTTTTTTTTTTTTTTTTTCCAGCCCATCCTGTGCTAATACACATTCTCATCTCTCTGCACAGATGGAGGCTTTGCAGCTTTGTATTTCTGTGAGAACAGGACACCAGATAGGTCAAATAGGGCTAGAATTATCTTACTGAATCCTCAAATCCCACTGGCTCAAAGATTTCTCTTGAGTTTACATCAAGACAGGAAATTTATTGTTGCTTTAACCTGTAATTTGATAACGCCGAAGGTCTGAAACAAGGTCAAATACCCCAAATTGAAGAGCTGGAGTCAAATGAAATGATATCACTTCCTGCTGCCATTATAATCGTATGATAAATAACTTAATAAGTGACAGTTTTTTTTGTTGTTGTTGTTGTTTTTTTAAAAAATTTCCTTAACTTTTCTATACATTGTTTAGTTTGTTCATTATGTGCACAATTTTGACCAACTGTTTCTTTATGGCCATGTCGGACCCTGCGCAATGGACCAAGTATCTGGAGTGAGTAATTACATTACACGTTTTTTTTTTTCCTGTTTCATACTTGAGATTGAGACTTAATTCAAATGTAAGATAAATTACAAAAACAAACAACATTGCACGGCTGGGAAAGGATGCCTCTGTAAATATCTCAGTATAGACATGATACTAAACAGTCATCTGTGTGTTTTTGCATTAATAAAAAGTTTTTAGTCTTTAGTAGGATAGATTGCAAACATATTTTGCAGATGTGAGGTTTTCAACAACACAATCCTTAAAATGTCAGATATATCAGTAAAATTAAGACTAAGTAAAGACGATATATTTTGATTAAAATGTTATTTGTAATGTTAAATTGAGTTTTCATCAATGGGATGCTCTGCTTGGATGATCCTGTTTCGGTAAGATGTTTTTTTCACTGCATCGTGTGCTGCAACTGGAATGCTGCCCTCGAATGAAACTTCTGTGTGTTTGTTTGCTGTCATGCCACTAAACACTGTGGTCACCAGCTTTTCTCTTTAAAGATATCTCATTAAAGGATTATGATATCAGCTGAAAGAGTGAATCAGTAAATGACTTTCTGATATAATTTACACGCATTAATATATTTATCCAAAATGACTCGATCAAGTGAATGAATCAAGTGAATAGAAATACGATCCAAACAGCGTTAATGTCAGTCATTTTAGAGGGTGTGGACATTTTAGCAGGTTTTCTACTATTTAAAAAACAGGATCAACTTTTTTTTTGTGCATTTCTTCTGTAAACAAATGGGTGAATGTAGGATATTTTGCCAGACATTTGCTATAAGAGGTTTTTAATAATACACTATAAAAAAAATAAACTTTCAGTCAAGGCACTACAAGAAGAAATGTAATATGTCTTCTCTAAAACTGTAGTAATAACAATATCAAAATTGATCAAAACAGTATTTTAAAAAGTGTTTATTTAACAGGTTGGTTTTTTTTTCACACCCATGTCCACTGCATTGTCTGGAACGTAATAAAGTCTTTCTGCTCTACCCATTTCCTTTATAAATCATATAAAAAACTCTTACTAGGGTGGAAACATATGAAGTCATATAGTATTCTTAAAACTCTTTTCCTCAAAATATTATTTTCTATACTCAGAACCAAAAATCTCTTTCTAGATGACCTGCATTCCTATTCCTATTCCTATTCAAAGTCATATTGAGAAATATATTACAGAGGAATTGCTCAAAATGTGCATATTTAATGGATTATTATCAATCATTTGCATTTGTGTAATACTTCATGTTGAAAAATGACCATTTTTAACAATATAATCTTTTTATTTGTTAAACAATAAAGAAATGATTTTCCAACAAACTGGAAGTTCTGGAAATTAGACAAAGCCTCATTTGCATAAATACAGTAAATCTTACTTTTTGAAAACGTTCTAATAATAATAATAATAATAATAATAATAATAATAATAATGGGCGCACGTTGGCTTAGTGGTTAGCACGTTCGCCTCACACCTCCAGGATCGGGAGTTCGATTCCCACTGTGACCATGTGTGTGCGGAGTGTGCATGTTTTCCCCTGTGCTGCGGGGGTTTCCTCCGGGTACTCCGGTTTCCTCCCCCAGAACAAAGACATGCATGGTAGGCTGATTGGTATGTCCAAAGTGGCCATAGTGTACGAATGGGTGTGTGAATGTGTATGTGTGTTTGTGTGTCCTGCTATGGATTGGCACCCTGTCCAGGGTGTACCCCACCTCGTGCCCGATGCTCCCTGGATAGGCTCCAGGTTCCCCGTGACCTTGAAAAGGATTAAGTGGTATAGAAGATGGATGGATGGATAATAATAATAATAATAATAATAATAATAAGCAATTGATTGTGATATCTATTTTTTTAAAATATAATATTGTAGTGTCTTGCCTGGAAGTGCATGTGCTTGCTGTTCGGCTGGTGGGAATGAAAGAATATAAATCACCCCGAGTACATTTCCATTGTATTACAGGCATGTGCTGTGCTGTCGATTTCCAAAAGATTGATACAGTTGCTCTAGTCAGTGCCTACTGCTATAGATGTAGCCTAACATGTATTGACCTTTAATGAATATGTGCATGCAGATGAGGTGGAAGAGAATGTGACTGGGCATGCAGCATGCTGATTTGCTAGCACCCAACATCCCTCCTTACACCTTCCAAGTTACTAAGAGAGAGATATTACAGATATGTTTCATGCATGCTTCAGATAATTTAAAAAGAAGGCTCTGAATCTTTAAAAAGAATGAATTCACTTGATAAATCTACTTTAGAGTGATATATTAGGTGTTTTTTTATAAAATGAATATGTGAAAAGAATGGCAGATATAGAATAAAATGTCAAACATACAAATTGTCAAGGAATTCATAACAAAATAAATAAATAAACAAAATTTGTCAGCAGAATTTGTATAGTAATATATGAATATGCTAGTTATTTCACTCTGGTCTGCTATATTTAGTTTACTCACCCCATTTTGCCAGCTCATAAAATTTTAGTATTAATGTCTGCCTTATGTTTTCCTCTGTCTTGCCTTATTTATGCTCAGATATACATTCACTGGCATTTATACGTTTGAGTCATTCATTAAGATCTTGGCAAGAGGATTCTGTATTGGACCTTTCACGTTCCTCAGAGACCCATGGAACTGGTTGGACTTCAGTGTCATTGTTATGGCGTAAGTATTCCTCATGCTCTATATTCTATAGAAAGTTCATATTTGCTTCTAAATCTCTAAATAACTGTGTATCATATCCAGAATGGTTCAGGTTTAACCATTCTGAAGGGTGGTGCCGTGAAAGAGAGAAAAGGACTGCATACTTCATATCACACAATGTTATACTACCACTCAAAAATACCTTCTCAAAATGTAATTCTGAAGACATTCATTATTCATTGCAGATTTGACCACAATGGCTGTTAACATAATAACAGTCGTTATTGCCATCAGTTGTGCTGAAAAATGTGACCTACACAAAACGGGGGCAGCAGCATGCAAGAATACTTCACAAAAAAGGAAAACGTAAAGGAGTTTAAAAAAAAGAAACAGCCTGAAATGAGTGAGTGATGGTTAACTGAGAGGTGGATAATGGCAACACTGAGAGACATAATGCAATTTTGTTACAGAAAGAAAAGGAGAGTAAAAAAATATGAGTATATGAGAATTTGAGGTGAGAGAGAGAGAGAGAGAGAGAGAGAGAGAATAGGTAGCCAGTGAGCCATTTTTCAGATGACCTACATATGCAGCATTAAAGCTTGACCAAATTAGAGATGTGGATTAGCTGCTAGAAAATGGTAGGAAAGAAGAGAATGACATTGACATTGAATGACAGAAAAAGAGGAGACAATAGAAAATAGAAAATAGTTGATCTTTTCAATAATTATAGCCACTTTATAACTATGAGAAACCTTCTTTTGAGCTTTTGGAATTTTGACTGCAGCGAATTTTGAACTTGATTTTCAGTCGCTTAAAAATACACCAGATGGAGAAGACTAGTGCTGATTGGGATAGAGCATAACAATGTTTGGAGCAATAGCACTGAATGGCCAACCATCTATAGAGGAAGTCTAATGAATAGGATTATAGTCAAGCTGCCAGATGTATTGAAGGTACGAGGAGGGCTCTAAGAATCAAGAGCTTTATGAAAAGTATATTAAAAAGACTTGAAAGTGTAGAAAATAGAAGTATAAATGGAAGAGAATGAGGGTGATTTATTAGGAAGATTAAAAAAAAAAAGAAATAGGGTAATCAGTATGGGAGAAAATGAAGACATTTCTCAGCATTGTTAAGATAAGGTGTAATTAAGGTATAATTAAGGTATTATTAAGGTATAATTCATTCATTCAATCATTCATCTTCAGTAAGCACTTTATTCTGGATATTCAGGACTGCAGAGGGCAGAATTCACTTCAGATGGGACGCCAGTCCATGACAAGGCACCAGGCACACACACACATTCACACACCCACAAGCAATTTAGCATAGTCAATCCACCTACATACATTTTTTTTGGGAGGAAATTGGACAACCCAAAAGATACTCATGTGAACATGGTAAACGCCACAATAACACAAGCTCAGGATTGAACTGGGGATCCTGAAGCCATGAGGCAGCAATGCTACCCTCTGCACCACCATGACATTCAATATAATAAGGAACTTTCGTTTTTTAAGAACTTTAGTTATGAAATTTATGTTGCCAATTCCTGGTGTGGAGTGATGGTAGTGGTGGTAGTGGATCTGGTGCTACATAGTATACATATAGTATCTGTCATCAGCATAGCAGTCAAAGCTAAAGCCATTGTCATAAAGAGAAGTGGATCAAGAGCTGACCCATGAGGAACCCCTGAACTGACAGGTGCAGTGAACAATCTGTGTCACTATCACGCTGTGCCACTCATTTGGGTGAAGTATGTTATGTTTTATAATATTAAAAGCTGCACTAATATCAGTTATATGTGTGTTAAGAGCCACATCATCGACACCATTTTCAAATGAGGATACTCAGTCATATACAATGAGGAACATGCTCAGAAAAATTAGTACTAATCTGTACCTTTACCTGTACCCTCCTTGTTGCTGGGGTGGTACCCTCAAAGGTACATTTTTTGTATCTGAAATACCTCTCTCTTTCACATGTGAACGTGGATATGGTGTACCTTTAACAAGAAAATGAAGCAGCATAAATGGACTTTAGCTAGTCTTTAGGATAAAGGTAGAAGTTTGAGCCCCAGCCTCAGGGAAGGGTACAGTTGCATTTATCAAGCACTTTTCTAGACACTCAAAGCGCTTTACATTGTATGGGGGGGGTCTCCTCAACCACCACTAGTGTATAGCATCCACCTGGATGATGCGACAGCAGCCATAGTGCGCCAGAACGCCCATCACACACCAGCTATTAGTGGAGAGGAGAGAGTGATGTAGCCAATTCAGGGATGGGGATTATTAGGGGGCCATGATAGTGCAGCTACCACACTTTCCATCACTTTAGCTAAGAAGGAAAGGTAAATATTGAGTCTGGAGTCAGTAAGGTAAGTCTTACTGAGCCCATTTTGCACTTAGATTGGCCATTTCATTATTTTCATATGCTTATTACAATGAGGATGGGGGCTAGCTCTGACCTGTATCTGATTTCCACTCTGTGTAGATATGTGACAGAGTTTGTGGATCTTGGCAATGTCTCAGCATTACGAACATTCAGAGTCCTGCGAGCCCTAAAAACCATATCCGTCATCCCAGGTAAGAGCCCTTGTACGCCACTGATAGAATCACATACAGTCCATACACTATACTTAGCAGACATTGCTCCGAAAGTGGATCTGGATAAGAATGTTTGGGTGCTACAAACTGAATACACACTCAGCAACCACTTTATTAGGAACAACTGTACATCTGCTTGTTCATGCAATTATCTAATCAGCCAATCATGTGGCAACAGCTCAATGCATAAAATCATAGATACAGGCCAAGAGCTTAAATTAATGTTCACTTCAAACATCTAAATGGGGAAAAATGTGATCTCAGTGACTTTGACTGTGGCATAGTTGTTAGCTAGATGGGCTAGTTTGAGTATTTCAGAAACTGCTGTTCTTCTGGGATTTTCATGTGTATCAGTCTCTAGAGTTTACACAGAATGGTGCTAAAAATAAAAAAACCATCCTGTGAGCGGAAGATCTGCAGGCTGAAACGCCGTGTTGATGAGAGATATCAGAGGAGAATGACCAGACTGGTCTGAGCTGACAGGAAGTCTACAGTTACTCAAATAACCACTCTTTACAACTGTTCAGAGAAGAAAAGCATCTCAGAATGCACAAAAAAATGTTGAGGAGGAAGAACCCTGGTATCTCCTTATTTTGAGTCATCACAGATATAACTTAATCAGTTCAGTTCGTAATCAGATGCTGGTTGTCAAAATGTCTACGTTGCTCCTGCGCCATAGTTGGAATGGAATCTTTAAATGTAATTTTTTCTTTTTTTTAAACTTTAATTGTGATGGAGGTATGTCCAGTTCAGGAACGCTTCACCATACGAAAGCTTTTCCTAGCCCACCACACATCAAACATTTGATTATATTGTCTACTATAAACTTTAAATAAATGGTCTGAGTTAGCAGTTACTAAGAAGTCAGAGTTAATCCATGTACACAAGTTTACATACATGTTGTTGCATTGTACCTGTCCAGGTCTGAAGACCATTGTGGGAGCTCTGATCCAGTCGGTAAGGAAGCTAGCAGACGTGATGATCCTGACTGTCTTCTGCCTTAGTGTCTTTGCTCTGATTGGTCTCCAGCTCTTCATGGGTGTCCTACGGCAGAAATGTGTTCGCAGCACCGCTCACTGTGTAAACTCCACATACCCAGGAAATGGAAGCTTTTTCTGTAACAACAAGACCTGGCACTCCATAAAGGACTTCATTAGCAGTGAAGGTACAATGAAGCTGTAAATGCTCTGCTATAGCATTTACCCAGACAGACTTATTCGATTGTATTTATGTTATGCTATGTGTATTCAGAGATAACAAAATGTAGTTTTAATCGATATGTTAATATATAGCAATTTAGGTGAAATCTGTGATAGTGAGAGAATCCTCTCATCTCATCATCTTACGTCAATAATGTCCTGATAGACGTCTTACAGGAAAGACTTTTTTCTTGGCATTACATGTGCTGTCCGCTTACTCCTCAGAAAACTTCTACAAAATTGAAGGAGCCAAGGATGCCTTAATATGTGGATATAGCAGTGATGCTGGGTATGTGAGAACTTGTTTTTTTTTGAGCCAGTACCTGAGCTTTGGTGATACTTGTGTCACTTAATCGGTGTTCCCTGTTCAGTTTAATTTTACCCTGGGTATTTGTCTCAATTAGCATTTTTTGTTCGTTTTCTCTTTTAGTCAGCTGATTCTCGCATTATCATTTACATTAGATTAGGTTGATAGTATAGAAAATTTATCTTTAAATGTTGACTTTGTGTACAGTTCACACACTGTATTTTAAAGCTTCCTTTAAAATATAGTAAGTGACAGTTTTCAGTTAAATACTCTTCATTGGACATGCACAGGTACCAAACATACCCATAAGCCTCCACATGTCGTATGATACACCTGTTTAAAAAGTTCACCTACATACACACACACACACACACTATATATATATATATATATATATATATATATATATATATATATATATATACACACACACACACACATTCACCTTAATGACCATCACCAAAAAACAGATTCATCAAACAGATCCTAAATTACGAAACAAAGAGCAGTCAAGTGATCAGAGCAACAGTGGGTGTTTTTTAATCGGATAATGCCATAAATCCCAGTGCCTCTCAAATAGGTCTGTGCTGTCAGAGCTAATTCAATACGCATCTGAGTTAAAACACTGTCTGTACTGTTACAAATCTGACTCTGTTTGAACAGAACCAGAAGCAGAAAGCATGTTGAGGTTAACACAGAAAGCTGTTGTTCATGGTCTGGAATATGTATAACGATGTTCTAGCAAAAATAAATAAATAAATAAATAGGATTGGATACAATTAAAGGGTTTCATATCTAGAAGGAAAACATCCATTAGATATCCTATTTTGATTATAAAGAAAGAAAGAAAAAAAGAAACAAACAGATGTCCAGCAAATTATCTTAGCAGCATAAGGGAAAGAAAAGCATGTAGAGGGTGTGCGTAACATATTGCACATAGAAGTAATGTGAACTGTGCGTCATTCTCTTCTCATGGACGATTGTGGGGATGGATTCAAATGTTTCAACCCTAGACAGCATTAACTCACAGTTCATAGCCACTGCTGTGTGGAGGACTTGCCCTCTAAACTCACATCTGGTCCTGCTAAGCTCTTCTGTAGGTTTGTTAATGGCTGCCATCTAGCATAACATTGGGGATTATGGATACTGTTCATTTCTTTCTCTCTCTCTCTCTCTCTCTCTCTCTCTCTCTCTCAAGATTTCAAGATTCAAGTAGCTTTATTGGCATGGTAAAAGGCTTTACACTGACAAAGCATTGGTAACATTAAATTACAGACATATACATTTACACGCATTCACACACAATGAAACGTTTTATATATAAAATAATAGCTATAAAAGAAGAAGAAAATACACTATTATCTGTCTGAGCATTTTGTGCATGTTTACAGTGTTGATGTTATTGAGTGGATGGTGGTCCTGTTCCACTGTTTTGTTGTGACAGGACTTCACAAACCTAGCAGCCAGGTTTGAGCTTGGTGAAATCTCTCCTAGCAGGTGTGGGAGTTTGTTCTTATTTTGCATCAGCTTGAAGTCTTTTTCATGAGTTGTGAAATGGGGAAAACAATATTTTTGCTAATTTGTGTATAATTAGGGCATGTTGTTAAAAAGTGTAGTTCTGTTTTCACTTCATTTTGTGTGCAGTGGGAGCACAGCCTGTCTTTTTTTGGTAGCCAGGTCTGTCTGTCTGTGTCTGCCTGTCTCTATGGCCAGGTTGTGTTCGCTGAGTCTGTACATGGTCATGACTTAGTCTTGTCTTAGAATAGGGTTGGTCACTGTGCTCAGGTATTCTGCCGATTTATATCCTCTGTTTAGGGACAGATAACATTCTAATTTACTATGTTGAGCTGTTGCTTCTATCTCGTGTTTTAGATATTTTTCTTTTTGTGTTTTAATGATTTGATTGGGTCTGTCTGGGGTTTTGCTCTGGGGTTTGGCTGGACATGTTTTGGATTGTAAAGTCAGCTCCAAGACCAGCTTGCTGTGGAGGCTTCTCTCTAGGGTTAGCTAATGGTATCTCAGTGCTCTGTGATGGAGGGTCTCTGTATCACTATTTTTTTGGTGGGCATGGAATTTAATGGCTCTTTTTTGAATTTTGAAAAGTAATTATTATTCTTTCTCCCTCGATCTCTCTCTGTCTAACACATGCATACACAAACACACATCCTCACCCTTTCACTTTGTGTCTCTTGTTCACTGTGCCTCTTGACCGACTCTGAAGTTGAAGTGTCTTAGTAAGGGGTTGTGCCACCCCAAGCTACCAGAACAAATTCAAGTCTCTGGAAATTTACCTTTAACAATTCTTCCAAATGATAGTCCCTACATTTTAATGGTGGTGGAGGAGATACTATCGAACATGTCAGTCCATAATCTCCCATAGGTGTTCAGTTGGTGATTGTAAAGGCAATAACATTTGATTTACATCATTTTCATCTTCATCAAACCATTCAGTGAGCCCTCATGCCCTTTGGAAGGAGGTAGGATCATCCTGGAAGATAGAAGGCTACTCCAATAAATGTTTACTCATAAGATAAAGGTATCAGTCAGACAAAGGAAAGGAATGAGTGGAATGAAAGGAATTTCCCTCTAAAGGAATGAGTGGACTTGAACTATGACAGCAAAATGCTTCCCAAAGCATAACAGAGACTGTTTCTATGAAACAGACTGTACTCTATGAAAAGGAAATTCTCTTTCTTGTCTTTCATGTTCAGCTGTTAAATAAAATCACAAATTTTCATGCATACAGTGGATGATATACAGCACATCCCAAAAATGTGTGTCCATATACACAATGGGATGCAAAGTTTGCATTTTGGAAATAAAATAATGCACTTCAGACATAAAGTCCTGACCTATTATGTAGTTATTTATCTTCAAATATCTAAAAAAATATTATTCAGTAACGTTTACATTATTCAGTTCATACAGTAAAAAAAAATTGGAAATGTGTGTAGTTGCAGATGGGTCCTGGGAATTTAAAGAACAAGTCATGACCAATGAATAGTCTTAAATTATTATATATTTTTAAAAATATGTTAATAACATTTTTGATATATTGATATGTCTAACCAATTGTCCTTGTAGATAAATCAAGTTTGTTTAATCCAGTTAATTTTAGATTTGAACCAGCTATCAGCATTGGCAAAAAATCTCACAGGAATCAAAAAGTGGTCACTTTAGTGGTCCATTTACAGTGGACATGTAAATTGCATGAAATTGCTCAGTGCAATCAGAGAATCAAAAGCACTTCTCGTCTGGCATTGACGCATACATACACACACTACTGTGGAGAGGCTGCTCCCACGAGGCAGTTTGCCACAGTGTCCTCTGGCCACCGCCTCCAGGTCATTGTTACTATAGAGACTCTGAGTATGTCCGACTGCATAGCAACCCTGGACAGAGCCGAGCTTTACTAATGCATAGATTTTAGACCGAATTCTCTCATTCTCTTCACAGACCTGACTGAAGCAATGCCAGTTTTTTGTATAAAAAAACTAATCAATCCTATCCAAATCCTTGTGTCTCTGTACCAGGGTGTGGCTGTGTGATATATTGGTGATAACTTGAACAGACATCAGTAGAAACTTGTGTGCATCTCTCTCTCTCTCTCTCTCTCTCTCTCTCTCTCTCTCTCTCTATCTCTCTCTCTCTAAAAGATTTATCGCTGTCTGTATACTGAGGCCATGCCCTCTCCAGCTGTTTATAGTTCCATTACTAAATGATCCTTCCCTCACACTCTACCCTCCACACTGCCTGTCACTTATACCTAATGCTGCCATGGTAACAGAGAGATGGGATGATGAGGGCACTGGGTTTGGGGAAAAATGTTAATCTGCAACTAGATACACATCTAACTTCAGGTATCTATCAGAATCCCTTTGAAACCTTAATACCCGCCCTTGCTGATGTCTTGTGAGGCCTACGTAGTTTACGGATTTCTCTGATAATATGATAATATGCAACCATTTTAGTAACCACTTTATCCTGGCCTTTTTAGTCAATACCAACTGCCAGCTACTAGCTATTTCTCCCTTATTGCTTGACAGCTACTAGCCTGGGAGGACAAGGTTAGCATGCACTTCCTCCAAGACATGAAAAGCCAACAGTTATCACATACATTCATACCAACAGTTGGCAAGTGTTGTGAGGACTCCTGGCCATGGATGGCTGTGGCCTTGTAAGGATTCAAACGTGTGATGTTCCAATGACAAAATGAATCAGTAGCTAGTGTAATTTTTATCCTGTAATACTCAATGGTCTTACATGTGTATAGACAACATTAATAAGCAATTTTTTTCTTTCCTTAGTGATTGATTATCCAGTCGAGTATCATTTCTTTACCTGTTTGGGTGATGGGTATATTGTCTTATTTTGAGAGTGTGTATCTGTGTCTTGCCTCACTTTTGCCATACAGAAAGTGCCCTGATGGGTTTGAGTGTTTGAAGATGGGGAGAAACCCAAACTATGGCTACACGAGTTTTGACAGTTTTGGCTGGGCCTTCCTAGCGCTCTTTAGACTAATGACACAAGACTACTGGGAAAACCTCTACCACCAGGTATTGCTGAGTGAAACAGATATGAAGCCACAATGATTGAAAATTAAAGTCATTCAAGTTTATGTATGCTCCTCTCACTTCTGGCAGACTCTACGTTCAGCTGGTAAGACCTACATGATCTTTTTCGTGCTGGTGATCTTCCTGGGCTCGTTCTATCTGGTAAACCTGATTCTGGCTGTAGTGGCCATGGCATATGAGGAACAGAACCAGGCCACCATTGCTGAGGCCTGGCAAAAAGAGAGAGAGTTCCAGCTGGCCATGGACCAGCTTCGCAGAGACCCGATGGTATTACACACAGTTTTTGGTATATAACTGTTTATATAACAATTTAGTGTGCATCTATGGATCTGATAAGGTGCATTTTAGTTAACACTCATGCATTGCTTTGGTCTTTAATTGAATATTTTAGTCACCATATAAATAAGATGACACTGAGTGCACTTGGTCTTTGAATCTGATTACGAAACAATCACACCAGTAGTATTTAGAAGCAATGTAAAATAGTAATTTTGAATGCTTCCGGCCAGGCATTAGGAAAGCGAAGCAAGGAAGCCGAACTGAGTCCATTTCAAGAGATGTCTCCATCACCATTTAGTTGCACTGAGTCCAGAGAGCATAGATCCAGATCCTACAGAACCGTGTCAGAGGAAGCAGAAGATGATCCTCCTGATGAGAAGGTAGGATTTCTGCGGATTTCTGCCATTCCTATTAAGGCAGTCCCAACACTCAACACTTCCCCATTCTCTGTCTTTTCCTTTAGTTTGTGCACTCACTCCTAGCCACGCTCTCCTCCCATCCTTTGAGCACACGGAGGGGCAGCAATAGCAGTGTGTTCACTTTCCATCTGCGCAAAAACTCTGAGGCTGATGATCAAACCAGTGTCCTCTATGAGGGACGGAGTCGGGCAGGATCCACAGTGATACCATGGCACAAGCGCCGCACAAGCAGCATTAGGAGCCACTGTTCCCAGGCTGTTAAACCCAGCTTTGCCATCAATGGCCGGCTTGAACTTTTGCCGGACCAGAATACAATTGGTGGCATCAGCCCACACACACCTACCTTATTTCCTGCACACAGCATGGAAAAGGTCAAAGAGGTCAGATGGACAGCACTATTAAATTGCACTACACACTATTTGGACTGTTCTTTGAAAACATTTAATATGATTTTGGGCTATAAAAATAACCTCATTGTATATAAGTGAGACAAGTCATATTCTGTTGTGAATGCAAAACATGTGTCTTAAGTATACACCATGTCTCTGGTGACTAATAGGAGCTGGCATGTTTAGAAGACCATGCTTATGAAGTCAGCAAATCCATGCAGCAAGGGAAGATAGAAGCTCTGTCTCCCTGCATGAAGCGAGAACTCAGCTCAGTCAGTTTCTTCAGTGATGCATTGGATGGTGGGCTTCAACCTTTTAATGTTTTCTTTTAGTCTTATCATTGTCTGTGTTTATTGTTCTTTGACAACCAGTAGCCATATTGTGCAAACTGCAGGCAACTGCTTATTTGAGCCAAATTATTCCTTCATATTTTTTGTGATTTCTCATCTATGACAAAGGGCAATTTCTGAAGGATGATGTCACTATTAGTTTGAGAGTATAGACCAAAAGGCCTGTGGCAATATTATGTTTCTGTAAGAATATCATTTACATGTCCCATTGCGAAATTGTAACTGACAGCAGTCAATATATCTCATTTTATAATAGCCTCTCAGATACTTTAAAGGGCCCAAATCAGCTTCAAGATAGTGGTAGACACACAGCCATCTAAAGATGGTATATGCTTTTGTGGTCTTAGTCCAGATCAGTAATTATTAACAACTATGTTCCTTTATTTGTATATCTTAGAGTTTGAAGAGACACATCAGAAGTGTCCTCCTTGCTGGTACGTGTTTGCTAAAAAGTATCTGATATGGACGTGCTCTCCAGCATGGCTTGGTCTGAAGGAGTTAGTAAAGGTCATGGTGATGGATCCTTTCCTGGACCTGGCCATCACTATCTGCATTGTGCTCAACACGCTCTTTATGGCTCTGGAGCATTACCCCATGACTGAGGAATTTAATGGCATGCTGAGTGTGGGGAACCTGGTGAGAATAGACTATACATCATGTTATGAATCATCTAGTTCAGGACGTGGTGTAAACTCAATCTTTAACCTATGAATAATGTCGATGTTACTTCATGAGCATTTATTTGTTTAAGATAGCCAGAGAAAGATGGGATTATTCAGAGAAGCACCTCTGAAAGTTAACACTCAACATGTTACTTCCACCACCATGCTTCACTTTGGGGATGTGTTGTCAAGGTGATTGGATTTCTTCCAAATCTAGAGCATTGTGCTCTTTTTTTTTTGTTGCTCTTATCAGACTAGAGAACTTTGGGTTCAAAATGTCTTTTGGCAAATTCCAAATGGGATTTCATATAGCTTGCCACTCTTCCATAAAGCCCAGCTTTGTCCAGTGTCTGGGTTATGGTTATGTTGTGAACAGTTTCTGCCATCCGAGCTGTGGATCTCTCTAACTCCTTCAAAGTTACTCTTGGCCTCATTGTTGCTTCTTTGACTAATGCCATCAGTAGCCGGACACTGATTTCTTGGTACTCTATATACAGGAAAAATGTGGCAGGAAAACAGGATGAATAAACACTATTTCATGTACAATTTAATTAAAAGGCCAAAGGTGCAATGTTAATGAACAACTTTTCACGATTTAATTCCATAGTACTGTTCCAAAGTAATGAAACAAATTCACAGATATGGATGCTAATGTGTTGCTGATTATTCTGTACTTAATTGTTTGTCTTCAGGTGTTCACTGGGATCTTCACAGCTGAGATGGCAATGAAGCTCATTGCACTGGACCCATACTACTACTTCCAGCAAGGCTGGAACATCTTTGATGGGATTATTGTTTGCTTGAGTTTGATGGAACTTGGTCTGTCCAATGTTGAGGGATTATCAGTGCTCCGTTCATTCAGACTGGTAAGGTCACATCAGAGCAGCCAATCTATTAGAAATGACACCAGCAAAACCTACTTCAGCATAACCTCATCCATCCATCCATCTATTCATCCATCTATCCTTTTTTTCAGCTGAGAGTCTTCAAACTGGCCAAGTCATGGCCAACACTCAATACCCTGATAAAAATCATCGGCAACTCTGTGGGTGCCCTGGGCAATTTGACCCTCGTCCTGGCCATCATCGTCTTCATCTTTGCTGTGGTTGGCATGCAGCTGTTTGGGAAGAACTACCAGGACTGCGTGTGTAAGATTAGCACGGACTGTACTCTGCCACGCTGGCACATGAAGGACTTCTTCCACTCGTTTCTGATTGTGTTCCGTGTGCTGTGCGGTGAATGGATCGAGACGATGTGGGACTGCATGGAGGTGGCTGGCCAGCCACTGTGCATCCTCGTCTTCATGCTGGTTATGGTCATTGGAAACCTGGTGGTGAGTTGAAAGGATATTATTAGTATGTTTGCATGGCAACAATCATGATGCTTTACTGATGTTTTATTTCCTAACCAGTTTCTTTAATACAAACTTTATTAGTATCTCTATTAGCATAATAGATTTGTTGCATTGATTTGGAAGTTGTCTGAGTTTGTGCAGCTTAGAAGTTTTAAAGGCCATAAGCAAGGCAGGGAGAAGAATAAATCTTAGGGATTTTTGTGACAGCTCAGTGGTTAAGATGTTGAACTACTGCTTGGAAGGTCGTGAGTTCAGATCTGCCAGGCTGCCACTGCTGGGCCCTTGCACAAGGCCCTTAACCTTCAACTGCTCAGTTGTATAAAGAAAATAAATGTAAGTTGCTCTGGATAAGGGTGTCTGTGAAAAATGGCATAAATGTAAATGTAAAATCTATGGCATGGTGCAATGATGAGGAATTGGGAGTGGCAAACGTTTGCCAGCAAGAAGAGGTTTAGGAACATTGGCTTCCCACCAGTATTTAGTGGCAAGCACTAGATACCAGTACCTAGATATTTATGTGCAGAGGTTGGAAGAACTTTGTTATGACTGGGTCATCTCTAAGGGCCTGTTTTATTTAATGGTCAATGTATAATGGTCCAAGGACCAACTGATGGTGGCCACAAATGAAGATTTGAGTAGCATTATCTTTGTGGTTATAGGTGCTCAGTGGGTAAATTCAAGATAAAGCATCAGCTGACATTTTTGGAATCAGACCAGTATGATTTAGTTACCTGGAATCCTAGAAAGAAAAGAGCCCATTTTGCTTAGTGTGGTGTGGTGTGAGACGTTTGGCCTTCAGGTATAGATTTTAATGCATCCTTTACCCAATGGAACCATTCCTCCAAGGCTAATTTATGCAATGTTAGAAATGTTGTAATTGTCAACAAAAGTTTTGCTGAAAAGAAAGCAACGAGATACATTTCCTCTCTCTGTCTTCTCTGTCCCTAGGTTCTGAACCTCTTCCTGGCTCTGTTGCTGAGCTCCTTCAGCTCTGATAACCTGTCTGCTCCAGAGGAGGATGGTGAGATGAACAACCTACAAATAGCCATTGCACGCATATATTCTGGCCTCAGCTGGATCCTGGGAGTCATCAAGGATTTCTTCAACGGCAACCTGGCCACACACTGGCACACGAATAAGCAAGCCCAGGCAACCGGGAAGGGTCATGGCACCAACCATGTTGAATGCAATGGGACTGTTGGGAGAATCAGCAGTTATGCAGAGAAACATGTCACTTCAGAAAGGGAGGACAGCTACATGACCAATCCCAGCTTGAACATATGTGTTCCAATAGCACCTGGAGAATCAGACATGGAGTTTCCTGAGGAAGAGGAAGATGGCACAGAGACATCAGAAGATGAAGTAAACAATCCAGTAAGTTGATTGTTACTGATTTTTTGTGGGAATTTATTAACATTCGTAGAAATGGATGTAAGCAAACGATAGATCATTATAAATTAGGTCGAACAATTACATTGATGGAGAATGAGTACATATCAAGTTTAGAACCCTAAAGATTTCAGTTTGTCCCTGTGGGGAAACCCTACAACATAATTGGTTAATGATGGGGGTGTCAAGTGAAATCTCTTTTAGAAGACAAGAGAAGACCCTTGAGGAGACCTGACATACAAATTTTCATAAAATCAACAACCCTATGCTTCTTATCCTACACTATTTTTTATCTGTATCTGTATATCTGTATCTGTTTGTGTATCTGTACCTGTATTCAGATTTAAACCCAAACTGGGTGTGATTGCTATGATTATTGCTGTATTCGTTTCTGTTTAGATACACATTTTGTTCATTCCAAATAATGTATTTGCATTCAGCTACATCCCTAGCTTCTTACCAGCATAATCATTAAGGCCAGAGTAAACATAATAATGGTCAACATTCACTAACTCCTCAGTGTAGGATTACAGATCTGAAATAGTATTGTGTCAACACCTTTTGCAAATAACCCTAGTAAATCAGTAGAAAAATTCTAAGCGTGTTGTCTTGCAGGATTTTTTTTTCTCCTACAAAATTGCATAGCAAAAAGATAGCAGTGGTAGCTTCAGTCTGAAATAAAACCACAGTTCAAATGTTTATCATTATCACAAGTTAATGCCATAGTTCAGTAACCTTTAAGGAAGCACCATATTGGCCCAAGGTTTCTTGTCCTTAACTGATATTGGTAACAGAGACAGTTAATGATTTTTAACTATTTAGGGTACTAAATAGGTCTCAGTTGTTGTGGCTGCTATAGAATGGATATGATGGGGCGAGGAATTGAACACCAGCTTTTTGGCTTTATCAGGAAGTGATCAGCCTGTCAGAAGGAAGTACTGTGGATCTGAGGAATCCAGAAGGAGAAGATGAGGACATCCAGCTAGCTGGTGACACCATGGAGCCAGAAGAGTGTCTCCCTGAGTGTGAGTGAAGGACAATGTTTAAAATAATAAAAAGCATTTAAATCCACAACATGTAAACATATATAAAACATGAGCCCATGTGCCCTGTTGCGTTTATTATGAACTCTTTCTATTTCAATTAAGTCAAGCTTTTACCTAGATAAATATACACTGAAACCACAGACTTCCATTTTCTATATGTTGTGAATATTATTTTAAAATCATACTATATTTTGATTTGATCCTGAGCTTGGGCTACTCTCTGTGGGCTACACTCTCCAGTATCCACCCAATGAAATGGGGCAGTGGGCCACATGTATTTTAGACCATATTAGTCTTCTTAAGGTTCGATTCCATTATCTGTAGTAGTCACAGAAAAACTGCTTAAAATAAATTCAGGTCTTACACTCATACAAGTTTGTAGGAACACAGTTCTTATGTACCCTATGTACCTTATGATGGGTGTTTAGCTGATAATGTGCGTTGCTCTCAGTTTTACCAGCTAACTCTAATTATTTTTGCTTATATTCAGTCTGTATGCGTCGCTGTGAATGGTGCGACATCAACACGAACCGGGGTCTAGGCCTGGTCTGGTGGAGGCTGAGGAAGACCTGCTACCAAATTGTGGAGCACAGCTGGTTTGAAACCTTCATCATCTTTATGATACTCCTCAGCAGCGGAGCTCTGGTAGGAGGCCACACACAAGATCTCTACATACAGTTAAACTTCCAGTGTTGATTGAAGCCCTACTGTTAAATTAACATTAAAATACTAGATTATATAAAATGTCGTGATTTATAAAACACAGAACATACTACTAAAATTGAACAGATCAAGTAATCTAGACTTCACCACAACACAATAAATTATTATTGTTGAGGGTTTATTTAGCGTAACTTAGTTATATATACACTGGCGTAATGTTATTTTAGTTGAACATAGGTAACTTTATGAATTGCTATTTTTGTGGTCAGAAATGATCGTGCATGTGCAGGTGCATGGGTGGAACAGCACAATCAGGGGTGTGACATTCAAAGTTGGCTGCCATATGGTATATTTTAACAATTTGGTCCAAAATTGTGCTAAATTTGTTACCCGCTTTAACACAGAGAGACATTGGGCTAAAAAACAAATAACCAAAGTTATACAAAAATGAATTGCTGTCATGTGAGTGAACACCTTAAAATCCATGAGAAGACTGTCAGCCAGATTTTATTTTATTTTTTTAACTGCTACAATATTGACTTTTAGAATCTAAAAGTAAACTCTAATCATATATTATTATGAAATGAGCTGCATGGAGCTTCTTCTACTTTATTACAAGGCAAAACTATAGTATACTCAAGACATTTTGACTGGCAGTGTAATTATTTACATTTGCGCAATGCTTTTCTTTCAGGCGTTTGAAGACATATATATTGAACAGAAGAAGGTGGTGAAAGTGGTGCTAGAATACGCGGACAAGGTCTTCACCTACGTCTTTGTGTTGGAGATGCTTCTGAAATGGATTGCATATGGTTTTAAGAAGTACTTCACAAACTACTGGTGCTGGCTAGATTTCCTGATAGTGGATGTGAGTATACAGCCTTGCTTTGATTTCTCAGCTAGTTATTTTTTTCCCCCCTCAACAGTACTTTTATAAGGTTGTTTGTCTTTCTGCAAATATTCAGATATTCAGCTATCAATGAAAGCATGATGGTTAGCATGGTTAACTTTGCGTGTGGAGGTGAAGATGTGTGGCAAAATCAGACTTCACTTTATGAAGTTTACTACTTGCAACGGTGTTAGGTGTTGACTGGAAAACTTCATAGGCAAATACAGTAATTTAACTATTGTTGTATTACAGCAAATTTTAAGAAAACTTGTTTATGAATGATTAAATGAGTTAAAATCAAGCGACCAAGCAAACAAATAAACAAATAATGTGTTAACAATATACTTTTTTTTTCAAGGTTTCTTGATTGACAATGACATTCTTAAATGAGTGTTGAGGTTTTTGTTTTTTTTTAGAGTTAGCAAATACACAATATTTGGTTAACTAGTATCCATACTAATGGTGAAAGGATATGAAGGACATTTATATATAAAATTATTTAATTATACTTTAAAATAATTGTAATATGGGTTACAAGGTTGTAGAGAAAGAAGAGAAAGTGATGACGTTACATTTGTGAGCAGAACACGAACGGTATCCCAATCCTTGAATCACTCATTAACAGACATTATGACTTACAGTTATTTGCTTAAACTTTATAAATGAATTATTGTTAAAGAGCAGTCACAATAATTTGGGCTACCTTACAGGCCCAAAGAGTCATGAATCCAAACACTGCTCATTCGAGGTAGTCATGGTCACAGTGATATACACTACAGTACAAACACACACATCTTTGCATTTTGTTTGCGTGAATAAACTTTTATTGCATATCATATTTACTGCATATCTCCTGGTTTTACCTGCCTGTTTAATCCTATTTAGATCTCTACACACACCTCTAATGATAGGGTAAGTTCATAGTTCAAAGGTCAGAGGTGAGTAGATGTTCTGGATGAGTTGTTTTCTCTGCATCACAGCTGCATTTTGGATTCAACTGATCCATTTTGAGATATAAATGCCACTGTCTTTCTTTGTGATCTAGGAATATGACGAACCTGCATTTTATTTGCATTCAAAGTGAAGTTTTTTTGGATTTCATACCACTGATGTGGTTAATATGTATAAGACCTTGGCCTTTATATCCAAATAAAATAGCACTCATTAACTGAAAGGGTTATCTACAGAAGATACTAAAAGTGGTGACTTTTCATTGTAAGTTTTGGGGGAAAAAGTAAATAATAGAACATATATATATATATATATATATATATATATATATATATATATATATATATATATATATATATATATATATATATTTTTTTTTTTTGCTTGTAAAGTGTGAGCAGTTGAGGACAATATTATGTATTCTATCATGCTTACAACTGGTCAGTGTAATAATGATTGATTTTTCATTTCTAATGTTGTTGTTTTTTTTATTGATCTTTTTATAGATCTTCTTTAGATATATTACAAAATCCCTCTAATTAAATACCTCTTTCTTTTATAAAGAACTAGCCATTTTTGGGACGAACAAAATTTATTTCCCCAAAAATATTTCAAAGTATAATAAAATAAATAAATAAATAAATGAAAATGATTTCACCCTATCTTTATTTATGTACATTTAGATGTAATTTTGGCCCTTATCTCTACTTAATCTCTAAACCCATATTCTACATTAAATTTGACTTCCATTAAATGACAAAAAAAAAATTCTTTATAAAAACCTCACTCTATTTAATATATATGCATAGTGAATATGCATATATAGTTGAGTATGTGGGTATGTACACTAACTAGTACATATGTACATATTTGTCCTTGTTTTGTCGACATGTCATCTCATTAACTCTTCATTTACCTCATTTCCAACCGTCATCAGCAACGGGTCATTCAACAGTCGAATACCATACTGTCTGCTCTGAATGTAGAATAGAGTGGAAACATATTTCTACAAACAACTAAATTCTAGATTGCAACTTCGAAATTAATTCACTGTTCCAATAAATGAGTTCCTGTAGAATGTCCCAAAACATGTACTGGCTTTACAGTCTCATCTTTAGAACTTTTCATCTTTGGCTGCATTTTTTTTTTTTTTTGTAGAATGTTAAAATCTGTTCATATTTACTGTCAATCTGAGAATTATAATTGTTTTGATAGTAACACTTTGAAGATGTTTTACATTCCCTCCCCAATGATTAATATTTGTTTCTTATACTTACTAGCTAACTGTCTAGTAACTGCATAGTAACTACAAGTAATGTCTGGTACATAGCTAGTAAAGTATATAGTAACTTAAGGGCTACTATGCAATGAGATCGTAATGGCTAGTATGTAGTTCTGATACACTTAAGCACACCCATAGGGAGGAGGTATACAGAAATACAGTATTTAGACCTCAGATGTAATTTGGTAGTCATGTGTGAGTTGTACAGGCAAAGTTTGCCAAAAACAGAGTTGTGTATCGAGTGAACTTGATTCTGACCTTAAACTTAAGTCCATTTTTTCTTGTGAGATATTGACTCGAGTGAAGAACAGCCATACATCTAGCACCGTTAATAATAATAATTAACTTTAAATTAAGTGCTCGCATAAGCCAAACTTTTGTATTGTACTTAAAGATACCGACTGACTAACTTCCTAGCTTGTTGTTGATTTTAGAACGGAGCCCTTGGTGCACTACATGTTGCATGCTACAGGCATTTTTACACATTTGTTACCTGTACTTACCTACTTGCTTCAGTCAGTAAATATGCATTTTCTGTAGTCATACAGTAATTGGTAATGCCCTGGTATTTTTTCCATCAATTTCTATGTACATACATATTTATCTTGAAATCTATGCATCATGTATTACTTGTAAGTATTGCGCACATGTTCAACGTACTAAACGTTTTAAAAATTCCGACTTACTGCATGGATGTTTTAATGATATCTCTCTCACATTCTATAACAACTGAATTGGACTGGTATATTCAGAACCTCCACTTTATATGTAACAATGTGCCACAGTTTTTCATTGCAGAACCAGGCATACAGCTGATTTTACCGTATATATTAGCATTGAAAAGTCTACCAATATTCTAGCACATACGGTAACCTCCTTTTAAAATCATACCTAACCGGTTGTTTAAAAAACAAAACCAAATGATCAAGTGGGTTAAATCCTTTGGTAGAGGTTTAAGAAAATTAACTCTAACATAACAGGTCGATAAAGCATAAGATGTTTATCTCAAACTGCAATGAGCATTCGTTCTCTCCCCTCACCCTGCAGGTATCGCTAATTAGCTTGGTGGCTAATTCTCTGGGCTACTCAGACTTTGGAGCTATTAAATCCCTGCGGACCCTGAGAGCCCTTAGACCACTCAGAGCCCTGTCCAGATTTGAAGGAATGCGGGTAAAACACTTTCTCTTCTTAATCCTCTTACTGCGATTTCCTGCCACCAGGATAGTAACCTGTGTTATATCCATGCTATAACTTGAGACATGTAACCTTTTTGTTCTGCAAATATATACTATGGTATTTCCTTTGCAATAGGCCTATCTCTAATGACGTGTTGTAGTACTGTATGGTCTAACCTGGTGGTATTTATGTTTTGTTGAGGTGGTGGTGAATGCACTAATTGGTGCCATCCCCTCCATCATGAACGTGCTGCTGGTATGTCTGATCTTCTGGCTTATCTTCAGCATCATGGGTGTCAATCTCTTTGCTGGGAAATTTGGAAAGTGTGTCAACAGGACAGGCTACATCCATAACGCCTCAATTGTGAACAATAAATCAGATTGCCTGGCCATGAACAACACTCAGTTCTACTGGACCAGGGTGAAGGTTAACTTCGACAATGTAGGGTTGGGCTACCTCTCACTTTTACAAGTCGTAAGTCACTAATTTATTCACTTTTTAGTTGCCATTTGAAAATAAATTATATTAGGGCTTGGTGTATCTTATAAGACTACTTGTAAGATAATTTGGCGATGTAACCACCCCTACCTGTGCTGAGTCACATCACGTCCACAGGTATATCCTTTACCTCTGGAAATAATCAGCTCTGTCTTGCACAAAAGCATGTAATTCCGTATCACTGAACATTCAGTAACATTAAATGGTTACTCTTGGGTTAGTCTTTGTTTTTACATAGGATATATTTGGGCTATCTGTATCTCTTTGGTGCTTAAATATCTGTATCTGGATTTGAACTATGCCTCTGGAAACACTTCTAAACACCTGAAACACACTTGTAGTCTCAGCTAGATGTTTTCTGGCAAGCTTTCTTTATGTATATACACATACATACATACATTATATATATATATATATATATATATATATATATATATATATATATATATATATATATATATATATATATATATAAAATGTATGTATATATAGAATGTAATATATATATGTAATATATGTATGTAATATATATATATTAATATATGTAATAATATATATATATATATATATATATATATATATATTAAAAACACATTGTGAGCACCCTATTCAATCCATATTTGTATTTATTTAGAACTCATTACCTGTTCATTCTGAATAATGTATTCATATTCAGTTACATCCCTAATGATATTGTAAAGGTATATCAGCAGTTGATTTGAAAACACTTCTTAGAACTCTTCTTCTTTTGAGAGACTACGCTGATAGGTTCATGTCAATGCTTTTTGCGCTTATCTGGAATTACAGGCAACTTTCAAAGGCTGGATGGAGATCATGTATGCAGCAGTGGATTCACGCGGGGTAACCATTCATTCCACTAAAATCTATTATGCATTCTAGGTAAATATCTGCTAGTCATCTATTTTCTTTCTCATAACAGGTAGAAGAGCAGCCCATTCAGGAGATTAACCTGTACATGTACCTTTACTTTGTCATCTTCATCATCTTCGGCTCATTCTTCACTCTAAATTTATTTATTGGTGTAATTATCGACAACTTCAATCAGCAGAAGAGAAAGATAGGTGCTGATGCCTTGCTGATTTAGCTGAAATATTTAATATGTGACTTAAATATTTGTAGTAGATACTAAAGATGATATTTTGCCATTACAAGGTGGACATGACATCTTTATGACTGAAGAACAGAAAAAGTATTATAATGCGATGAAAAAGCTGGGATCAAAAAAGCCACAGAAGCCCATACCAAGGCCAACGGTAAAAAAAGTGTCTAATCATATTAATTGACATTATTCATAGATTACTAATGTTGTAGTTGCTAACACATTTGTTTGGTCTTTAAATCAAGAATATTCTGCAAGGTTTCTTCTTTGATTTGGTCTCCAAACAAGCATTTGACATCACAATCATGATGCTGATCATCTTGAACATGATCACCATGATGCTAGAGACGGACGAGCAGTCTCCTCGCATGGAGTCCATTCTCAACAACATCAACCTGGCTTTCATCGTCATCTTTTCCACGGAATGCCTCATTAAGATCTTTGCTCTCCGCTGCTACTTCTTCACCATCAGCTGGAACATCTTCGACTTTGTAGTGGTCATCCTTTCTATTGTTGGTGAGTATAGAAAAATCGCTAAGTTGGTTTTGCTTCTTGGGCAAAGTGTCAAAATCATCTCCTGGAGGGGCACAGCACTGCATAGTTCTGTTTTCCAAACCCATGCTCATTATTAGTAATTACTATGCTTTGGGATGCCCTGTAGTGAGTTGGATTATACTGTAGAATCCAACTCACTACAAGGTATCCCAAAGTATAATTGAACTAAATAGAAACAAAATTTCATCTATTAGTCCTGGTCTTTAACCCCATTATAATGGATGAAAAAACACAGTCAAGAGAAAACTTGCCAAACTTGGAAAGCATGATGGAGTCTTTGGTGCAGATTTGTTCAATCATGACAAATGCTAATATGTACAGAGCTACATTCTTCTAAAAATATTCCATCCAGCACCTTCTTTGGGTTGTACTTTTGGAGGATCTTTTGAAAGTTCGAACCTTGACAAACTGGTTCTACAACAGTCAGTTTCCCTTTAACAAAGCTTTAGAAAGTTAAAGTACATACCCGTCTAAAAACCTTTGAAGAACCCGTTTCTTTTAGAGTGTAGGGCTAGAGATTGGTGTCTTCATCCTAACATGATGTTTTCTTGGTCCTGACAACTGCATGTGATTTTAATTTCTGAAATTTGATACACTGTAAAACATGATAGCCCCATTACGTTATGTCATAAGTTTTAGAAATTGAACTCAAGTTTATAAGTTTTCAAAAATGAAGCTTAAAGTAATCCATTGTCTTGACTTAGAAAACTTGTTAAACGTAACTTTTTGAATTGAAACAAAGGTTATCTTCAAGTTGGGTTTACTCATGGTTTTAAGGCAGCAGGTGAACTTTGGTTTCTAAGTTTAAACCCCTGAAATGTTTTACAGTGTACTGGTTCTCGTTACAGGAATTGTCCTGGCCGATATCATCGAGAAATACTTCGTGTCTCCAACCTTATTTCGGGTGATCAGGCTTGCCAGAATTGGACGGGTCCTCAGGCTCATACGAGCAGCCAAAGGAATAAGGACGTTACTCTTTGCCTTAATGATGTCACTGCCAGCCCTCTTTAACATTGGCCTTCTGCTGTTCCTTGTCATGTTTATTTATGCCGTTTTTGGGATGGCCAACTTTGCCTATGTGAAGAAGCATGGTGGGATCGATGACATGTTTAACTTTGAAACCTTTGGAAACAGTATTATATGCCTGTTCCAGATCACCACCTCTGCTGGCTGGGACAACTTGCTGGATCCTATTCTAAGCAACTCGCCAGAGGAATGTAACCCACACATCGTCAACACAGGTACTAATACAAAGGGCAATTGTGGAAACCCCTCAGTGGGAATTACCTTTTTTGTTAGCTACATCATCATCTCCTTCCTCATTGTTGTTAACATGTACATTGCCATCATCTTGGAGAACTTCAGTGTAGCCACAGAGGAGAGCACCGAGCCTCTTAGTGAGGATGACTTTGAGATGTTCTACGAGGTATGGGAGAAGTTTGATGTGGAAGCAACGCATTTCATTGAGTACTCGAAGCTTTCCAGTTTTGCAGATACACTTTCAGAGCCCCTGCGAATTGCCAAACCCAACAAGCTCAAGCTGATTTCAATGGATCTACCCATGGTAAGTGGAGACAAGATCCACTGCCTGGACATCCTTTTCGCCTTCACCAAACGTGTACTGGGTGAGTCGGGTGAGATGGATGCCCTCAAGCAGCAGATGGAGGAGAAGTTTATGATATCCAATCCATCCAAGACCTCCTATGAACCCATTACCACCACTCTCCGGCGCAAGCAGGAGGAGGTCTCGGCCACCATGATCCAGCGGGCATACAGGAGACACCTAGTCAGGCAGCAGATAAAGAACGTTTCTTATCTGTACCAACAAATAAACCAAGAGGCATCAGTGGACGTGGCGCATGTGCAAGAAAAACAGGGCCTCATTGCACATTTGATTAAGGAGCATTATGACAATGAGGAGGAGCTGGTTGAGGGGTCTCAGCACTCCTCCCCTCCTTCCTATGAGGCTGTCACCATGTCTCCAACTGGATCATTCCAGGTGCTGATGCCTGCCTCCAGGAACCTTGTAGATTGTGATTCTTGCAACACTGAAGAAACCTGTCTGTAAGTACTACTTATTATATCAGGAAGATCAGAGTGTAAAGTGCATGGTATGCTGGGACATGCAAAGGCATATAGACAGAGCTACAGTGGACTCTTCAGCACACGGATACATTTGCTGATTCATATGATGCT
Organism: Ictalurus furcatus; assembly: GCF_023375685.1. NCBI lineage: Eukaryota > Metazoa > Chordata > Actinopteri > Siluriformes > Ictaluridae > Ictalurus > Ictalurus furcatus. The sequence continues at coordinate 17,621,225 of NC_071274.1, forward strand.
CAAACCATGTACAAGCCATAATGTATTACAGAGTTATTGTTACTTCACTACTGACAGCCAGAAAGTCAGTGAGGTAGATATCCTCAAGCAGCAGACAGAGGAGTTCCTGGCTAATCCCTACTATGTTAGAAGTACATTTTGTTGAATGGTAGATCGTTAGGAACAGGTTTGATGATCACTGGACAAAGCACATTCACTATATCAGTGAATTGATGAAGACTAAGGCCAGAAAATATTCATTATATACGCAATGGCTTTTTGGGAGATAGTATTTACCTTGCAGTAAGGTAAATACTGTCTACCGCACGTGAATACGTGTTGTCGAATTGACAATATTGATCAAGGTTTGACATTTTTCCACTATTTTTTAGCAATGATCTCAAATATTTTTCTACCAAGGATTAAATATACAGTATACTATGTATGTCCCAACACTACAGAATGTAAGTAGTTATAATTTTACTTGAAATCTATGGGATAAGGTTGTGAAGATGAAACATGATTACTGATGTTTACTGATGTAAATAGAATTAACGCCATGGAGAATGCGGTGTTGAAAGGTACAGTGGATATAAAAAAATCCACACACCCCTGTTAAAATGACAAGTTTTTGTGATGTAAAAGAAAATGTAACTAAGATAAATCATGTCAGAACCTTTTCTACTTTTATTGTGAAATTTTCACCTATTAATTGAAGTGGAAAACAATAAGAATCATTTTGTACAAATGTACAATAAACTGATTGCATAAGTGTGCGCACCCCTAAACTAATACTTAGTTGAAGCACCTTTAGATTTTATCACAGCATTCAATCTTTTTGGGTAAGAGTCAATCAGTCTGGCACATCTTGACTTAGCAATATTTTGGCAACTGTCAAATTAGCTGGCTCTCTCCTGTGCACAGCCCTCTTCAAGTCACCCCACAGATTTTTGATTGGATTTAGGTCTGGACTCTGACTGGGCCATTCCAAAACCTTGAACTTGTTTTGGTGAAGCTATTCCTTTGTTGATCTGGAGGTTTGCTTTGGGTTGTCAACATGCTGAAAGGTGAAATTCTTCTTCATCTTAAGGTTTTGTGCCAAAATTGACTGGTATTTTGAGCTCTTTTGGTGTTCTTTTGGTGATGTGCTGTGTTTATCTTTGGGTATTATGGCCAAAAAGTTCAACTTTGGTCTCATCAGGCCAGACCAGAACACATTATTCCACATGTTTTTGGGAGATTAGATGTATTTTCTATTTATTTATTTATTTTAAAAGGCTTCTGTCTTGCCACTCTACCCCATAGTCCAGAGATATGAAGAATTCGGGAGATTTTTCTGACATGTAGGGAGTAACCAGTAGCCAGAAATTCTTTGAATGTTGCTATAGGCCTCTTGGCAGCCTCCCTGACCAGACCAGTTTTCACTTGATCTTCTCATCAATTTTAGAGGGACGTCTTGTTCTTAGTAGTGTCACTGTCGTGCCATGTATACTCCACTTGTACATTTTTGTCTTTACAGTGTTCCATGGTATATCCAATGCCTTGGAATTTTTTTGTGACCCTCTCCTGATTGATCCCATACCTGCTTTCTAAGCTCTTAGCGGCCCATGGCTTTTCCAGTTGGATGTTACCAAGAATATGTCAGGAAAATCCTATAGGGACAGCTGTACTTTATTTGGAGGTAATCAGTCACTTTAATTGATGGCAGGTGTATACTAATTAGTATTTAACATGAGTTTGAATTTGATTGGTTGATGCTGAACACTGTCATATTCCTAATTATGAAAGGGATGTGCACACGTATGCAAGCTGTGTATTGGAAGATTTTTCTTTGTCTTTTTTCCCCCCCAAAAAACCTTTCTGGGTGTTTGTCACTTGATATTTATATGTTACAAGTTCACAATAAAGGTGAAAAAGGTTCTGACATGATTTAACTTAGTTTAACTTTTTTACATCACAAAAACCTGCCAGGGGTGTTGTAGAGTTTTTATATCCATTGTACATAAAACACAATTTTATTTTGTAGAAACATTGCGCCGATGCCATTATAGCTTGGTTTTGAGTCTGAACATTTTCTGCACAGGATATCCAGGTTGATTTTTAGGGCTATTTTCACTACGAGAGCTGCAATATGTGCCTGCTGATGTTTGTTGTGTCTCTACACACATGACTCAGTTTGGGAAAGCTGTGCTTCAGGGGCCAGATTAAGGGATATATTAAGAGTCATATTAAGAGTAAGAATTGCTCTTAAGTCTCACAGACACTTTAATACTTACTGTATATGTGAAATGAATGATTGAATATGCAGTGATTTCTTTGCATTACATCAAAATCAATTCATTCATTTATTTAACTTTTCTGATACAGACAGGTGACAAATGAACGGGAAAACAAGCGACTATTATGTTGTGGGGGCATGTATTTATTTTGCTGGTATAGTTTGTGTCCACTTGTCTACTTAAAAGGAAGACTCACTGCAAATCAATACAAAGTTCTTCGGACTGATCACCTTTATTCTGTAATACAACATTTCTGTCCTGATGGAAGAGGCCTTTAGGAAGAATGATGCTTATTTCTCCAGTACTATTCCTGAGACTTGCAGAATGTGCACAGAGGTGCAGCTGCTTTGGCAGCTTGTGGCGGCCAAAACCTTACTAACACACTTTATGTTGGTGTTTCTTTTAATTTTGTCACCTGTATGTACCTCAAGGTGATATTCCTTTTTATACAGTGCAATTCATTATCCAAGATTATGACCAGATTTCTCCATATGTTATGTTTAATCAAAACATTCATTAAGCATTATATAAAATGACAATAAAGAAAAAATGCATCTGGTGAAACAAACTGTGCTATCAATTTTGGAAGAGGATCTCAAACTTTGGTCTTTCATAAGCTTTCTCTGGTACAATAAACAAAAAAGACCAAATTGTGGCCTTAGAATTATAAGGTCATTATTATTATTATTATTATTATTATTATTGCATTCATTCTTAACCCAGATAAAAACCTTATAAAACTAAGGTCACAAATTTAGGCCACTAAATCTATTCAATCATATGAAACTTGTCTATACTACTAGCATGCGCCATCACTAAACTGTACATTGCACTGGTTAAGACAACCAGCATTGTCACAAAACAATGCTGAAATGATTTATTTTATATGTTATAATGAATAAATAATGGAAAACTGACGGCTCATGATGATAGATGATAGTGCCGCGTTGACCAACTACCAAACCACTAAAGTACTATCAATCATCTTTTCACACTTATCCAAGCTACCGGTAAATTGCAGTTTTACAATGTAACAGCTTTAGAGTGGTGCACCTTGAGTTTGGAAATCAACTTGCCTTTTTCGGGCTTTAAAAATGACGGCCAATTTAGCACTTTGCCTGAGAGCTTAACCTTCTCCTGCCATGAAGTGAGTGATAAAATCCCTCTGTGACCAGCTGGACCTTGAGGATTATCCCACTGCAGAGGGGGGGAACAAAATCACTTGTTTTAATTACATATGCAAACATACACATGTTTCTGTCCAGCTCTCCCTTTGTCCGTAATACACACAGGACATCAGTGTTGCTGTACGCTGTATATGCTATTATACAGAGATGTCTATGAAAATCAATGTGATTTCCAGACTACAGACAGATGCATTCCCTTTTTATATCAGCACTGAATATAAATGAATTCTTTCTGAATGTGCTTTGGTAATTGATATGATGTGAAATCATTTGAACATGTGGCCAGGATTAAGCTTTACTAGACAGAAAATATTATAAAGGATTAAAAATGCACTATTACTAATTACAAAAATGCACTTGCACATGCTACAGCTTTGTACTACTGTATGAATGCATTCCAAATATCACATCTGAGATCTGATTTAGCAAAAAAAAAAGAAAAAAAAAAAAGGAAAGGGGTCTATACTACACAAATAACTTTGAGCTGCATTTTATTATTATTATTTTACATAATCTAGAGATGGAGTATGACTTTGTGAGAGAGGATCAGAAGCGCTCACTGCTCACTGGGGTTAAACTGTACAGTACCACATTATACCAATTTCCTACTGACCTACTGAGTCCTTTGTTTCTGATTGTAGGTTGATTAATTTTCTGTAATAGCAGCTCTGACAAGAATTCCAGCTGTATTTCAAATCAAAGCATTCTGTTAATGCACTCATTCGAATACATGATAGTTTCTACAGTAACTTATTCACAGGGACTTGTATGGCGGATGCTCCACATAATCCGATGTCTTTGTAACGTGGCAAGCTTAATTTTGTTCAAGAGAGATTAAAATAGAGGCTAGTGAGGGAATGATTGTGCCATTTATTAATAAATCAGAAATGACGATTGTTGGCAAATCGTTGTGGTACACTGTTATAGAAAAATCATCAGCTTTGAGGTGGTAACAGGACACTTCATCTCAGGCCAAATTGCATCACTGTGTTGTTGATTATTTTCCTATAACAGCAAACCTGTAGTGTTTTATTCCTTACCTGTTACATGAATCAATATCGATATGCACAGGAACATAAAGAAAAATATTATCCACGATAAGAAAATCTGAGGGAAAGACAAAGAAGATGAAATAGGAGAAATGAAATGTTTGAGGGAAGAGGGAGGATGAGAAAGACAGCAAAAGAAAGAAGAAAAAGCGTAGGAGGCAGAGGCAGGTGAATCAGAGGGACACAATGAGCTGTACATTCATTTAGTCTTAAGTGCTGAGCACTGTGATGGAGAAAAGCCAGGTTAAGCCATATATTCACTTCAGAGCCATTAGACTCATTTCAGGGGGGAAAAAGAGAGAGCGAATGAGCTGTGTAGACAGTCCTTCCGTTATCTGTGAAAAACCATCAAATGGACACATCTTGCTGTCTTTTTGAGATTTCGACTGATGCTAGCTTTTAAGCATCTCATATGTTTAAGCTGGAATTGTTCAAACTCAATTTACTATATCTTATAACAATAAAATGTACGCAAAATTGTCTATACTGAAGTAGACTTTTCAAAGGAATATAACTGTGTTTAAGCTACAAATGCACAAAGAATAGCACAATCTCGAAAAAACATTCAAATCCATTGTTAATCCAACATAAATACAATTAATATGGCTGTTTCAGATTGTAAACTCAGAGGAACTGACTGAAGGAGGACAAGATTTCTCCCTGCTGAATCCCTTTTTTTCCCCATTTATGGTGAATGAATACCTATAAAAAATAGAATTAAATTAAAGCTGTTGGTGAATAAATATGTTTACACTAACGAGTTTGCTTTGTGATAACATTGTAATACAACGAGTTTCCATCAGCAAACTTGAGAAACAGCAGGTTGTGTGCATCACATATGACCCAACATGAGCATCACGTTGTAGTTAATATAAATTGTGATTGTGGTAGACATAAAAATGCACACAGACATGACAATGAAGTGAATTAATTAATGAACCTCCTAAAAAAAGAAACAAGGTAAACGGAAATAAAGATGCCACATATAAACTGTATAATCATGTAGTGCTGGAAAACCAAAGAAAGAGACACACATGCAGCGTCTCACCCACGCAAATCCACTTCCATCTGCATCGGACCTGCGTGGACAGAGAAAGTGGACAGAGGAAGGAAGAGTTGGTGCTCCGGTGAAGACAGAGGAACAGCTATGGAAATTTTCATTTTCCTCATTTTCTACAATTTTAATAGTAAGTAGAGAAAGTCACAAAACAACTTCATATTTAAATGACTTATTTAATATTTAATGAAACGTCACCCAGCCCTATTTTTAGAGCAAGATTTCTATGGCCATGCTTCTCCCATTTACTGCACACTGGAGGAGTCGTCCAAAACACCTAATTTTAGCAGGAAAAACGCTAAATATTTTACACATTACAAGGTCAAAGATACGTAATAAAAATATAACATGCAAAATTGAACATAAAGTTAGATTCAAGTTACAAACTGTGTCAAACATGGTAATAATAAAGCATATTGTTTCAATTAAAAATAGATGTACTGCTTCTTTTTGTGGTGGTGGTGGTGGTGGTGAGGGAGGAGGATAAAATCAGCAGCACACCCCACTATGTCAGTGGCACAGTTGCCTCGCACCTCCAGGGTTGGGGGTTCTATTACCGCATCCGCCCTGTGTGCAGAAAGTTTGCATGTTCTTCCTGTGCTGTAGGGGTTTCCTACCCCAGTCCAAAAGACATGCATTGTAGGCTGATTGGCATCTCTAAATTGCCCATAGTGTGTGAATGGATGTGTGTGATTGTGCCATGTGATAGGTTGGCACCCCGTCCAGGGTGTCCTCTGCCTGGTGTCCCCTGCTTTGTGCCCCAAGTCCCCTGGATAGGCTCCAGGCTTCCCACAACCCTGTGTAGGATAAGCAGTACAGAAAATGGATGGATGGAGGATGGATATATTTTTTTTAGTGCTAGAAAAAAAAAGACGAATAAAAATTTTATTCTTTTAAAACTTAAATGGCACACTGTCCCCGGAGGAAGCACCGGTCCCACTGCAACCCTGACCAGGATCAAGCGTGTACAGAAGAGGAAGGAATGAACGTTCTGGCTATGAGGTTTCAAAAGGTACAAATCCGTGAGCTAATCCCTTACCAAACTGTATTATGGACTGAAATTGATTCCAGTGTGTAGAGCTGCTCATAAATAAGAAATACAATTCGTTAGCTGCACTTAGTGATCTTTAATGAAGTAAAATTCTGGATGTGGCAATAAATTGAAATTACCTGACAAACAGTGAGACAAGAGAATCATACAAGAACAAATAAAGAAGTAAAAAACGATTATATTTACTAAGAACCCTTTAACATTTGGTATCATCCAGTCTGTTTGTGAAACACAGGACAACTGATGATCCTAATTTTATGAGCACCATGGACATGCACACACAGGGCTGTGTACATCCTGTACATGCATATGCTTTAACAACTGTTATTCGTTATTCAGCACTGTTCTAAATACATGCTGGTGGTCTAGAAGATCATGTTCTTTCTAGATTGGGGTGTAGGAAATGACCGCACACAGACATCTGCTGCCTAAATTCTGTGTTGATAACATGTATGATTAACTTTTTCTTTAAATTTTGCACGCATTGAACTGATAGGTACAGGACTAGCATTAGAGTTACACTTTCCAGACTTACAATTTTGGAAAACCATGCCACACAGGTGGGGTTTTTTTTTTTTTTTGTCCTCCCTTTATGATTTCCGATTTTTTTGTTTCAACGCTCTAGGTTTAGGGTTAGGGTCATGAAAAAAAGTGCATATAGCTTCCAAACTTTAGATCTGGAATAATACCACATGTAGAGATTTGCATGCCAGATTCTTTGTGTGTTGACAAACATATGATTTATTTTATTTTGCCGTTTAAAAAAAAGAAAAAAAGATAAACAAGTTGCATTTATGAATCCTGGATGCATAGGACTAGGGTTAAGATTACAGGGAAAAGAGAAGCAACTGCCAAACTTAAGATTCCAGCAGATAATGACTCACAAACCATTGTGTATTGATAACTTTAATGATTTAAAAAATGCAACAAAAAAAACCACAACAATTTATGTAATTTTGAGATGGTGGAAAACTCCAAGGTGTGCAGGCCAAATTCTTTGTGTCAAGATCATTTTCCTGATTTGTAATCATTAAAAAAATTTTTTTGCATGTACTAAACCTAGTTGTAGACATATGGCGAGGGCTGCGCAGCCTTCGATTAACGCTCGTAATTTAGAGCCTCCTCCTACGATAAACCAAAAGACAACAGGCCCTCAACTCCAAATACCTACTCGGGAAAAACAAGGAGTAAGAGGAGCAAGTCAAAAGCAGCATTAGATTTACAGAAATCAGAGCACGTACAGCTTCCAAATGAACAATCTGGCAAAGAGGTGTGCATGCCAAATTTCTTGTGTTAAGACTACATTAATGATTTGTAGCATTAATTAAAAAAAAACCAAAAAACAAAACCCTTCCCTGTATGAAGACTCTAGTAGCACTGCTGATTTAATCCACTTAAAAGAAATGTGGCACAACCTAACATGTAGACAGCTGTCATACTTCATAGGTTTACTTTTAAATCCCTGATGTCAGTATACATTTACGAGTGTCAGTCATGCTGATTGAATTGGCTCAGGTAGAGGTTAGAGATGCTGCTGCTGTTGTATACAGAGTATAACAGTAACACAAATACAATTTCAACATCGGTGAAGGGGGAAAATGTTTGGAAACATAACCATTATTCCAGAGTGGTTCAAATGAGGTAGGTCCCACCTTTTACATAAGTTAAAAAAATAAATAAAATAATAATTAAAAAAAAAGACAGCAATAAATGAGAAAATGCCATCTCTGTGCACAAAAACCACAGACCTGTTGTCTTTACATTAGCTATATTGTGAGCACACAAACATCACAGCACTTGCTATATAAAAACAAATCTCAATCATATAAAAGTAGCCATACATTTCTACCACAAAAACAATACAACACACCTAAATGAGGTCAGAATTGTTATATTACTACTAAACTTCACAAATTCTCAGCAAACACACACACACACACACACAAAGATGCGATTCATTAAGCCTGGTTTTTGAAGGAGCAATAAAAATGAACACGAGCACCATCTCTACTCCACTGAGAGGGACCTACTGCTATTGCTAAAAGCTGTGCGATTAAAAACTACATACACACGTACAAACACACAGACTCCTTACAGTTACCACTCACACACACATCCCTGAGTAGTGTATACATCACAAACAAATCCAACCTTATTAATCCTGAAGCATCAGTGCTATTGCTCATTACATAGGCAGCACCTGTCAATAAAGCACACATCACATGTTCACCTACACACTTTCAGAGACCCGGTCCTAAATATGTAGGCGTAATACTAAAGTATGAAGAGCATAAAGGCATTTCCATGTCACACAATGCTCATTCTGTAGACGCATGTACACTAGAGCTCAATAATCAAAGACTAGTCTTACAAATGTGTGTGTGGTGGCCTGGGAAAGGTCAGATTGTGACATTATATGTGACACTTGTGACAGAGTGTGTGTGCAATATATATATAAAAAAATTCTGAAATCTAAAGGCTTTCCTGAACTAAAATTTGTCAGCACATATATCTCAAACAGAAGTTAAAAGAAGTAGCATTTGAAAATACCGAAAGTGATAAAAGGCAGTTAAAGATTCAATACCAATTCCACTGAAAGACAGACACCGTGCCTACCTCTACATTTATAGACATTAACGGTTATAAATCACAGTAATCACTTTGATTATCAGTGTCATCCACATCAATCTGTATCATCACCTGAGGTAAAAGTCACTCGCAGGCCTCATTATAATCTCTTCACGTGACTGAACTCTGTTCATGCTAGCATGGATGGGGAATCATTTCTGAATCAGTCAGTCAGTTCTGTCAACGAAAATGGTAGGCTGATTGGCGTGTCTAAAGTGTCCGTAGTGTATGAATGGGTGTGTGAATGTGTGTGTGATTGTGTGCCCTGCGATGGACTGGCACCCTGTCCACGGTGTACCCCGCCTTGTGCCCCATGCTCCCTGGGATAGGCTCCAGGTTCCCCGTGACCCTGAAAAGGAGTAAGCGGTTGAAGATACATGGATGGATGGATTATCTTTTTATTAAGTCACTCAAACATTCAAACTCTTTTTCGCTGCCGTCTGTAGTGTGTAAGCACTCCTCAGTTTTGATGATGACAGCTGTTGTCAGAGTACAAATGAGTATTTCACCACGTCACGTAACGATCGTAAGAAAGCCTGATATTCAGTGTGAGAAAATTCCACTCAGCTAGCAGGACTTCAGCAGGATTTTTGCAGGCAGACTAGGCCAAATTAGAAAGTAGCCTAAATAAAAAAAACTTTTTCACATTGTTGTAGTAAAATCTATGTTTTCTTAATGTAGAGATGTATATTACTGGCTATTTGGCTTATTGTTTTTGTATGTTTTACAGAATTTGTTGCAGCGACATCCAAAGCGTTTTCCCAGACCACCACACACATAATCTGCCTGATAAAACTGTCGAAGAACAGATAATCAGAGGCTATGCTATAATATAGCAATACTGAAAATAACCAAAACAGTCCTGCTGCCTTTTGATTCCAGTGTTCCAGACAACTGCTCTCTCCAATTCCTAACAAGCATATCATTCTTCATAAAACACATCAAACACTTTCACAAAGAAACTAAAGATTCTAGCAACCATAAAAGCAGTTGTTTTTTTTTGTTTTTTTTAAAGACCACTGAGTTGTAGGAGACGTGCTCGATCAAACGGAGGTCGGTTTTGCGTAACAGTCTTTAGCTTCTCGCTCCGCTTTGTCGAGTCACTGATCAACAGCATAAAGACAAGTGAGGAATGTAGATTTCACGAGCCAAGTCCTTGAATGGAGGTATTTACGGAGTGGATACAGATATTAGGGAAAAGTAAACTCCCTTACAATTCACATTCGAATCCTGAAAGTCAGCAAAAACATGAGGTAACGAGTGCACTGTGAAATGGTCATCTGATTGCCGTACGAGGCTTCAGCCGCTGTGTTGTGTTTTTATGCTTTCTGAATGCAAGGGGGGGAGGGGATGTACTGTGAGGTTTAGTAAAATCCAAATAAAAATTATGGAGGTAAATCTGTCTGAAAGATATTAAAGATCCACAAGCAAAATGATCAACAACTAAAGACAAACTTTCTTTTTTAAAAAAAAAAAAAAAACAACAAAAAAAACCAAAGACAAAAACATTTTGCTCCTGAAATTCATGGGTGAAACGCCAGAATTCCTTTAGTGAGCACATCTAATGTCTGCACGCACACACTTTGAGAACAAAGTCTGATTTCATCCTTATTATGTCAGTTTTTTATACTTAATGTTTTGCTAGCAGATCTTTTTGTTTAGCTCCATAGAAAATATCAGAAGAGCAGCAAAGTTCACATTACTGGAGAGGTTTGATGTTGGTAGTCTTGCGGTCTCTAGTTCCTACTTCACTGATGGACAGCATTCAAATGCTCGCCTCTTTGAGTGGTAGAGCTGAGTCGCTATCGATCATAACCATGGAGACAAGGCAGTCTGAGGTAGAACTGTTGGTGGTGTTGGTTGCCCTGGTGATGGTGATGATGCGTTCTTCCACACAGCCTGCGGACAGACGGGCCTCTGCGTCGTGGTCCCAGCACTCTTCTACTGTCTCACACATATGAGCCATTCCCTAAAAACACACAAAGTATAAAGTCATATTAACGAGAAATCAAACAAAGTAGTAGGGTGATAAAAGTTGTATTTGAGGTAAAATAAATAAATAAATAAAAATAAAAATAAATAAATAAATAGGCTGTCAAGCTGTATTCCTAAATCGTTTATTATTTTAAAAAATGTAAAAAAAAAAAAAATAATAAAATAAATTTTTTAAAAAAATTTTTTAGAAATCTTAGAAATGTGGATCTGGAGACTACTGCATTACTGCTGTAAAAGTCATTACAGATTTAACACAGACTCCTTAAGAACTTCGAATGCAACTCAAACTTTCAAAATACAGTCATGTGGAAAAAATAAGTACACTCCATGGAAAGCTGTGCCTCTTTTTGACATATTTGGACAAGCAAACATTTGATCATCTTTGAAACAGTGCCTATTAATAAAGTAGATATACTTGGAACAAAAAAGGGAAAAAAGCTTTCAATAATTTATTCAGTAGTAATAGAAATAGATGCGATATTCTTCCATAGAAAATGCAAGTACACCCTTGGCCTCAGAAGCTATTATTGCCCCCTTTAGCAGAAATAACTTCTTTTCCCCACCAGCCTCTGACATCATCTGGCTGGAATCTTTGACCACTCTTCCATACAATATTTTTTCAGTTGCAAGATATTTGAGGGTTTTCTTGCATGTCCTGCCCGTTTCAAATCCCCCACAACATTTCAATGGGATTCAAATCTGGGCTTTGACTAGGCCATTCCATAACCCTCCATTTCTTCTTTTTGAGCCATTCCTTGCTGGATGTGCTGGTGTGCTTAGGATCATTATCCTGTTGAAAGGTCCACTTTAAGTTCAACTTCAAATTTCGGACAGATGGCCTCACATTATCATCTTTGATATGACGCAGAATTCATAGTTGAATCAATGACTGCAAGCTGTCCAGTCCCTGAGACAGCAAAGCAACCCTAAACCATAACATTTCCACCACCGTGCTTCACAGTTGGTATGAGGTGCTTCTCCTGAAAAGCTGTCTTTCTTCTGTGACAAGCATGTCTGCTGGTACTGTGACCAAACAACTCTATCTTTGATTCATCTGTCACATTATTCCAAAAGGCCTGGTATTTGCCTCTATGCTCATTGGCAAGCTGTAGTCTTGATTTAATGTTCATTTTAGACAGCAAAGGCTTTTTTCCTGGCACGCCTTCTATGCAGGTCAAATTTGTGCAATCTCTTTCTGATTGTAACAGTTGCAAGACTTTCTAGCAGATCCTATGATGACATTTTGGGGTTCTTGGAGACTTCTTTTTGCATCAGACGGTCTGCTCTTAAACTGAATTTGCTGGGATGGCCAATCCTGGACAAATGGGCAGTCGTTTGAAATCTGTGCCATTTGTAGATTATTTTCCTTACATTGGAATGATGCATTTCAAATAATTTGGATATCTTTTTAAATCCCTTGGCAGACACCTAAGTATCCACAACCTTTTTTCTGAAGGTCTTATAGAACTCTTTAGAGCTTGGCATGATGACACCACATACCCCAATAACAAAGGGAACACCAGACACTAGATATGAGAAGGGTATAAATAGGACAGGTTCCACCTGCACTCCCTAAGCAGGTTCTAATCACTGGCACCCAATCTTAATCAAAACACCTGATTATAATTTTATGGATTTGAAGGTGTGATAAATGTAGCGGTGTAATACAAGTTTTATTTATATAGCATGTTTCCATAGCTGAAGGACACTTTACAATCAGGAACGAACAACAATTGAACTTACAGACAATTTTTTTTTTTTTAAATCCAGAAAGTCAGGCATCTGAAGTGTTCGTGTCAGGAAAAGAGAATGTATTTTAACTGATTTACACAAGGAAATGGAGGATGTTCCAGAGACTTACTTTTTCCATGTGACTGATCCGTTTTTTGTTAATTTAAATTGTGATAATTACTATAAAATGTCAATTTTATGTGTCATTTGAGAGAACGTATCACTGAAACGACTGTTCCAAGGAAGATCGGAAGTTTGCTTGCCAAACAAGTCAAAAAAAGCCAACAATTTCGATGGGGTGTTTTTATTTTTTCACATGACATCTTTTTACGAACTATACGCAAATTTAAAAAAACAAAAAACAAACAAACAACCCTTTACCGGATGTTTAAGCCAGCAGTCCTTCAGCATGGGCCTCATCTTCTTATGGACCACCACATCCTGCAGATCCTCCAAAGATGGGTGGTGACCCACCTCCTCCTCAAATGGGAGCATATACTCATGTACAGACCCTGAACAAGCCAGTAACAATGTTAAAGCAATACCAAAACTGTACTAATATGGTTTCTAACCAAGCCAATGGTTCTGCTTGGTTATCTTCTTGTGAGAGGTGATTACACATCATGTTTTCGTTCTCCTGCACAAATACTCAAACCTTTGGCACCAGAAAACTGAAATTTCTGATTTAAATCGCATGGTTTTTGGTAGAACAACCAATTAAAAAGACACCAACAGAAAGTAACAACACTTAGATGTGGGGCGAGTAGCACTGTTTAATTTATCAATGAACATTTAAGAAGACACTTTGTTGAGAATTGAGTATCTGGAGCAATTTCAGTCAATATAAGCGGTTTGCCTGCAAAGTTATTTAAACAAAGGCACAAGGTTAATCCCTGTGATGACAATGCAAGCTGAAATCAAATTGTCCAATTGTCTCTTGCATTTGTCGAAGACAAGAGAACTAAAACCAGAACTCTTTTTGGGACAGGTGTTGTATTTGTAATTGCCAAACCCGATATCCAGAACCCACTTTTTCCATTTCTATTGACTCACCATCAGCAGCAGTGCAGCGGGACAACAGCTCCCAGAGCACCAGGCCCAAAGCATACATATCAATCCTCAAAAAGGCATCCCTGTGAAAATTTATGGCACCCTCCAGCACCTCTGGGGCCATGTAGCGCCTAGTACCAACCTGAAGCAGGGCACAGATACACCAGGACAATTTTAAGTTTGGTCTCAAGATAGAGGTGTATCTCAAAGAGACTTTGTGAGGTCCTTTGGTTTCAGTATAAACTTTTACCTGGCCATGAGTATCTCCTGGTGGTTTCCCTGGTTCGAAGCGCACAGCCAGACCAAAGTCTCCAATCACAGCAGTCAAATCAGTCCTGAGCATCACATTCTTACTCTTAAAGTCCCTGAGGAGCAAGAGTGAAAAAGGTCACACATTATAGCTGTCTACTAGACACCATGCAAGTGTTTATATTCAAAACAAGTTAAATCTCCATTGAGAGTCATGGCATTTTTGGGTGAAAAATCTACAGTAATCATCCATTCAGGTTAGATGGGTAAATCATACCTGTGTGCGATTGCTGGTTTAGGCCCCTCCGGTCTGTAGGACAGATCCTCATGTAGGTAGGCAAGGCCTCGGGCCATGCTCTCTGCAATGTGGCACAAATCAGGCCAGTTCACCACATTCCCCTTTAGGTAGTCTGCTAAAGATCCCTACAGCACACACAGAGACTCAAAGACATTAGCTGCACTCTATAGAAACCGAATATACTCTGACCCTATTGAGAATGTCATTACATGAGTATCAATGGCATAAAAGAATAACATAATATGCCTGACGCTTAAACATACCTATATTTAAAAAAATATATTCACTAGCTTCATGAAACATACCTCCAACAAATAAAATTTAATTATTGGCATGGAGCCTTGTCATGGACCAATTTATCTCCCCCCTCCCCATAAACTGAGATCCGGACTGCTGGCCATGTCACGGAGTTGAACTGTAGACTAATTTGCGTTGTTAGACTTGCTGGTATTTGTTTTCAAAATGTAAATGCCAAGGTAATTCCATTTTTTCCCTCCAACATCCTCCAAGTGTGGTGATTCAATCATTTTTCTGCAGTTGTACAAAAACATAAACCTAACTTCAGCAGATGAGTTCACTTAAGGATGAATTATCGATGTCTACTGCAGATGAATGACAGAAGTTCAAATGAAAGATGAACATGCTGAAAAGGATGACTGAATAAATGAACGAATGTCTGACCCTTTCGTGGAATTCGGTGATGAGCCAGAGCTCCATTTGCAGGTTGGTTCCTCGTTTTTCAGCAGAGATGTAGCGTAGCAGGTTCTCGTGTCTCAGTCCCTCAGTGAGGTAAATTTCTCTCTCATTCTGCCATGACTGCTTATCCTGGACAACACAAACAATAAAAAGGAAAAAGGCCTGTTATGAACAAGTCTGGTTGTACACCTTTAGAAAAAAAAAACAGACAGACTCAAATTACTTTGTGCAAACCCACCCAAACATCCTGCAGTCTGTTGCAATTCCCATGCATACACTTGGTATGCTACAATCAAATCCAGAACAGCTTTCAGATGCGTACCTGAACAGGGAATATCTTGACTGCAACATATTCGGTTAGTAGCTGAGCCTTCCAGACACACCCGAAGCGCCCCCTTGCCTTCATCTCCAGCAGCTGTAATGGCTTCAGACCCACCAGAGGAGACGGAGGAGCAGGACCCAAACCCTACCAGAACAAAGAGCAGGTAAGCTTAATAACACCACACATCAGACAGAAAAAGAGCATTTTACTATTTTGCAAACATCAATAACAAAAAAAAAATCTGCTTAGGAGTGGTATGGTAACATTTCTTGCACTTGAGTGCTAATGCATGCTCAGTATTATGTGACCATAGACTAGACTATAATAGGCAAATTTTAAAAATTAAATAAATAAAAGAGATAAATAATATAACAATTTCAAACCTGGTTAATGTCGACGTGGCCGTACGGAGCTTTGCGCTGGTGGTAAGTCCAGCATGCAAGTATCAAAGCCAGAGAAAGCACAAGCAGAGGAAGGAGAGAGTATGCCAACACACTAAGCAGAGACAGTCCCACTGGAGGAGGCTGGATCTTCACTGAAACACGCGGCACAAAGCACACTTTAAGCTTCACGAATAAAAACAATAAAATAAAAAATTACTACAACATGTCAACAAGGATGCAAATTTTGAAGCTTAAAGACAGACTCGGTTGCTACATCATTTAGGCCATATAATGATGAGGAAACATCCTAAAAATGAAAGAATGCATAGGGAGTGTAAACTTTTGCAGGCTAAAATGGCACTGCATTAAAAAACACAAGCATGAAATTAAACCAGCAACATGTACATTATACAGACAAAAGTTTGTGGACACATAACCATCACATCCATATTAGGGTCTTTTCCAGACCCTCTACTGTCACAAAGCTGGAAGCACTCAACTATACAGGATGACTGTGTGCTGTAGCATTACAATTTCCTTTCAGTAGAAATAAAGGAGTCCAGCACAGACATGTTCAATAATGACATTGCCCCTGTGCACAAAGTGATCTCCATGAACACATGGTTTGCCAAGGATGGAGTGGAAGAACTCGAGTGGCCTGCACAGAGCCCTGCCCTGAACCCCACTGGCCTTATAGTGTATATTTTGCAGCTGTATATTTTGTGACCATTTAAATTATTTTTTAATATTTAATTTAATGTAACATTCTGTTTTCTGCTACAACAGTCTCTGTGGTGTCTCACCTCCAGGAGCGGTGATTTCGGGCATGTGTGTGAATCTTTCATTGCAGTAATTTCCCTCGCAGCAGCAGAAAAACACCTGAGGGCTTTCCTCTGTGGCCACACACTCCTGTCTGCTCACACACACACACACACACACACACACACAGAAAGAGATGAGGATTTACAGGCTTTAAAAAGAGGCAAAATTAACGTTAGAGAGAATATTATTCTCCTGTGTAATATCTCACCTGTTGTAGCAGTTGAAGTCATCGAGCCAGCAGCCCTTTTTCACCAGGTGTATGCTTCCTGAAGAGTTGATCCAGGACGCATAGCAGTGCTGCCGTTTGTCCTTTTCTCCCTCACATCTCTCATAGCCACTCTGATTAGTCTTCTCAGCTCGCCAGTTATCATTATAATACGCACACTCTCTGGTGCCGACCTCGCCTTGTCCGGGACCTAAGAAACAAAACATATGATAAAATAGATGATTACCACTGAAGCCTAATAAATATAAAACAATGCTTACACATGGACAAATAATATTACTTACTTTGACAAAACAAGACTTTAATAATAGAAGATAATGTTAAATACTACTAAACATCAAGACCACTTTCAATAAAGCCTTAATGGTTGTTTAAGTTATCAAAACCTTGCTTGTAGTAAAGAATACATGCTTAATATACACCAAAGTTTAGCCACACACACACACACACACACTTACTTCTCTGACTTCAGGTTTTAGTTATAAAAGCGGCATATGATATAAATAGAGCTCTTTCAAAGCCTCATCCCTTTCCCATATCCTTTAGCCAGAAACATACACAGAACTGGGTCAGACTGTGTTTACATTAAATGACTGTGCTAGGTCTATGGGGAAAACTGAAGTTGGGGGGAAAAAAAAGTAGATTGAAAGGATTATTTAATGCATTAGAAGGCACTGCCGTTCACACTGCAAATGCAAAGTGTCCCAGATCTGAATGGTCAGCTCTAAAGATATATTTGACCCACATGACATGTGTATTAACTGTTGTCTACTCGTGATCCGATCACCTGAGGCAGATGTTCACACCAAGTGTGAACAGTGTAACATTTTGTAGTAATTTTCAAAATTTAAAAATCAGTCACATGGAAAAAGCAAGTACACCCCTCCATTCATTACACCTTCAAATCCATATAATTAGAATCAGCTGTTCAAGATTGGGTTCTGTAAGGCCTTCAGAAAAAAAGGTTGTGGATGCCTAGGACTCTGGCAAGGGATTTAAAAAGATTTCTAAATTATTTGAAATACATCATTCCACTGTAAGGAAAATAATCTATAAATGGTCGTCCCAGCAAATTCAGCCCAAGAGCAGACCATGTGATGCAAAAAGAAGTCTCCAAGAACACCAAAATTTCATCACAGGATCTGCTAGTAAGTCTTGCAACTGTTAGTGTCAAAGTGCATGCGTCTACAATCAGAAAGAGATTGCACAAATTTGACCTGCATGGGAGGTGTGCCAGGAAAAAAACCTTTGCGAGAAAGACTACAGCTTGCCAATGAGCATAGAGGCAAAGACCAGGCCTTTTGGAATAATGTGCTCTGGACAGACGAATCAAAGATAGAGTTGTTTGGTCACAGCACCAGCAGACATGTTTGACTCTGATCAAAGACAGCTGTTCAGGAGAAGCACCTCATACCAACTGTGAAGCACGGTGGTGGAAGTGTTTTGGTTTGGGGTTGCTTCCCTGCCTCAGCGACTGGACAGCTTGTATTCATTGTTTCAACTATGAATTCTGGGTCATATCAAAGACGATAATGTGAGGCCATCTGTCTGAAATTTGAAGTTGAACCTAAAGTGGACCTTTCAACAGGATAATGATCCTAAGCACACCAGCACATCCAGCAAGGAATGGCTCAAAAAGAAGAAATGGAGGGTTATGGAATGGCCTAGTCAAAGCCCAGATTTGAATCCCATTGAAATGTTGTGGAGGATTTGAAACGGGCAGGACATGCAAGAAAACCCTCAAACATCTCGCAACTGAAAGAACATGGAAGGGTAGCCAAAAATTCCAGCAAGCCTGAAAGCTTGAAAAAGCTCATTTTCCTTGTGACGTTTATCAACTTTATTAACAGGCAGCATTTCAAAGATGATTAAATGTTTGCTGGTATAAATGTCAAAAACAAACCAACAATTTCCATGGGCTGTACTTATTTTTTCACACGACTCTATATAAATCCTCCAGTGGCTCTTTAAGTGTTATGTATAGCTAAGAGGTTGCCCATCCCCCAAGTGGTAACCAATCTTCCACTAACAACTTACCCCCCCGCCCCCCACTTACTTCATGAGAGAGATAGGAAGAAAGCTTACTAAAGCTACTATGCCTTGCGATACTACACATAAAAGTAACAGGATCATTCTAAATGCTCTCTTACTAATATAAGTCA
Organism: Ictalurus furcatus; assembly: GCF_023375685.1. Taxonomy (NCBI): domain Eukaryota; kingdom Metazoa; phylum Chordata; class Actinopteri; order Siluriformes; family Ictaluridae; genus Ictalurus; species Ictalurus furcatus. The sequence continues at coordinate 17,640,389 of NC_071274.1, forward strand.
TGTGATAAAGGTAAATTGAAACATAAACCTCTCCAATTCTCTCTCTCTCTCTCTCTCTCTCTCTCTCTCTCTCTCACACACACACACACACACACACACACACACACACACACAAAAAGGAGAGAGTAGGAGCTTTATATGCAAGTTTCAGCTCCCCTGTGGAGTTCACTGATCCAGATCACATGGTCACATCCCGGCCTCACAGCTGACACAAAGACAGCAGTCAGGGTGTCAAATTAGCTTTGTATCTCCTGTAGCCTCTGGCAATGTCAAACCAGGTTTCATAATCAATTCCAAAGTATTTGTGGATTACATTTACAGGTAGCCACCGTGTGACAACAGCATGAAACAACGAATCATTTAAGCCCATGCTTCTCAAAGTAAAGTGGGGGCTGTGAAGCGTCGCAAAGTCTTCTGATTTAAAAATAAAAATAAATAAAAAAAAGAAAAGACAGGTGGAACTCACAACACTATCATTTTTTCTGATTTCTTGAAGTTATTATCCAGTTTGACTCATCAGTGGAGTTGAATTAGCAATGCGAGTGCTTTATTAGAGCAAAAGTTTGACTGTCTTGTTGTGTAATTTCTATTATAGTATACTCCATTTTTTCAGGAGAGCACATTTTCAGGTGAAAACTTTTATAGCTTCTCCTAGGCAAAAAAAGTAATGAAATTTTGGACAACTGTACAATTTTACTGATATTCGCATGACATTTTCCAAAAGAGTTTTTTTTTTTTTAAACCCGAGACAGATGTTCATACCAAGTGTGAACAGTGCCTATGATCATTTGTAATAAATATATTTTAATATAGTTTTAACCAGTCAAATTGAATGGCTTAAATCCAAGCGTCAATAGCACAATAAATAAATAAATAAATAAATAAAAATGTTCAGGAATAAAAATCTCTTCAGCGCCAACAAACAATTCATTAGCTGGATTAAAATACATAACTGTATCTGTTATTGTTATTTTATTCATATCCCAGGATATGTAAAACTTCATCATATTCCCATGTAATTGAGAATGATCAACACATTTTTTCCAAATTCATTTTTATAGAACAAAAACCAAAGAAATATACACTCATAAGACAAACACACACAAGCTAATCAGTAGACTCCAAATCATTATTGAACAAAATAATAAAAACATGTGAGAAATATGTGTAATTAATGCAATTAAACTATCATTTATTTTAAACGGTGCATACTTAAATCTAGCAATAATTCTATATAACGTACTATTTAATCAATGCCAGTCTCCATATGCGCTCTAAGTGAAACAGCGCCATCTGGTGGAGGAAAAGGTTTTAATAGTTAAAAAGCAGCTGTTCGTGACATATCTCAAAACTAATTCTTTGTACCTCTATACAGACACACACTCCGCCTCTCTCTGTTCCATCCCTGATTGTTCATATTTTAAGAAATTACAAAGAAAATACAACTGTAAAATAAAAATGCTATCCTAATAATGGCTGAACAGTTCATGACCTGAACACAGAGCAGTAAGCAATACGACTAAACGCCTGTAGAAACAAAAACACTGTCTCATACAGGGGCTAAGAATAATAATAATAATAATAATAATAATAATAACGCTCAAGTATTTCAGTTTGATGGGGTTTTTATAGTGTCATAAGAGGGCTGGATTTGATCATGACTCGTGTTAAAATATCATTTATATTTGGCAACATTAATGTTACACTGTTTATAAATCACAACAACGCCGAGGGAGTTCTTACCTGCTAACAAACTTCCCCGAATAAGTGCCAGTGTCACCCAGCGAGCAAACATATTCCTGCAGTGAGACGGACGGAGACCCGAGAAAGACTCTGTCTTTTAGGATTTTTTCCTCTGGAAAGCATTTACAATAATAATGATAATACTAATAATAATTAACCGCGACACATGAATGCGAACAAGCCGTCCATGTCCTCTGACCACTGCAACAACACCGAGTTAGTGAAGAAAACACTCGCTCCGTGTGAAGAACCGGCAAAAGAAATAAAGTGCAATTTCCCCCAAAATACACAATGTCATATCGACTGTTCCCCAAAACAACGGCGTATCTTGTGCTACAAACTGAATGGAAACATGTCCATTGTTTCTCCGCCGAGTTTCCCAAACACACAGTGGTGCTGTAGAGTCGCCATGGGAAAAGCTCGAGCGCCTCCAAAATGGCTTCCGAACAGCGACCGACGCCATCACAAAGACCCGGATGCTCCTGCGGGTAATAACACAGGCGCTGTGCTTTTAATATAAACACACTACACCTTTATAATCAACTGCATTTTAACAGTAACGATATAAATAATACGAGGTTAATAAAAAAAAGACAAGTATTAAAGGAATATTTAAAAAACAAAAACAAAACCCTCAAATTACTACAAAACACAACTATCATGCTAGACCAGGCTCGAACTGTAACTTTTATTTTATTTTTTGCATTACCAGAGATGGAAAATGTCAAATCTTTGCACTAAATGAGTCTTTTATGTATCTATGAACAAAACCAGGCTCCTAAATGTCCCTGCTGGGAAAAAAAAACAATAGAAAACATCACCATCACATAATTTCTAATGGTTTCCACTACAAATACCACCACAAACCATCAGCTAACCATTAAAATCATTATTGCCATTAGTGGTATCCACTAGGCATAAAATGTCACCAACAGAAGGAAACAAATTACCAGTAGAGACCCACAGGGACCATTACAGTTTCCATTATAACCATTAAAACCATTAAAAATTGTATGTGGTGCGCACGGTGGCTTAGTGGTTAGCACATTCGCCTCACACCTCCAGGGCCCAGGGTTCGAGTCCCTGTGGGGGTTTCCTCCGGGTACTCTGGTTTCCTCCCCCAGTCCAAAGACATGCATGGTAGGCTGATTGGTATGTCCAAAGTGTCCGTAGTGTATGAATGGGTGTGTGAATGTGATTGTGCCCTGCGATGGATTGGCACCCTGTCCAGGGTGTACCCCGCCTTGTGCCCGATGTTCCCTGGGATAGGCTCCAGGTTCCCCGTGACCCTGAAAAGGAGTAAGTGGTAGAAGATGGATGAATGGACAAATTGTATGTAGGGTTACTATTGTTCCCCCAACAGGGGTTTTGTTAATTACACTATAATTGTGTAAAGTGTGTAAATCTTATCAACCAAAGTCAAATCTAACTAACTGTGGCATCTTTTCAACAGTGGCCTTTTGAAGGCTTGATTCCAGGACTGGTGTGTCCCTCTGATATTAATTTTACACATGTATATGAAATAAAGGTAAAAGTTGTTTTAAACACAGGTAAAGAGTCCTTCACAACCATCTATGTGCATATTTCAGATAAATAGCTTAAAATATCTCTACACTTAGGAAACAGCATTTTCCCTGTCCTGTCCCAGCCCACTATAACTACACTTACATTGAAATATAATCATAAAATCATGATATTTTTACATTATTGTGTGAATCCATTTAACATCTCATGCTTATATATATATGGAGCTGGTTAGAATAGAGCTGTAATAGCTTACTTAAATCAACTTGTTTAAACACAGGAAATTGTAATTACATTACATGCGCCCCGCTGCATCTCTGGGTGGTTAATTTATCATTTTCTTTCCTTCCTTTCCTTTTGTATAACTCCTCTTACCTACCTGACCATAGAATTAAACAATGTTGGGATCTTTTTTTTCTATATTTTAAAATGTCAGCTCAACAGCTTTTGTGAAATTCAGTCGTATGATTTGGTCAGCTGGGGACAACTGACAGTAAACTCTTATTCAGCTGACTCAGTTGAATGAATGGAATGTATTAAAACATTATTTTAATTCATCTATTAATGAAACCTGTTGTTTCAGCTATATATATATATATATATATATATATATATATATATATATATATATATATATATATAAACAAACCCCCCCCCCCCCCAAAAAAAAAAAACAACAAAAAACTCAAGCATTAGACTCCTTCCCTTCCCATCTCCTTTTTGAGTAGCCATGATATTAGCAAAAAGCAGAATATCACACAAAAGCAGGGGGATCCTCTCAGCACTGACTGACCCTGCAGGTCATGGGTTTGTCCTTGCTGGCCAAACTTCAGAGGAGAGCTGTATTCTTTGCCCCAGGACCCCTGCATGCTCAGCTGGCACTAACAAACCTTGCATATTCCCTCTTTTATCCTTATTAATACAAAGACTATCCCTTTTTTTGGCTCTTTTGATTAGTCACTAAAATTAACTCAATTTATTAGGACAGAAGCCAAAAAGGCAAAACAAATACACTATTATACTATTAACAAAAAATTCAGGATCATTAAAAAAGAATGAATTAATTATTTTGTGGCTTTTCTGCATTAACTAGATAGCTCTAGATAACTTGGATATATAGCTGAATATAATGCTAGGAATTCATTTACTTCATTTTGTATCTTAATAACCCCTTACAAAAAAGAAAAACATTAACAAACATTAGTTTTTTGGGGTTTTTTTAAAGTGAGTGTATAAATATTAAGTGACAATGACTTACTTAAAAGAAAAGGTGAGTGTTATTGAGAAATGTGTGCCACTGTGCAATAAAATTACATAATTATGAATAATTTAATTCAACTAAATTCTGGGGGGTTTTGACAAAAAAATCATACACAAAACTGTTACAGTTAGGCCAATCTCATCCACTATGCATTTAAAAAAATTTTTTTTGTTCATCATTGTATGTTACCTAAAAAAACATTATCAACTAATGGTTATATCTAGTACCCCTAACGCTGTCTCCTTTGGTTGTCTTTTTGGGGGAACCTTTAAAGTTTCTTTGCAGAATCCCACAACTGAGTGTTTCCCAATCAGAGAGGATATACAGTAGAGGAGAACACATAGTGTGCTTCTATAGATCAAATTGCAAATGTTTTAATACACTGTTGCACTCATGTTTAAAACCAAATAGATAACATATCAAATGGACATCAAATGGACAGCAGGTAGCTTCACTTGAAGAAAATGGGTTCTTCAATGGTTCTTTGATAATGGCAATAGTTATATATAAAACTATGACAATCTAAAAAAGTATTTGTGTGATTTGCAGTTAAGAAAATGGTTATATTATATTATATTATATTATTATGATCTGGTATTATATTCTCACTTCTATCTACACTGTACAAAAAGTAATTAATCAGAGTACTTAAAAAGACAGTTAACTAATTTAGGCAAACTTTACTTAGTACAATTTTTAAGTTAAAGTTTAAGAGAAAAGTTTATGAAATAGTAATTTCCTTGACTTTAGAGATGGTTGTGTAGATGGAAGTATGTGAAAATGTTGCAAATGTTGAAAAACTAAGTGAGATCAGTTTTAAATGAATATGCAAGTATTTGTAAATTGGGCTGTAGAAATATGTGGTTTTTACTGATGGTGGGGCATCATTTATTTACTTATTTTGAAAAATTTAAAACAGCAAGCAATAAATGTATTTTGTGTCAAAGCAATGAAAATCCTGATCACCGTTTGGTTCACATAAAGTGCTGCTGTCCTGATCATGTGATGATTTTTGAAAAAGTGAACTCAGTACTGAAAATTCTTATTCTTATTATATATTTAAATCTTGTTATTATGCATTTTATAAAATGAATCTTGAAATGGTGCATTGCGTAGTGATGCATAAAATATTGCCAGTGATTCAGTGTTTGTTCAAGAGTGAGGTCAAGAATTACGATACAGCATAAAAAATGTGAACACTGTAAATATTACTGTTAAAGGATAGAGAATTTGATAAGCCGAACTGTACTGTAATCCATCACAAGCTAACAAGATAACATTATTTGACATTATTGGGGCTTATCAGTGGTCAGTGTTGCATAAGCCTGGGCTCTTGCAAAACACATAAAAACAGAAGATAAAGTTGTTTTTGAGCTGCACATACATTCCAAGAAAATTTGTTTGAGAGGTAATTACTTGATTCATAATCAAAATCCTCCTCTCAGGACAAATTCCTCCTCTCAGGACAAATTCCTCCTCTCAGGACAAATTCCTCCTCTCCAGGACAAGCACAAAGGGAAATACACATGCATTAGACAAATTATCAAATAATTCCTTAGTTAAGAAAGTCATTGCTTCAACTTTATTGCAGTTATGTTAATGCACATTACATCTATCTATCTATCTATCTATCTATCTATCTATCTATCTATCAATCTATCTATCTATCTATGTGCAAAAGTCTATTTTAGTACAAAACTTTGTTATAGGTCTTTACTTCTACATTATCAAGTCAGTACAAAGTACAAAAACATATTAGATTTCCAAACATTAGTTTTCAGCACAAATGGAAATTTTACAGAAAAGTGTTTGCATGTCAATAAAGAAAGCAACATATTACAGAACACTTTTCAGTCAAAAAGACATAATGTTGGTTGCTGGGGTTTGCTGCAAAAATAAGAAGCAAGTGCGACAGTCGAAGTCTCTGAGGTTGGTTCTGCAAGATGCTCAATAAAACTTACAGCTCATTTCCACATAAAAGTGCACCGCCTTTTTTTTTTTTTTAAAGCAAAGGTCTGTCACATCAAATATTGATGTATATATATATATATATGGACATGAACACCATTGGCATGTATATGAAAATGAAAAATGAGCCCCTAAACCAAAGCATGGCAGTGGACTGTTGAGGTGTTGGCGCTGTTTTGTGGCTCAAGGTCCAGTAAGGATTTTTACAGGCTTCACTAAATATTAATAGTGGGAGTGCTGATAGTGTTGGCACCAGTGTATGACAGAAAAAAAATTGTCCTACTTACAAAATACAGCACGCTTAGTTTAAGTTTAAAAATGTGTTATTCATTTTTGCTTATTTTCATGAAAAATACCAAGAATTCTTGACTGTATAATTATCTTACGGGGCACTGCAAGAGCACACTGAAGACTTTCCGACTTTCAGACACATAAAAGCAGATTCTGTCCTGAATTATAATGTATTATTTACATCCAATTTATTACACCACAGCACTGTTGAACTCTTGACTCTGATTGTCCAGAAAGTGTTGATTAGTTTCTATAACAGCATCTCTGACTAGTATCTAGTTCTTGCTGCAAGGCAAATCACAGGTTTATATTTTATATTAATAAACTAATTCAATATTAATGCACTAATTCAGTACGTTATCGAATCACTAATTCAATATCCATAACATTAAATGTAACTATAAACTGATGTCATTTATTAATATTGATAGGCAAATGAAATAAAATAAAGGCAAATTGATGAATTGCTCTTCAGATTGTGCTGTTATTGGACAATAATCAAATTAAAAGGGGTGCTAACAGTAAACCTGTTATTAATTATTTTCCTATAGTAGCACACTCCATTGTGTTTTATTTCTTACTTAACAAATGTCAGGTTTGTTTAAATGCAAAGAAATGTGTCATTCTATGAGTAAAATCTTTTTAAAAATAGCTAGACACTTCTAGCTACTTCTATAATAATAAGTAAATGTTCTGCGTTTCCTTATTGCTTTTACTAGCACACACCTTTCCTGAATACTGACACTTCCTGGATTATAAATCCTTACTTCCTCCTAAAGACAGGTAGGAAGGAAAATAAAATGTCTTAACACTCATGCTAGACAAAAGACTTAACCTACTATGCTTAGAATGAAAGGCTTAGTGGTTTTCATCTCATGGACAAGTTCCCTTACAGGTCTGCACTGGGTTAGAAAATGTGACAAATGCATTCTGCTTTCAGTATTGTTCAGAGACATAGAGTGAATCAGGTTCAGTAGGTTTGGATCACGCCAAATGGCCACAGTGAAAACAGTGCCGGCAGATCCACACTGACCTAACAGTATGTAAACAAAGTGGATGTACAAGAGCAAATAATATTTTATGGCTGAGCTGATAGGCAGCTGGCCACCATTCTTCATTTCACCACCGTCTCATCAACACCAGAAATCTCACGTTATTTTTAGTTGATTGCAAAGTTACCGATGAAGTTCTGTAAATATGCTTTAAAATATATATAAAAAAATATATTAAATAAAATAAATAAAAAAAGAAAAAATGTTTTAATGATATCGGCTGCTTATCTGTATCGCCTAATTCCATAAAAGTTGGGACGCTGTGTAAACTGTAAATAAATGTAAATAAAAACAGAATGCAATGATTTACAAATCACATAAACCCATATGTTATTCACAGTAGAACATGGAAAACATATTGAACGTTTAAACTGAGGAAATGTACCATTTTAAGAAAAAAATAAGGTCATTTTGAATTTGATGGCTGCAACACGTCTCAAAAAAGTTGTGTCAGGGCAACAAAAGGCACAGCTGGAGGTTAACATGATTGTATCTTAGAGAAGCAGAGTCTTTCAGAAGTAAAGACGGGCAGAGGTTCACCAATCTGCGAAAAACTGCATCTACAATTTGTGGAATAGTTTCAGAATAATGTTCCTCAATGTAAAATTGCGAAGACTATGAATATCTCATCATCTACAGTACATAATATCATCAAAAGATTCTGAGAATCTGGAGAAATCTCTGTGCGCACGGGATAAGGGTGAAAATCAATATTGCATGCCCGTGATCTTCGGGCCCTCGTTTGGCACTGCATTAAAAATAGGCATGATTCTGTAATGGAAATCACTGCTGTTAAAACGGACAACACAACTAAAGCTTTATTTGATAGTAAAACACTGTATACAGCCGCCATAATAAAATTATAACATTTAAACCTAGTAGGCAAGGTAAAAAAAAGAAACACTTATGAAAAACTGCAAATTCTTAAAGCCCTGAGGGTCTACATTCATATCAGTCATTAACTGTGGAGTGTGACATCACTAATAAATTCAATTCTGAACACGGGCACTCCCCAAAAAAAGTGGAAAATGTCATTTTTTTTAGCCTCTGTTAAATTCATTTTTTCTAATGAACACTTTGCATTAGGCAAAACTAATATAAAAATGTAGTGTACCTAATACTTTGGGTGCAGTGGCAAATTATGCATGGAAAACAATGCAATCACAGACAGCTCACATATCCTAAATTTATAATCTTGCCTTTATTGTACATTGTATTATTGTAAAGAATTAAATGTACTGCATAAATATACGGGTAACAAATTAAAGGAAATGTTATACAATGGAAGCATTAATTTATAAATCATATGCTATGACCTTTCCAAATTCTACTCAATTTGGAAAGGGTGAGTGTAATTAAATTCTTAATTTGCAGTAGGATCATTACTGTGGGTTTGCTGGGACAAAGCCAGTAACCACCATGCAGATGGAAAACTGATTAAAAATTTACGTTACATAATTGCAGACACAGAGAGAAGTACAAACATGCACATGTACTCACAGGGACATAAAGTTGGGAAACGTGACTAATGTGTGGATATTAAGGATGATGGCTCACTGAGTGATTAGAGAAATGACCGGGTGGGGCTCTGAGTGTGTGAGGAGTGACTGTTTACACAGCAGAGGAGTAAAAACAGGCAGGAAGAAAGAAGAGATATGGTCAGATATAAAAGGGGAAGAGTTCTGAGTCTCTAGCAGATCTGAGACGGAAAGGTAAGACATGTACGACTTTTACCTCAGAGCTTTGTAGCGTTGTTATTGAAACCTGTAATTTCAGTAGATTCTATATGGCGAAATGTAAATCAAATGTAGATGGAAGATATTTTGATCAAGTTGTACAGTGTAACCAAAGATTAGTATTAATATATATATATATATATTTGAAATGTTTCTGATAAAATGTTATTTCATGTTGTTTATGCAGTTTTGATATAATGGTTTACATCTGCTTGTTTTTGTGTTAAATCTGCTTCAGCTACTGTGTACACTTATTGGACTTTGGAGTTTGCATTTCAGCAAAACAATGAGAAGCCTGGTTTTTGCCCTTGTTGTGGTACTACTGGTAGCAAGTGGTGAGTGTGCTGCTGATTTCTTATTTCTTACTTAATGTACATGAACTTATCCGTAATAAAGGAGGAAGACTATTGTTAAGCAACCAGCCTAACTTAAACCCCTTCGACGTCCTATCTCAGTTTTCTTCACTGCTTGAACCGTAAGTGTCTAATATTAATGAGAGCTTTGTGTAACATAGAAACTACATGACGGTAAAGGAAATGGTTATGCGGATATCTAATTGATGCATCGGCTCCTTTGATTGATGTAATCTATCCTGGATCCAGTGCAGGTAATCTATAGTTAGTCATAGGTAGTCATGTGTGTAATATGTGCTACACCTCCACATGTGTTTCAGGGACGGCTCTGGATTGCTACCATTGCCAGCCTAAGAAGGCAGGTGAGGCATGTGAGATCACAAAGCTGACCTGTCCTGCTGAAAAAGACGCCTGCGTCGCAGCCAAGTTCACCAGATCCCCATGTGAGCATCAACTATTTTATACATTTTGTTTATTTTATCTGTGCAGATAAGGTAGTGGTGTATGTAACACACAACTGTACATACACATGGATGTAGATGACTAGCATGGCTGTATGCTTCTAAAAGTGCAAGGATAATAAAATTGTCGCGTTTACAGTAAGTAGCTGTTTAGTAGTTATCTCTTCTATTAAAAGAGTAGCTCTAGATGAAGCCAAGCTCTATTCATATAGACATGTGTCTCACAACTTCTCTTCCTTACAAGCTGAAATTAGACACTTTTCAGACGAATATCCCCATTAGCAATAGAGAGAATTGAAAGTACTGTTTAAGTAAGTGGTTTTACTTGCCTGTGTTCTTCACTGCAGATGGACACTACCAGAGGTGCACGGCCATGGCTGACTGTGAGCTTCTGAAGCTGAATGCCTATATACAGGTCAAATGCTGCCAGAATGACCTCTGTAATACCCTGTGATCCAACTGTTCTTTCACCTTTCACACTATAAATATCCATTCACGTCTATGTTTTAGAAGTTTGTGGATAATGGTTAGTGGTCTAACAGGAAAGATTTCAAATAAAAAGAAAATAAAAATATGGATGAAATTAACATACTGTATGTTTTTTTATTATTATTGATTTAAAAAAAAAGAAAAAAAGAAAAAGGTTCCTGAAAGTTTTTATTTGCTTCTGAAATTGCTGTAAAAAAACAAAAGGTACAACATAATTATCATTTTCTACCAAATTCAACTCAAATTTACAAATAATAATCAAAATAAAATAGCATAAAATGAAACTGCCCAACAGTATAGAATAATCTTGGAAATATATTTAAAAATATTATAAAATTCATTCATCACTCACCACATACTTCACAAACCAGTATGCAAGTACCTGTTCTCAAACTCAGCATCAAAAATAATAACATTTCCATTTCATGATTAACCATAATTTTTTGGGTTCCTCCCCCAATTTGGCCATTGGCCAATTCCCAGTCTCACCAGTTTTCCCTGATTATATACAACAGCTACCAACCAGGAAGGATGAAGGCTAATGTGTGCTAGCCTTGCTGCATTACAGGGCAGAGTAACACACTTCGATGAAAGCACTATCTACCCTCTTCAGCATACATGAACACACAGATGCCCATGATTGGCTAGTGTTACTGTGTTAGACAGGGGAGAGAGAGTATAATTTGCAGAGAGCATGGCCCTAGACTCCCAGGTATGGATGGATTTGACATTGTTGGGATGTCAGATGCTTTTCTGTTATGTCACTTGGGAGACCACCCATCCGTCTATCCCTTTTCATTACCGCTTATCCTACACAGGGTCATAGATGAGCCTGGAGTCTATCCCAGGGAACTCAGGCCATAAGGTGGGGGACACCCTGGACAGGGCGCCACCAACCCCAGAGGTGTGAGGCAAGCATGCTAATCACTAAGCCACTGTGATCCCAATCTTGGGAGCACGAACCAGCATTTTCAGTTTGTTTGTTACTGCAGTGTAAAATATATCCAATAGGCAGCATGAAATGATAGTGTATACCTGTGTACTATATAGTACACTCTATATAGTATAAATTATAGTTTGCCATCATCTCTGATCAGGTCATACTAAAACCTATATATGCATATTCATATTTCCCAAAGCTAGGTAATCATCAGCATTACAGACTTGAAGCTCTAATGAGCATCATTAAAAAAAATCTCCTTTATCATGTATTGGTGGTGAACAAGTGATGCCACTTAGTTCAATATTTTTGCTTAAATAAACCCAAAAATATTAAACAATATATCTTATAATTGAGACTCTCCTACAGGCTATGTAGATGAAACATGCAATATACTCTATGCCTTAGATAATGGTTTCTGCTACAGACAAAAGGCAGTGATATGCAAAGATTTTTTGGATTTAAGAAACTGTCTTTGATCCCAACATGTAGTCTGACACAGAACGGTATTTTATAAAGCTCCACAAGATGGCACTGTATATAAACACACTGCATGCAAGTCACTAATTGTATTTTAAGGCCCTTCCCCTGCATTCATATGAATAAAGAGCATGCCTTGTGAATAATTCAGAATGAAGCAGGCTATTCTTACTTTAATCTGGTGCATTTGATAAAGAGGTCAAATCTGAACCATACCTTTTCTCTATTGGCTTACCACTGATATATAGCTATGAGAACACACAGATGTGTGATGCCTGTATGAGAGGATAAGATGTAAGATGGCTGTTTTTCGGCTGTATTTATTTTGCAAATACTGCATCATGCGTCACTTTGTGAATTAGTTGAAAGGTCTTGGTACTCATGCACTTAAGCACAAGAGAGCATCCGGCTGATTGTCACCACTCGAGGGTCTTAGAACCAGAGTTACTTATTTAACTCGAGTTAGTCACTATTGTCTGTTGCATGGTGTCTAAAATTGTCATGCTTTACTTCATATGAATAGCTACAAAGATTAAGGTCAGGGTGGGCACGTCAGTAATTGGAACTTAAAGGATTAAAGGAGTTGCACTTGATTGAATCGATTAAAACCCATTGTACAAACAAATACAACAATTTCAGTATATCCTGAAAAAGAACGAAACCACTGGTGTACTAACAACTAGACTTGGGACAGTCTGGCCAAGGTAAACAACTGCAGGTGATGACCGAAACACTGTGGAGAGCTGTGAAGAGAAAAACCCCAATGCATGGCTGCTTCTGGAACAGGCTCACTAATCTTTATGGATGATGTAATTCAGTGGTTCTCAAACTTTTTCAGCGTGAGGCCTGCCTTGTGTAGCGTACATCCCTTTGTGGCCCCCTACAGTCGTAAAATTTTTCACACTAGGCCCTTCTTTATTAACTTTCTCAGATAAGATACTACGTCCTCTATCTAAAAACATGTCCATTTTAAAAAGTCTTAGGTTTTTATCAAAGTGTGGCTATCAGTACTGTACACTAGTATATCAACAGATGTCTCTGTTTGGTGTGTGTCTTACTGTGGTGTGTATAATTGATTTCATTTATTAATATTTTTCATTTTTATGTACATCATAGTGTAAAGGTTCACAATCCTGACTTACATACAGGTAAAATGAATTTTAATGTTCTGCGGCCCCCCTGGCACCATCTGGCGGCCCCCAGTTTGAGCACCACTCATGTAACTCATGATGGTAGCAGCAGAATGAATTCAGAAGTCTACAGAAACAATCTATCGTTCAATTTGCAGAGAAATGCATCCAGTCTAATTGGGAGGAACTTCATCCTACAGCAAAACAATGACCCAAAACACACTGCCAACTCGACAAAGGAGAAGCGGAAGGTTTTACACTGGCCGAGTCAATCCCTAGACCTTAACCCAGTTCAGCAGCATTTTTAGCACACTGAACTTTCCAATAGATGATGATGATGATGATTATTATTATTATTAGAGTCCAAGCATAAGTACACTCTATTCCACTGAAATCTTCATATACCAAATCTGACGTCTATGTACTTTAAATTTAACCAACAAACGTTTACAATAATCGCAAGGCTACAATCATTTCATTTGATAGATGGTTTTAGAAGGTGGTGTGTGTAAACACGCTCTTGTGATTCAGACAGAATGTTCTGGAGGTATGGCAGGAAAGCAGAGTGTGTCTCCTTACCAGTGAGTCTCACCAGCGTGTCCTGCTGTTATCCCTCTGTAACTCAGACCGCACCTACGCCATCTACATCTCTGAGAGAACAGAAGCAGAGCTGCCATGATTTGTCTCAGTTTAATACAGTACTTAATTTTTAATTCTACCTTCGACATATTTTCTGGATCTGAGTATGTTACGTTCATTCGTTTTCCATTTCGGAGTGAAAAAAAGAAAAGAAAAATACAGTGGGGTCCAAAGTCTGAGACCACAAAAAAATATTTTTATTTAAACTTTTTTTTATTTAAACTGGAAATAAACAAAGTTTTAGAATTTTGGAAATGTAAACAAATGTGTGATATTGACGATGTTAACTGCTTTGTACAAAAGGTCAGATTTTCCGTGAGTCTTATCCTTTCATTGAAGCATGCGTTCAGACGACACTCCGATGGATTCGATCTAAAATGGATCATCGGGTTTTACACAAACTTGTGTAGTTCATGCCAGCTCGAGTGCACACTGTCATTAAAGCAAAAAAGGGACATTTGAAATACAAAGAAAGGCTAGAATTCGTGCAGATATTTCTAAGATTTTACTTTTCACAAGTTGTTGCTGCTGATATCATTTGTAATGTAAACCTTTGTGTTAAAATGGAAAATAATGTCAAATGGAAGCATTTTCATTAGAACTCTCAGACTTCTGGACCGCACTGTATACGCAAAGGAGATTTTCAAAATATTTTTTCCGCAGCTCTTGTATTTCTCTGTTGCTTGTTTTCCATCACTTCAGATTCATTATGGGGCTAAAATGAAACGAACAGTCTTGAATGACTGTGAAGCTCGTAGCAAGAAGAGTAAAAACTGGCTTTAGTTTCTGATGTACTGCTAATGTAAATCACTTCTTAAAAATAGCAAGAGGGTGACAGTAAAGGAGGATTTTCCAGGTGCTGGAATTTAAGAATATTTGAATGACCCAAAATTTATTTCTGCACATGATCCCATTTGTCTCTAATCTTTTCAGAAAAGAGAACAAAGTTAAAATAGTGTACTTATAGCCTACTTCTAGGTTGTTCATGCTGAGATCTACTGCAGCGGCATTATTTCATGTTTGGATTCATCAATATTTAATTTTTGTATATATAGTGTGGGTAAACAAGTGGAAACAATTAAAAACAGGTCAATATTTAATGATAAAAATGTACGTTTATGAAAAGAATCAAATTAAGTTGAATAAAAGCTGTTTCCTTGTTTTCTCATTTTAATTTAGAAGCGAAAAACAAATGAATTCAACATACAGTGGTGCTGGAACGTAGAATTTTCTATGTATCTGCATAAATATGACCTAAAACATCATCAGATTTGCACACAAGTCCTAAAAGTAGACAGAGAGAACCCAATTAAACAAATGAGATAAAAAATATTATACTTGGTCATTTATTTATTGAGGAAAATGATCCAAAATTGCATATCTGTGAGTGGCATAAGTACGTGAACATCTAGGATTATCAGTTCATTTGAAGGTGAAATTAAAGTCAGGTTTTTTCAATCAATGGGGGGACAATCAGGTGTGAGTGAGCGCCCTGTTTTGTTTAAAGAACAGGGATCTATCAAAGTCTGATCTTCACAACACATGATTGTGGAAGTGTACCTTAGAGGACCTCAGAAAAAGAGTTTTTGAAGGTCATCAGGTAGGAAAAGGTTAAAAAAAACCCCATCTCTAAAGAGTTTGGACTCCACAAATCCACAGTCAGGCAGATTGTGTACAAATGGAGGAAAGTCAAGGCCATAGTTACCCTCCTCAGGAGTGAAGACCAACAACGATCACTCCAAGAGCAAGACACGTAATAGTCCGCAAGGTCACAAAGGAACCCAGGGTAACTTCTAAGCAATTAAAGGCCTCTCTCACATTGGCTAATGTTAATGTTCATCAGGAGAACACTGAACAACAATGGTGTGCATAGCAGGGTTGCAAGGGGAAAGTTACTGCTGTCCAAAAAGAAAATCGCTGCACTCGCACTGCAGTTTCCTAAAGATCATGTGGACAAGAAAGAAGGCTATTGGAAAAAAGGTTTTGTGGACAAATGAGACCAAAATAGAACTTTCTGGTTTAAATTGAGAAACATTATGTTTGGCAAAAGGAAAACACTGCATTCCAGCATAAGAACCTTATCCCATCTGTGAAACATGCTGGTGGTAGTATCATGGTTTGGGCCTGTTTTGCTGCATGACGACTTGTCATCATTGATGGAACAATGAAGTGTGAATTATACCAGCAAATTCTAAAGGAAAATGTCAGGACATCTGTTAATGAAATGAATCTCAAGAGAAAGTGGGTCATACAGCTATACAAGGACCCTAAGCACACAAGTCGTTCTACCAAAGAATGGTTAAATAAGAATACAGTTCATGTTTTGGAACGGCCAAGTCAAAGTTCTGACCTTAATCCAATAGAAATGTGGACATCTGAATCTGAATCAATCTGGAGCAAGCAGTTCATGTGAGGAAACCCACCAACATCCCAGAGCTGAAGCTGTTCTGTACTGAGGAACGGACTAAAATTCCTCCAAGCCGATGTGCAGGACGATCAACAGTTACCGGAAACGTTTAGTTGCAGTTATTGCTTCACAAGGGCGTCACACCACATACTGAAAGGTTCAAAGGTTCACATACTTCTACCACTCACAGATATGTAATATTGGATCATTTTCCTCAATAAATAAATGACCAAGTATAATATTTTTCATGTCATTTGTTTAATTGGGTTCTCTCTGTCTACTTTTAGGACTTGTTGGAAAATCCGATGATGTTTTAGGTCATATTTATGCAGAAATATATAGAAAATTCTAAAGGGTTCACAAACTTTCAAGCACCACTGTACATGGACTTTACTCTCTTACCAGCTCCAGATGAGGCACTATACCGTCTCTCTGCTAAGAAGTTTTAACCAGTGCACTGATTCCTGTTCTGCTCAGCAAAAACACAAGTTGAGAGGGGAATCCGAGAGAAAGAACAGATTTGTAGATTTTGTGAGATAAATAATAACATCAAGTCTTTTTTTCTTTTGCTATGATACATACAGTATATATTTAAACATGTACAATATTTCTTCAAACAAGATGAACCAAAGCTGACAATACATTCTGGGCGATTCAACCAATGAACCCAGTACACGATTGTCACTGAAATACACAGCGTGAATAAATAATACACTACACTGATCGTATTTACAATATAAACAAACAATATCAAAAAACAAAGTGCCAAAAAAAGCTTTGGATCCTTTGAACATGGCACATAATATGCAATGATGCTATGGTTGGCATGTGTAACTCTGCTCATTACCATATTACAACTGATTTACACAATAAAATAACATTTAGATTCTTGATTCTTGCCCCGATGGTGTCCACTCACGCATTTCGGCACACGTCGATAAGAAATGGAAAGCATTACAACAACATACACAGAAGGTCCCGCGCAAAAGCTGGAAAATGATACCGAAGGGCACACAGGCCAAAGTAAGAGAGAAGAATGTGAGCTGGCTTCATTTACAACACACACTTCAGTTAGAAGACGGTTGGACAATATACTGTACTCTTCCAGTAGTTGAAAAAGCCTGGTCAGGTAAACAAACATTTGTTGAAATATACAAGCTGACCACATACATACTCACACACACACACACACACACACACACACACACACGCATACGTGCACGCACACATGCACACGTATGCACTGCACTGCTAGTGCTGTACACACACTGAGCATCCACTTTTTCCAAAAAAAAAAAAAATCCAAAAGGATGTCCGTGTCGTCTGATAGTTAGCACAGCTAGCCTGAGTTTAGATACTCCAAAGCCACTTCATAGCAGAACTTGTACTGATCCTGCAAAAAACAACACAGAACAAAACAAACACGCACAGAAACATTCAGTTATTCAGATTCCGATTATTTGAAATTGGACAAATGCTGACTTACTGTATGCATTTTCATACAGTATTTTGACTTTTTCTGTATAATTATGTAAAGTAGAACCTGTTTATTACATTAAAGAACAGTATAATAATGTTCTATATTAGCTGTAAAAAATAGTTAGAAGGCAGACATCATGGGGTGTGGTTAGGTGATAGCCAATCAAATCACCTCTCAAATGTGACATTGTGGTGCTCTTGTACAATTAGATGTAGCTCGTACATACTGTGCACTATATAGCCAAAGGTTTGTGGACACCTGACCATCACACCCATAAGTTTGGCCATATAGTGTGTTTTAGTGAAAAAAATGATTTATTACAGTAAAGTTTGGTTTTCAATTAGTTTTGTAACACATTATATTTTCTATTCTTTCTACATTTATGATGTGATGTGTTAACAGCATCTCCTTATGCTTATTTGTAACAGATAAAGTAATTCAGTGAGCTGAATTTAGTTAGTAACTCAGTGAAAAGTTCTTTTTATATTGTTGTTATGTTGTTGTAGGGTGTGACTCATAGTGAATCTTTACCAGGCTCTACTGAGATTAGTTAGTATGCTGTGCTATGTTTGGTGTCAGTATGCTGTGCTATGTTTGGTGTCAGTATGCTGTGCTATGTTTGGTGGGATGAGAATTTTAAGCCATTAGGCTGTAATTTGGTGGGATTGGTGGGATGAGTAAAGTAAAATAGCAGGCTGTGATGTGATTGTTGGGATTAATGGGTCAGCACTATAATTAGTGAGTCAGCAGGTTGTGCTGTGATTGGTGGGATTAATGGGTCAGCAAGTATTGCTGTGATTATTGGGATTAATGAGTCAGCAGGTTGTGCTGTGTTTATTGGGATTAATGGTTCAGCAGGTTGTGCTGTGATTATTGGGATTAATGGGTCAGCAGGCATTGCCGTGATTAGTAGGATTAATTGTCAGCAGGCATTGCTGTGATTATTGGGATTAATGGTCAGCAGGCATTGCTGTGGTTATTGGGATTAATGGGTCAGCAGGCATTGCTGTGATTATTGGGATTAATGGGTCAGCAGGCATTGCTGTGATTAGTAGGATTAATGGGTCAGCAGGCTGTGTTGTGTTTAGTATAGTTAGTGACTCAGCAGGTTGTGCTGTAACTAGTGGGAATTATGGTTCAGCAGGTTGTTGAGTAGAGCAGGACAATCAGTCAGTTGTATTTAGTAAGTCAAGTTTAAGAATACTACTTATAATGTTGCTACATTACTGGAGCGCAACACTGTTCACAAAACTGGGCTGTAAGAAATAGGACATGACTTTAAAGGCTTTGCTTAAAGTGAAGAAATTACTGTTTAGCTATTAGCACAATTTTGAATGAAAGTGGGTTTAAAAACACCAGTGCATCAGCAGATTTCAAATGCCACACCTGCAACTGTCCCAGCCTACCCATGTCAGTACATTGAGTTATGCCTGCACCTACACAAAACAGATCCTGTTCTAGTAATTGTATTAGGTTATTCTGTGAGCTTGTGCCACTGAAGTGTGTGTGTGTGTGTGTGTGTGTGTGTGTGAATGCTTTACCAATAAGTCCACCATGTTGGGTTTGTTGTTCCGCAGAGTTTTGACTGCATGGAACACGTCAACCGAGCGCTGGTGTCGCAACATCTCACTCACGATACTGATGGCGCAGAATGTTCCGCTCCGTCCGCCTCCATTTCTGACACACACACATCAATGAACGCACACACACAACATTGAACACACACAGGCCACAAGTCAGTAATCAAATAAGAATAAAAAGAACATCCAGGCAGTTCATTTGTTTTTTCAGTTAAGCATGTCATCTTTGTGAGGTATTTATACTTAAGTATTAACCGCAGTACAAAAAAAAGTTTTTCAAATAAAATATGCATTTTGTTTATCTAAGAATAAACCACATGTCCACATTAATATCAAAGCTGTTACGGAGTTACATGCTCACACACGCTACACTTTCTACATTTATAATTATAATTATAATAATTATCCAGGCCTAGGGACTCAGCACTGTAATTAACACACTAACTCATCACCTAATTATCAAGGCTTTCTTTAATTTTCTAGCATAAAGGAAATGCAAAAGTACTGGTGCAACTCCATGTAGTGAGTGAATATTGACACTAGAGGGCGATGTTTATCTTTGTACTGAACAGAGAAACATGGCCTGAAAAGACATCTCTGGCTTTCAACCATCTGATGGATTAATTAATTGTTAATTAATGCTCTAATGATTATTGATCTGTTTTCATGCAGTTGGAGATGAGAGAACAGAAAGACTGATTTGATATGCTCAGAATAGTCTCGACATGATGAGGCTAATGTGTAAGGTTAGAGAAACAAAGAAGAATGGTGGAAGAGAATGAATTATGTACTACTGTGTGTCCATAGGCATGTTGGTAGTAGTGAGTGTCAAGTGTGACTGTGAGTGTTTCTGTGTGTGTGTGTGTGTGTGTGTGTGTGTGTGTGTGTGTGTGTGTGTAACTCACAGGCAGTGCACCACAGTGCGTCCCTCTCCTCCATCGTATTCTTCTTGCCACTTGTCCACCTGGTGAATGAGTTTGAGGAAGGAGCGTTTGGACATGGGTGTGTCTCGGTACATGGGCCAGCCTAAGAACTGGAACTGCTGCACCATACGATAGCCATCTTGAGGCTGCAACGCACACACACACACACATACACACACACACACACACACACACACAAACTGTAAGTCAGTAGGAAGTTTGTATGCACTAAGTCCTGTGTTGTGTTAACTAAGGCTGTGCTGTGACTAGTGGGATGAGGAAGTCAGCAGGCTGTGCTGTGATTAGTGGGATTAGTACGTCAGAAGGTTATGCAGGGATTAGTGGGACTAGTAAATCAGATGGTTGTGCTGTGATTAGTGGGATTACTAAATCAGATGGTTGTGCTGTGATTAGTGCGATTACTAAATCAGATGGTTGTGCTGTGATTTGTGCGATTAGTAAGTCAGGTGGTTGTTCTGTGATTAGTGCGATTAGTAAATCAGATGGTTGTGCTGTGATTAGTGGGATTAGTAAATTAGATGGCTGTGCTGTGATTAGTGGGATGAGGAAGTCAGCAGGTTGTGCTGTGATTAGTGGTAGCAAATAAGTCAGCAGGCTGCACAATGATGAATAAAGTAAGCGAGCTGTCAGTGCGGTGATTGGTGGGATGAGTAAAGTGAATCAGCAAGCTATGCTGTGATTGGTGGGATGAGTAAAGTTAAGTCAGCTGGCAGTTCTGTGATTAGAGTTGTGAATTAATCAAGTCATCAGGGTGGTAAAGGGATATATCAGCCAATCAAGCAGTAATTGGTAGGGTAAGTAAAGTATATCAGCAGGTTGTGATTGGTGTCGTCATGGACGTCCTGTAAGATGCTTAACTTTCAGCAAGTAAGGTGACGTGGAGAAATAAGCCTCTCTCTGTGTGTGTGTGTGTGTGTGTGTGTGTGTGTGTGTGTGTGTGTGTAAAACTCACCCGGGCAGCGTTGTAAATGCGGAATATTCTGCTGATGATATCCTCTTCAAGATCAGCTGACACAAATTCTACCTGCAGAGGACCATGCCTATGTACCCCATTCTCTGGCCAGTACTGAGGACACAGCTACACACACACACACACACACACACACACACACACACAGATTACCATTACACTAGTAGGAATTCTAGCATTAAATTTTGTGAAACATTGCTCTTTTAAACTGTCATTTTTCTCTTTCTCTCAGATGAATGTTACAAACGCTCAGACTGAAATGAAGAACACTATACAAATTCAAACAGTAAAACAGAATCAGCAAATGTGCACAAAAAAACAATTCCAACACGTTTTAAAAAATTTATCTGCCGGAGCTTTGAATGCCACAGCGCTAGCATGAATAAAGCCATGCAGTCTCACAAAGAATCAGATCTTTGCCTTTTCATTATTTATTCATATATTCAAATCATTTCCCATTTGATCATTTCCATTAGAGATGATCCACACTGGCTACATATTTCATTCTCTGACAACAGGCGCATGATTGCATTGCTTTTTGTAAAGGAATAAGTGATGAGAAGAGGATATGGAGCCTGTGTGAGTGTCTCTTGGCAGAGTGAGGCTGGCTCTTTAGTGTTTGATGTGTAGGTTAGGGAAGGAGGTGGGCTGCAGGGAGAGAGCACTGTTTGCTTTGCTAAGAGCATCAGACACTGTGAATTTACCCAGGCTGGTGCACTGTAGCCAAGTGAAGCACTGATTCAGCACCCACCTGCATGTGTATGCCAAGCTAAAAGCAAGAAATCTGCACGTCACCTGATTTCTATGGTGGATGCGTGAGTGGGATCTCAGCAGGCACTGAGATCCTCCTGCTCCAGCATTATGCCCATCTCTTTTCATGTCAGAGCTCCAATACCTCCCATGTTCACTCTCCTCTCAAAGGGCCATATTCAGAGATCAGAGTTACAAAGGCACAGTGATAGTTTAATACAGAAATGTGAACATTGGTATTCAGACCTCAAACTATTGAAACTACATAACTTATACATATGTGCTGGTCAGAAGTTATCAGAGTTATGCATACACTTCAGGATTTTGGCTGCGTTGAGTTACATCTCTGAATACGGCCCAAAGTAACAACTGACAACACCAGATAACATACACAGATCAGCCATAACATTAAAACCACTGACAGGTGACGTGAACATTGATTATCTCGTTACAACAGCACCTGTCAAGTGGTGGGATATATTAAGCAGCAAGTCAACATTCAGTTCTCAAAGTTGATGTGTTGGAAGCAGGATAAATGGACAAGCGTAAAGATCTGAGCCTTTGACAAGGGCCAAATTGTGAAGGCTAGACGACTGGGTCAGAGCATCTCCAAAACTTGTAGGGTGTTCCTGGTATGCAGTACCTACCAAAAGTGGTCCAAGGAAGGTCAACTGGTGATCCAGCCATAGGTTCCCAAGGCTTATTTATGCGTGTGGGGAGTGAAGGCTAGCAAAAGAGCTACTGTAGCATGACTTGCTGAAAAAGTTAATGCTGGCTATGATAGAAAGGTGTCAGAACACACAGTGCATCGCAGCTTGCTCCACATCGGGCTACACAGCTGCAGACCGGTCAGATTTCCCATGACAATGGAAGAAGGTGGCCTGGTCTGATGAATCAATTTCTTGTACATCATTTGGACGGCTGGGTGCGTGTACGTCGTCGGACCAAGTTCAAGTACATCCTTTCATTGCAACGGTATTCCCTAATGACAGTGGCCTCATTCAGTAGGATAATGCGGCCTGCCACACTGCAAAAATTGTTCAGGAATGGTTTGAGGAACATGACTAAGAATTCAAGGTGTTGACTTGGCCTCCAAATTCCTCAGACCTCAGTCCGATCGAGCATCTGTGGGATGTGCTGGACAAACAAGTGCGATCCACGGAGGCCCCACCTGCTGCTACTGTCTTGGTGCCAGATACCACAGCACACCTTCAGAGATCTTATGGAGTCCATGTTTCAACGGATCATAGCTGTTTTGGTGGCACAAGTGGGATCTACATAATGTTAGGCAGGTGGTGTAAGTCTGCTCAAATCCAGAAAAGACACTATTGATAAAGTAGGATAGTACCTTGGATAGAATACCTGGCAATGTAAGTTCAAAAGTTCCAGCAGTGTTTACATGGGGAAAGTTAATGGAGCTGCTTATGTCGACTTTGTGGGTGCCACATTCAGATTATACAATGATCTGCTGTAGCTGTGTGTAACTCACACCTCCAAGGTTGTGTGATTTTTCTTGAGTAGAAACATTTGAGATGGGGATTTAGACCACTGCCTTGAAACAAAAACACTTGCCTTTAAACCCCCCCCACAAAAAAAAAAAAAACAGCGATAGAAAATGCAGACTGAAGAGGAAATAGCATTTTATTCTATGCTGTCAACATGGCTTCCATCTTTATGAATCTGCAGCTCATAAAATAGCACTTGATCCAGCAAATCGTATTATTTTGCATTTGATTTTTTACAACTTCATAACATGAGATTCTGAAAAGAGGTCATGAAATCTTTATGTGCGGCATAAAAGCTGTTTTATCAAAATATACTAAATCTATCCAAATGTTCTTTTTGTCACAGCTGTCAATTTTTTTCCCCCAAACTGGACACTGTCCCCGTCCTAATTTTGACTTTATGCTTGGATGAATAGTTGGAGCATCTGAGCTGGTGTATGTGTTTACAAGTGAGGGAGGAAAATGAGAGAAATGGAGAGAGTGTAATATTGACTTATTAATTTAGAGTGTGTGTGGTATATGTGTATGCCCCTGGTACCTAGACTTCATAGTCTCAGTGGCTACAGTTAGAATTTTGAATGAAAGACTCCTTAGTGTGAGAAGAGGGGCAAAGCGGGAGAGAGTGGTGCAGGAGATGAGTTTTGGTGGGATGCAGGAAGAGATGGTGGGATTCTGTGCCTCCCTCTTAGCTTTGATTCTGGGGTTTTATGACAGAGCCTCAGGCTGCTACCCTCATAGAGTCTGCTACTCTCTCTCTCCCTCTCTCTCACACACACAGGATTGCACATTCATGCAGAGTCACGAACACGGACACACCGAACTCTTTCACACTCTTGCACAAATACACACTGGAGTCTATGTCTACACAGCGCATATAGAGGTACCTCAACTAGTCATTCATTTTTAATTATTCTGTCTGGATACTCGCTTGATGTCTCACATGAATAATTACAATTCTTTCATCACACACCGTATTTCCACAGATATAATCTTTATCAAGTCATAGATTATTGTCAATAATGTAAATTCATGTAATTACCAAATCAACAACCAGAGATAATGTGTTTAAAGGAACCCTTGAGGCATTGCACATACAGTATGTTATGGCTTAGGTGGGTCTGCTCATTATGCGTAAGTTGTACTAGAGTGATTTTGAATTCTTGAATCTGATTGGTCGGAAAGAACAGCAGGTAGCTCTGGCTGCTTGATATTAAGATTGATATTAATGCACTCAGTCTAAGATGTTAGCGTTTCCATAGCAACAACTAACACAGGGACTCGTATGGTTGGTACTCCACATAAACTTTATTTTAAGATTTAACAACTGTGTCTAATTGTTGATATATTAATGTTTTCTGTGTTTATTTAGCATTTTTGGAAGGAGTCTCCTGTGACAACACTTTATAACAGTCAGAGATGGTGCCAAAGGTGTAACTTTAGGTTTTCCCTCAGAGGGAAGTATTAAAGACGGAGAGCTTTGAGGTTTCTTGGTAACATGACAAGCTGCAAAAAAAAGAAAAAAAAAAAAAAAAAGAAAAAAGTGGCTGGTGCTTTTATAACATGGATCTAACTCGTTTTGTGGGTCTAACTTGTTTCGCAGACAATCCTCGACATGAAACGTGAATATACTGTAAATGCATAAAAAGTATGACATCTTTTTATTTTGATGTATTTTTTAATAACTAAGAAATTGTTCAAATTGACAAACTGCTGTGGTGCAAGAGGAAAAATAACACTTTGGGTATTGGAAAATAATCAACTCTGGGGTGTTAACAGTAACTGCTCTTCATGTCGGGCCCCATCATCACACCATCCTGTTGTTGATTACTTTCCTACGACAGCACGTTTTATTCCCATAATTAACACGTGGGCACGTAAAAAGCAAATAAATGTGCCATTCATCGTCCATCCATCCATCAATTCATCCATCCAATTGTCCTCACCTGTGCAGGATCCACATCATTGAGCATAACAATGGATGTGCAGTGATAGTCCAGCACCAGCCTCCAGAAATCTTTCACTGTGTTTGGCAAAGGATGCTGGGTAACAATAAATGCAGAAGGCTGCTTATAACTCTGTTGAAAGAGCGAGGGAGGGAAAGGGAAGGAGAAAAAGAGGTCGGGATGAAACATGGGAAGCAAAATATATATACAGTAGATACGTTAAAGGATGGACTACATAATGTCATCCCAATATGTCCATATTACTATTAATTCATTTGATGTGACAGAACATTTGGCCAACCACTTGGCTAGCTCTGAATCAGTAGTATATGTGGTAGTGTTACAGACCACAAGCTAAGTATCTCATTGCCACAAATTATTCTGTTGTGACCAGGAGATCCCAAAGTCATGGCCATGAACTGTGTAACTTGAGTCCATGACTCAATATGTTGTGGCAACAACATACCTAATACATTCGCTCCAGTTAATTATTTAATGGATGAAAAAGTCTATTCACTTTGAGAAGGTGACACGGGTTAATGCTATATCCATGTCAGTGCCTCCAGTACGTCCTTTATGTGTCATTCCAAGATTGAACTAAAGTGTAACATTATTAATCATCTCCATGACAAGGTCACAGTGTCTAATTCGACTGATTTCTCTCTGTCTCGCTGAGACTGTTTTGTGGCCATCAAATTGATCTTGAAAAACCGCAAGTGACCTCAATATATTAATTTGTGGCCACTTCTTATTAAAAAATAACTAGCATGTCAGCTCACTGTACAAGTACTTTCACTGAGATGAATATCTGTGCTCCTGCTGCTGGTTCCAGTAGTTCTGAGAGAAAGAAAGAGAATGTGAGAAGAGTAGATGTGAGAGGTTTGGGCTTTCTCACATCCATGAGTGCAGCGTTGATGTAGTTGCTGCTTTCTCCGTCAATGGTGATGAGGAAGGGCAGGCAGCGGTCAGGAGGCAGCACATCCATGCAACGGTTCTTCTCATGGTTCCGTGGCAGTAGTGCAATGCTGCAGTCCTCTACGCGCAGTGTGGGGGTCACCATGTTCAGTGTCTGTATAACACACACACACACACACGTTCACACAAATCATGGTGTAACTAACAAACTTCATATTATACTTGTATAATAATAAAGTTACACTGGAGTAGTAGTGGCCTTCAAGCAAGACTGCTCTGAAATGTTTGAGCTCTAGCACTTTTCTTTTTTTTTTTTTTGTAGTTTACAGTAATTCTTATTTCAAAATCGGACAAAACCAAATAATAAATAAATAAATAAATAAAAAATGAAGCCAAATATTATGAACAATAGCTACTCTCCATTAATCCTAATACTCTGAACTACAAGTTCCAGTTAAAGATGGTGGTTCTGTTCTCAGCAAACGGTCACATCAATTTCAATACATGAGAAGGATCTGCTTGAATTTTGTTCACTGTCATATTACTGAAGTAATAACAAGCGTCTAACCCTAACCCTTAATCTTTCATACACGTTGAGTCATCAGATTGTTGCAAATCTGTTTTTGCGACCATGCTGGTGCAAAGATATAAGATTTTATCAGTTTTTTTTTTTTTGGATGCTCATTCCCAAACTTCACTGAATCCGCTTCCCTCTTACCCTAAACTCCTCTTTGATTGGACTGGTGTTGGTTTGGGGATCCAATCGGTTCATGTCATAGTACACAGAACGGAGTTGATTGGCAGGAATGGTGGTGTCTCCGCAAAGACACGCCTCCAGAATGGCATCATGGATAAAGACATATTGTTCCTGAAAGAACAGAATGTACAATTAAAATGTTTCAGTAACCAGCCCTCTGATTACTTTAGTTAAAGGATCAGTATGTGCATTATACTGTAGAGCAAAATGCTACTATTGATGGGCGATGAAACCATAAGTAACATTAATTATCATTATGGATGGTACATCCAAGAAAATGAAGAAATTCATCTATTTAAGCATAAGAATATGTGGGTTTTTGTTGTGAAATGTATCTAATACACTGGAGTCATTGTAAAACACAGAAAACAGTCAAATAAAAAAAAAAAATTAAAAAGTGCTGTGGCCTGGAAATCCACAATTAATGGATCAAAATATTGTGTGGAAAATTTTCACCTCCATCATCTTTATTGTTAGTTACCATGGGACTCTTTGTAATGTTTTATTTGGGTACCTACAACACATTATTTTACATTTTTTGAAAAGAATGAGGCTTATTTCAAAATCCATTCCGTGACATTTGAGTGATTTATCTTTAAATGAAAGAGAGAAGAGAGTAAAATGATCACTGTGGATATTATTTTTTAATCCTTATCTCACAAGCAATTAGTTCGTTTTTACTAACACATTCATAACCCTTTGGAAAAGCGGCACAAGTTGTACATAACGCGTTATAGCAGTGTTATAAATGCGAATTTGCGAATTAACCACTTTACTTTCGAGGGCATTAAAAATCCTTAATCACAAGAGCTTTACAAAAACAAAAGTTGTAATGTAATGCAGCTTCTTGTACGGAAGCAATTTTCTTAGCGAGGACATGAAATCGAGATATATACACCGACATGCATTTCGCCAATCTACAAAAATAGTTCGGATTTATTCGCAACATGTCAGCGGAGACAAGATACGTGAGGTCACATCCCATTTCCCCATTCACCAACAGACGAGTCAGTGCTTTGATGGAAATCACTGTTGAAGTGACATTTGGAGACAATCTGGCCTTGTCACTTTTGACTAAATCATGACACAGGGTCAGCGCGTCTGTAATTAACGTGCCTGCCAGAGTAGCTAATGATCTTTGACCTTTTAGTTGCCGTGGCCAATCAGAGCACAGCTGGGATCTCAATCAACCTCAAAACAACCAAATGTAAGAAAAACAAAAAACAAACAGCAAAAAAAAACGTGTGTTCACTTCTTAATGAGAATCATCGAATTTGCAACACAAATCACTTTCCGTTGTGGCAAATTACCACAGACAGTTTGAACATGAGCATAAAAAGGTAAGAAGTGTCCGCAGGGTGAGGGGGCAATGTCAACATGTACAAACACCTGTGAGGGAAAATGCATGCACACACACACACACAGTTTGAAGGTCACTGAACTTGTGGAGGATGAATCAGAGATGCTTTGCCTGCGTAGTTACTCAAACCCCAATCCAGATGTCATCTATGAAACATTTGCCCATTAAATCCAATGATGCTTGTGATCTAAACGGAATTACAGGGAAATGGTGCATTCAGCTAGTCTACAGCTCAGTCCAGATGGTCTGTGTTCAGAAAAGCAAAGAGTTCTTCAGCACAAAATCGTTGAGAGCAGTAGAATCGCAGTAATATTCGCCCATAGCTATTCCTGCATCTTTATGGCACTTATAACCACCTGATTTGTGTCACAATCTAAGTCTTGATTGGCTCTTAAACAGGCAGGAAGTACTGAGAGTGTCTTGATGATTGTCTAAAAAAAGAGACATAGCGGCTTTAAACAGGAACAGGAACAGGCCATGAACGGATAACCACGCGGTTTACAGACTATTTGACAGACTACAGACTACGTTCTAATTCACATAAGTGCTCTCTTGCTTGACTGCCCTACATTTCTCTCACCCTCTCTCTCTCTCCTTAATCTTATTATCTCCTCCTGTCCCCGCTGTCACTCCATATTTCTGTCTTATACTTTTTCTGTCATCTCCGTTTACCCGGAAAGGTTTACAAAATCAAGACACCGTTATTTAACAGGAGGTTATTTAACGAGTACCTCAGTCTGGACCATGTTGACCCGGCGAGATCGCAGCTCTCGGACACAGTTATAGATGTCGACCACGCCCTCCCGCTCAGCCATGTCCAACATTATGTCAATCACGATGAAACAGCCTGTCCGGCCCGCCCCCGCGCTGCAGAAAGAACAATCACAAAAATGTAATGTCGCTTGTAGAAAGAGTTATGAAAACCAAACATAAGGTGAAGTTAAAAAAAAAAACGGATAAAATAAAGGCTTTGAGAGGATCCCACCTCTCCTGAAGTACCTGTCTAATGTGCCAGACATAAGCTGTAAAGTGCAGTTTCAATTATCACTATCTACTGTGCAGATATTACCAGAAAGAAATGTACTGTTTGTGCAGGTTATGTTTTAGAGAATGTAACTGGTGTTAGGTTAAGAAAATATAAGTTTAATGTCAACTATAAGGCTAAAGAATTACATGCAATATAGTAGTGATTTATATATATATATATATATATATATATATATATATATATATATATATATTAGATTATTAGCCAGCTAATAAATGTGTGCAAAGGTACTTAGATGCCGACTGCCTTTTTAACATTATTAAAATTATTTTAATTATTTGAAGGTTCCTTTTATGCCTTGTGCATTTTTACATTACGTTCTAAACCCCAGAATATAATCAGACTGTATTTTTGTCTGTTGAGTAATTGTTCGGAAGAAAGAAAGGTTTTATTTGGCCTCATAAACTGACAAAGAGTGATCCAATTCTCAGGCAATGTAGGTCTTAATATTCATCCTTTTTTTTTTTTATTTTTTACACAGACTCCTCAAACTGTCTGTTTGGTTCGGCTCCATCAGTTTCACCGTCTCTTGTGCCATGTAAAACTGTTTAAGCCAGTCATCCTGGTGAAGGTTCAGAAACATGTTACAATTCATGAACGCTTGCTTTTTTCAGTTTTTCCATCCATCCATCCATCTTCTACCGCTTACTCCTTTTCAGGGTCACGGGGAACCTGGAGCCTATCCCAGGGAGCATCGGGCACAAGGCGGGGTACACCCTGGACAGGGTGCCAATCACACACACAATCACACACACACCCATTCATACACTACGGACACTTTAGACATGCCAATCAGCCTACCATGCATGTCTTTGGACTGGGGGAGGAAACCGGAGTACCCGGAGGAAACCCCCGCAGCACGGGGAGAACATGCAAACTCCGCACACACAGGGCCACGGTGGGAATCGAACCCCCGACCCTGGAGGTGTGAGGCGAACGTGCTAACCACTAAGCCTTTCAGTTTTTCAATCTATCATTTTTTTCTCTCTAAATAATGAATTTATATTAAACATAATGAGGAGCATGATAATGGTAAGTGGTTGTTAATGGTAAAAATTTCTTTCAGAAATATATACATTTATATTTGAATATCATGTTTAATATGATGTGTCAGTGCTATGATATAGAAATGAACTTTAAACAAGGGTACTTTCTCAGTCTCTGTTATTAGTTTAAAGCAGTATCATCTTTATTCACATGTAATATAATAATTATTAATAACTTAATTGTATTAAAACATTACAAAACAAAAATACATTGCCTACAGTAATCACAATCAATCTTGGTAATATTAGATAGGGAGTTAGGCAGGTTGGGATTTGTAGTCTGGCGTGTAAACATGTAAATGTACAATACTTCTGAATGATTTTCAGATTCATACCAAAACTACAAGTACAGAGTAAAAAGATGAAGCATTTATTTCATTTGAAATGCATATTGATGAATATTCTGACAATACCTCTCATTTTCAATCATGTGACCATTAAACAATGTGATTTAGATAACAAAATAGAGGTAAAGTAATAGAAGAGCTTTATGGGTAGACACTGCTGGATTTGAACCTGCTGTTGATCCCATCTTACTAAATATGGATTATCATCAATCAGCTCCAACTCAGGGGGTTGTCAAAAACACCCATATAACAGAAGTGCTGAACTGGCACTTCTGGCAGAGACAGAGGTCTACTTATTTGTAGTAATTAGCTAATGCTGCATGTCTGTAAAGGTTTTCATTCATTTTCGAAATCTAGAAGTGCAACGCCGCTGGGCTTTTACTGAATACTGAACTTAGAATCACTATAATCAATAACTGTGATGATGTTCACTATTAGGAGTTGAGTAGTACTGATGAAGAGTGTGTTGTGCTAAAACCCCTGTGAATGATTAGGGAGCGATGTGCTACCTGCAGTGAACCACAATAGGGCCAGCGTTGGCAGCTGACTTGGCCTTGACTCTGCGGATGAAGCCCAGCAGGCCTGTAGCGTGATATGGCACACCGTGATCTGGCCAGCCTGTGAAGTGAAACTGCTGGATCTCACGAATCTCGTGTGCCCCCCTCTATGAAAAAACAAAACAAAAACAAAAACAAAAAAACCCGAGAGAGATGGCAGAAACCTTGTTTAACAACGTGAATTCTCTAACATGCATAGCCTGCATGTCCTTGACAATGTTAACTCTATACACTTTTTCCATTATTTTTCTTCTTGTGGAAAAAAGCATTATGCAGAAAAGCCAGGTTATCTTTGCATCAATCTATTCGGAGACTAGGAGGAAGATTAGAAATTAATGAACGGAGAAAATACTTTGTGGTGTGCAGTCACCCTTCTCTAAAGGCATGCGAGATGGAACATATGTGATCTGATGAAAGATGAGCATGTCTACTTGCATTTGCTACAAATTCATAAAGCCGGTACACGTCACACTGTGGCTTAGGTGTATTCTTCTTCAGCTGCCTCTCAGTAAAGTTTTTGTCTTAAGGCCTGTTTTTTTTCCTTTCTCACTCACCTTCTCCACAGCGAATGTTCTGATGACATACTCAGACAAGAGCTGGGTCTCGATCAGCGTCACCTTCATATCTCTGTATATCTCCGTGTCATCCGGCCAGTACTTACAGCATTTCACCTAATGAGATAAAAATGGGATTAAATGGGATTAAAACACACATGCAATTAAAATCATTATCAAAATCACTCTTTTATATCATCGCTTTAAATACTCATGTTGCTCAGTGAATACAAGTATTTTATTAAGTACTTAGACAGGACATCTACTGTACATTTTAACTACATTTGAACATGTCCTGCAATCTAACTTGTAGCGTATTACTTTCAGACTAACCTTGTTTAACCTTGTTAAAACAGCTACGGCATTAAACAGTGTACTCGGATAAATAATCAGGCCTGGTCTGTCAGTAATAAAGGACTAATAAAGCCGAAGGAGCTTCATTACAAACCTATAACTCATTGGTGGTAATAATCATATGCAGTAGGGATGTAAACGAAATACGGGTTCTAAACAAATAGGAGGCGCACGGTTATAATTTAAAAGAATGCTTTCCATACACTTTGCAACATCCTTAGTAACTGCCTGGTCACAATGGTTTAAATTAGACTACGAACCTGAATTAAATTTGTTAGATAATATTGCAGGCAGGCAAAAATAAAAAGAATAACTGTGAGAGCAGGATAAACAAAAAACAAACAAACAACCCAACAAAAAACAAAAGGTTTAGGTTAAAATCCAATATACGGACATTTGGAACATGAAACAGATACAGATACAGATAGATCTGAATGTTAGACAGAAAACATACAGTAATTCAACACGAGTGTGTTACAATGGTCCAAAAATCTGACTAACATGTTGTAAGTGGATGCTTAGGCTTAGGTCACTTCTGTACTGCAGAACCTTTTTTTTTCCCATACAGATTTCTCAGGTATCGACAAAAACACAATTCACACTGTAATCCTGTTTCATTCGCACGTTAAGCTCCACTAAATATAATATGACATCCAATACCCTGAGCTCAGGCGCAGTGCCTCTTTATGTTCCAATATTATACTGATAAATATCACACTCTCATACATGACACGGTTAAATCAGCAATTTGAAAGTGAACGATATTGTTATTACATTAGCAGCACAAAACATCTTAATATCTCATTTGATACAGCAGTAGCTGAAAACAGCTTAATGTCTCCGAAAGGATTTTTTATTTTTTGGGGGGTATCTGAAACACACAGAGCCATGGCGAGATTCAATCTGTCTCTGGTGGCTCTCCGGCGTCATTAAGGCTGGAAATGAGACTGGAGGATGGAGGGACAGTTGAGGAGGAGGAGAGCAAAAGTTGAAGTCCCTTGGTGACACTTGAGATGAGAAATCCACAACCCAAACTGCTCTGTCTCAATCTCCGTCAAGATTACATTAGGCCAGAGCCATTATATTATTCCATCAATTAAGAGCTGTGTGTCTGTGTGTGTGGGTGAGAGAGAGAGAGAGAGAGAGAGAGTGTGTGGGTGAGAGAAAGAGAGAGAGAGAGAGAGAGAGAGAGAGAGAGAGGTGGGCGTATTATGGACCATGTAGACATGCATGCATGATCATAAATGTTCAAATAAATTGACTGACTAATGCGGTGATGTGTATTTCATAGACTGCGTGTAGAGAATTACAAATTATACGAGATCTTCCTTTTCTCCATCTATTCTTCCTTCCTTTCTTCCTCTCTTGCCATTTCCCCTTCTCTCTCTCCCCCTGTCCCCCTCCCCTGCAGAGCTCATCTGATGGCCTCTGTGAGTGTTTGGTGCAGGATAGAGGCAGATGGGTGGTGGAGGAGCACGGCGGTGGGTTTATAGCTCTCTGTGGAGAACCGCCAGCCCCAACATCCGCCACCAGCAGCAGGATGCATTAGATTAGTATCACACACTACCAGCCTGCAGCAGGGCACATCTGCATGGGCAGTACATGCCACCCGCTTGCCCATGGCGACCAGTAATGGTTAAACACTTAAACTTACAGTTCTGCCATCTGTCCTTTTGACAGGGCAATCAGTGGTCACCAACCCTGTTCCTGAAGATCTACCTTCCTAAAGACTTGAGCTCTGATCATAATCGTGCTCACTTGACCATCTAATCACTGGCTTACGAAGTTTTTGATCAACTAAAACAGGTGTGTTCGATTTTGTTTGGCGATGAAACCTGCAGGAATGTATATCTCAAGGAAGAGGGTTGGTGACCACTGATCTACACTTTATGGTCAAAAGTATGTGGACACCCGATCATCCCATTCCAGCGTCGGTCCCCCTTTGCTGCTCTAATCTTGCTGCTATAATGCTTTCCACTAGACTTTGGAATGTGACAGTGGGGATTCAGGCAAGAATGCCTGGCGTGTAGTCAGTGTTTCCTCGCAAAGGTGTTCAGTGGGGTTGAGGTCAGGGCTCTGTACAGGCCACTCAGTTTCTTACACACCAACCTTCGTAATTATCATTATAGACCTCACTTTGTGCACAGGGGTAAGGTCATGCTGGAACAGGTTTATTTCCATTAAAGGGAACTCTTAATATTACAGCATACAAGGACATTCTAGACAATGGTGTGCTTCCAACTTTGTGGCAACAGTTTGGGAAGAACCACAGGTGGATGCCATGGTCCGGTGTCCACATACATTTGCTCATACAGTGTATCTACTTTTAGTTTCTCCTCCAAAAGCATTTTGGGGGGAAAATTATGACAAGGAAACCATCAACCTCGTTTATGTTCATTACATATTGCATACATGTACATATTGCATACATATTGCATACATTACAGATTGATCTTCTCAATCACTGCTGATGACGTGTTACAGATGTGTCACTGAAGCCCAAATGGAGGTCTAAGGAGAGTTTTACTCTGTGTAATCACCTGACACAACTGTCACTGATAACGCTGCATGAATCTACTGTTTGGGCTAGAAAGAAATCAGCCCCAGCCTCACGTCTTCACACCATTTTGTGCATTTTACTTACAAATTTGGTGGTGCTGTTGTGCTTAGTTCCACAAAAGTCCAAAATAATCCACCTTAAGACATTTAACAGCAGATATGATATGATAATATGATTTGGACACCAAAAATGAAACATTATACTCATATCTTTTTTAGTACTTAGCCCGACTAGTGCATTTATATCAGATTCTTATGGAAAACTGGTTCAGTGTTTGGACTGTCCTGTTTTATGTAACTGTTCTGAGCTGACTGCTTTGTGTGGACAGTGCTGTTTCCAGGCAATGTCAACCTCCCATCGTCCACATGGCTAATTAGAAGCACAGAGATTTGGTTTCCAGTGGCTTGGAGAGCTGGTCATCATGCGAAAGGCCAACTGAAAAGCCATTTCATGCTTGCGTGCTAATGAGCTACACTGATTAGTTCTCACTCAGTTCACTCCAAAATGAGCGCCGCTATCCAATCGAGCAAAACTCTTTTCAGTTTCAGTCCATAATACGCAATATTAGAGCTGTACTATGTTGCAATGTGTCACATCTTACTCTACTCACCCTTCCAACTTCCACTAGGTTAGTAACCATGACAATGGTGGCTGTGTTCTCCTGCCACACCATCCTCCAAAAGTCAATCACCGTCTCCTGCATGGGTCCTGCGCAGAGAATCAGTACACACGTCAGTATTGTACAGGGTCACATCCAGATACTCATATCACACTGTGCACATATTACAGCCTTAGACAGCCATCAGACGGCGCACTACTGAAGCACATACTGCTCAGTGTCACCTGCAGACCTGCTGCGTATGTGTTCAATCGTTTATTTTTTTTTTAAAAAATGTGATCAAATCAACTGCTTTTTTCCAGTACAGGTGAATAAAAACTCCAAATTAACATGTAAGGGAAGTAATATATTCGATATATATATGAACCAAAAGTGTCACATTTTGCCCTGATAAGGACTCCACCAAGTACCCCATCTATATTCATAACAATGATGACATAATGATAGTCATCTAAGACTCTACTATGCATATCTATATACTGTGTTAGGCTCAGTGATTTCATTTCAGCTTCATTATTAAGAATTTTGTCCTAGCTTGATTTTATACTGATTCACAATTCTAATCCATCCATAATCAAAACAGTCTTCAACCTCTATATACTAATAACAATCCTAACAACCAAACTGTGCATGAAATTAAAAACACAAATTGACTGAGAGAACCGAGCGGCAGAGACTGACGTCCGACTCGGCCGCTCGTGGCCATTAAGCTTCTTCCGTTTTGAATTAGGAATGTAATTCATTTGAATTAATATTGTTTTTAATCAAGTACCAACGGTAAAAAAAAAAAGAAAAGAAAAGAAAAAAAAGTCTTGCAACAAATTAATTAGTCTGTAAATCCCAGCATAAGGGCTGGAGCTAATTCGCATTACCTGCAGCCAGAGGCAAATTACATTCAGCAGAGACTCGCTACAACCTCCTGATCTTCCTCCAGCTCATAAAAATGTCATTACAAAACAGCTGGGCCGAGTTCTGTCACTCCAGGCATACGCGCACACACACACACACACACACACACACACACACACACACACACACACTTGCACATACAGACTTTCAAACTCAACTATGCATGTATGCACTGATACCCATGGGGACACCTAAGCATAAGCATGTACATGCACAAACATACCTGAATTAATACACACACACACACACACACACACACACACACATACACACACACACACACACACACACATGCTTCAAGCCCCAAGCTCCTCCTCCTTTCCTCTTCCTCTCTCTAATCAGCTTTCTGGATGAAAACAGAATGTGAGTTTGCTCAAACTCATGGCTTCTTCTACCAACTCCGGTCCCCTTTCCGCCTCTGCAGGGAATTGTGGGATTGATTCCTGGCATGTTGAGTGACAAACAGGACATCTGCTGTGTAGGATTCGAAGGATACACTGTCGCCTGTCATAACACACTGACTGAACCTCAAACACCAGTCTCAATCTGAACACTTCCTAATGTCGATTTTTGTGTTGTTCTCTGAATCCACTCTTCATCGTTCAAGTTACAAAATCAGATAAAATCGAACGTTCACAAGGCGCTGTAAACCATTTCTGACCAAAATAAATTGGTATAAGAAAAATAAAGTATAAGAAAAATAACAAAAAAATAAGTATGCTACACAGAGCATACTGTGTAACACATGCAAGTGTAACGTCAGTCCCATGGGATTTCTATATTTCATGGAGCAAATTACAGCACTATTTGGGATGAAAATTCTCTCACGGCCGCTGATACAGAAGCTGCTAAATAACCGATAATAAAATCAGCGTGATGCTGAAACAACATCAAGGGCACGAATATTTATGCATTTATAGTGTATACTTAATAGATAATAGTGTACATCTTTTTACGCTTTTCCAGACTTCACTAATATTTCCTGGACATTTGATCCATTTCCTTATTTTACTGGAAAATTGGTCTATAAATCTGGGCTCCCAGGTTTTCCAGGAAACAGGGAAACAGCCTAAAAAGCATCCAAATGGTTCAAGATCGAATTTAAAATATGAGATTCTATGAGCTCAGAGTCCGGGGAACAGATCGAACACAGATTAGATATAATCTGATTTATTGTGTGTTTAAAAGCATTGCTCAAGTGTGGATGAATGGCTCTATGGCTTTTTTATTACAAGGTAAAGAATCACCTATATGTGTGCGTGCTTTATTTATGTGTGTGTGTGTGTGGGTGTGTGTGTGTGTGTAAAGAGTTCTTAATTGTTTTACAGAGCCCTGCACTGCAGTCTGATTTATCCAAACAGACTGAATAATCAAATTAACACTGTGCAGTGAGGCCGAATGTGGCATTGATTGACTCTTGACAAAAAGGGAATATCAGAGAGACAAGAGAGTGAGAACAATTCATTTGAGAAAATAAGTGAAAGAGCGGCATAATGTGGGTTGAGCCATCGATTTGTCGAGTCCAGCGATGTGTGCTAGACAGAGAGAGAGAGAAAGTGAAAGAGAGAGAGAGAGAGAGAGAATGTTAGACAGATAGAGGGAAAGAGAGAAAGTGATAGGGAGAGAGAGAGAGAGCGAAACTGAGAGGGAGAGAGAGAGGGAGAGAACGTGAGAGAGAGAGGGAGAGAAAGTGAAAGAGAGAGAGAGGGAGAGAGAGAGAAAGTTAGAGGAAGGGTGAGAGAGACAAAGAGAGGGAGGGAGGGAGGGAGGGAGAGAGAGAAAGAAAGAGAGAAGGAGAGAAAGTGAAAGAGAGAGAGAGCGAGCGAGAGAGAGAGAGAGAGAAAGTGAGAGGATGAGAGAGAGAGAGAGAGAGAGAGAGAGAAAGTGAGAGAGAGAGAGAGAGAGAGAGAGAGAGGGAGAGAGAACTAGGCTTGGTGACTAAGACACTGAAAGTTTGTAAAACTTTGAGCATGTAAGGGCAGAAAGTGAGCCAAGGACACACACATAGTAAACAAAACCTTGTGCACAGACCAAGAGCTGGATCTCACTCAAGTCAACAAAACAAAGAAACAATGCATTACTTACAAATTTTCTTTTTTTTTAAAAATGAACATGCCAGGCCTAATGCGGAGGTTATTAATCAGGGAATTAAAGTCGCCTTATACCATGGCCTGAATACTCGGTTATGATTGGCTGGAAGGTGTGCATTCAAACCGTATAATGCACAGGTAGTTCCAGTCAGTTTCATCAACAGCTGTAACCAAAGTAACACACAGTTACAGTTGCATACAGCAGTTAAACTCACAGCTGTTCATTATTAGTAGACACGCGGCACAGAAGCAGGTAATTCACACAAACAATCTCTCTCTTCTCTCTCATAACTATTTATTATAATTCATTCAAATCCATGTAATCTTATCACATTACTTTATCTCTGTGTATGATTTAGAGAGGGCAGAATTCTACAGCTAACGACCCGCATATAAAAACTAGCGAAAATTAACTGGTATTTTTGTCCTTCAGTCAAATTTTGCACTGCAAACATCAAAGACAGCTTTAACTTGTCAATGCTGGCAAGTGACCATGGTATAAGCAGGATAATCCACACCTAGGCGTGTCACACCATTTTAATGCACTCCGCGGAGGCAAATCATGTAATGCACACCTAGCCGTGGATTATTATAATAGTTTTTTTCCTTTTAATTTCAGCTGGAAAAGGAGTTTTTGAGTTTAGAACAGGACTAAAATGTGTAATGGTCCAGATACATTGAAATCCTTGCTTAACCATTAAGGGTTAATTTATGGCTATAAATAAGACAAAAAAGTGAAAAATGTTCTGTTTCACAGTGACACGTCACTTTTCAACTTTTGACTAGTGCACACTCTGAAATCAGGGTTGCCAGGTCTCAGCAAAATTTCCCTCTCACCTACATCACAACAAGAACTGAAACTGGCGCAAAAAGTTCAAGCACTGGACAAGAGAGATGGATTTTTCTTTTTCTTTTTTTCTCAGTCTTTGCACGGGAAACAATTTTACCATACTGAGCACAATTCTTGATTTGTAATATCTGCAATGCACCTTTGTGTCATCTCCTGGTACAGACATTAAACACT
This sequence comes from Ictalurus furcatus, assembly GCF_023375685.1. Classification (NCBI taxonomy): domain Eukaryota; kingdom Metazoa; phylum Chordata; class Actinopteri; order Siluriformes; family Ictaluridae; genus Ictalurus; species Ictalurus furcatus. Next base: position 17,680,175 of record NC_071274.1, read on the forward strand.
CCATAATCAGCTTTTGCCTCACCTAAACAGAAATGATTCTGTACACACTGCAGATACACTGTCTGCACATTTGTTTGCAATAGCCTATGTTTGCAGAAACGGATTAGATTTGATTAGATTATTTGCTTTAAAACTAAATGAGACCCCACAACCTTGTTCCAAAACTAGAACAATTTGGTGTAAAACCTCAACCCACGCAACGGTGCCTATAATGTTATTTATTTATTTATTTACTTATTAAATGTCACTCAAACCAGCTCCATTCCGTCCACTCCCGCAGTTATTTTTGTTTGTACACGCCCACTATTTTTTCGTTGGCTCTATTTATCCAAAATATACCAATTTATTCCCACCCCCATGTTAATGAACATGGCCTTTAGTCCTGCATGCTTCATACCTGACTGACTGTCAGAATTAAGTAAAAAAAAAACCTCCTGTGACTTTTTTGTAAGATGCGCACCTCTACTCTGGACTTGAAGTGGAGAATAAACTCACCTCTCTGTCCAGTCGTCTATAAAAATTCTGTTTTCTGTCGTCTACTGACACTTTGAGAAACTGCTATGTCAAGCGATTCATTATTCAGCATAGAAATTTAATTAAGGTCAGCAAGTTTGGGGTGATTTTGGGAAGCAAGGTGAAACCTCACACGCATTCCAGGAATACTTTACAGTTAGAAGAACAACAAATGCATCCCAATAAACCTTAGGCGAGCGGTTTTGGCAAGCGGAGAAAAATAAATAAATAATAACTTTCTGCTGAAGTGTTATGTTTGTGGCAAAAAAAAAAAAAAAAGGGAGGAAAAAAATGCAAACACTTCCTGTATCAGAAAAGCCCAGCTGTCAGGAGCTGCTGACAGTCATTCCTGCAAGCAGCATGTCACTTTTCTGAAGTGTGTGTTTCAAAGAGAGGTAGTGAGAGAGAATTTGTGTGTGTGTGTGTGTGTGTGTGTGTGTGTGAGAGTGTATAGCACGATGTAAAATGTGCTGATACCCCTCTATAACCAGCCGAGTGTAAAAATGCTTGATAGACACAACGTCTCATCTTTCTGCTATCATTAATATTACATGCTAGCCACACTCATCCTCCTATCACCCTCTCTCTCGCTCTCTTTCGCTCTCTCTCTCCCCTGTGGACTATCACACCTCACCTGTAAATGATAAAACTCTAGTAGCAAACCACAATCAGCCATGAGGGAAGGATTTTGAAAGTGAGCGAGATAAAGGTGGGGGAGACTTTTCCTTCTTTCTGCCATCCATCCGTCTAATATCAGTCTGCACAAGCTGCTTAAGAGACCCCCAAACCGCAGCCTGGTGCCAAAGCCGGCATCATTATAGCGCATCCACACAGTCTGAAGAGCAGCTGAGTATGTGTGCATGTGTGTGTGACCCTGTGTTATTGATGAGACCTGGGTTCCGGAGGGGATTACAAGAGCAGATGCCAGTTTATCAGAACCTCCTGGACACACACACCATACACTCTAAGCCTCATTAACACACTCACTTATTCATCAGCTACACGCACACACACATGCATACACGCTCCCACACCAAACTCCCAAGCATCATTAAAGAGCATCATTAAACAGTCGCTCTGGTCACTGTTGTTTCTGTTTAACTTAAACCGCTGAAATATGAGGTTAGGAAATGAAATCGGACAATAAAGTCAGACCGAGGCGCAGCGAGAAGGCCGAGAAGTGTCTCGCTGCGGAGCCGTAGACTGATAACGTGAAGTGCTTTCGAAATAAAACATGGTATTGTATAAAACTAAGTTAGCATTAGCTAGCTACAAACACAACGAGACTATTTTAAGTTAGCCGGCAACATGGCTTTATGAGATGTCACGCAATTTATTTTCACTAGCATACTTTCAAAAAATATCAATGTTAGGTATCCAGACGGTACTTTAGCATCCTAAATAACGCCGTTAAATACACGCTAGTGCTTTGGTTAATGCTGGTGAGTTTCTTTACATTACCCAGCTTACCCATATGAGCCACTAGGTAACTGAGTTATCATTAACTGGCTAGCAGTGTTGTGTAGCAGTGTAACTCTTTTCTGGGGAAAGTAGCCAATTAATGCTCAGAAAGTCTCTAGCAGTCACCTGATGACGTCATAGACAAATCTGCATAATTACCGAATCATCACAATCATTTGCATTCAAAACATGTTGTACAAAGTTAGAAGATTTCTGAAAACACTTAGAATAGAATAGACTTTTATCAGAGTAGAAAATAACAGATATAACATTTCTTATAGGTAGAAGTCGTCCATGCTACCACAAATTGGCAGAAACACACAATGATGATTGGTTGTTGGTAAATCAAAAGTGATCAGTGATTAGTCATTGGTAAAAAAAAAAAAAAAGTGCGATCAGTGATTGGTTACTGTTAAAAATTGTGATCAGTGATTAGTCATTGAAAACAATGGCGATCAGTGATTAGTCACTGGTAAACCATTCTAATCAGGGAGTAGTCATTGGTATACAATGGTGATCAGTGATTAGTCTTTGGAAACAAAGGTGATCAGTGATTAGTCATACAGTAACAATGGTGATCAGTGATTAGTCACTGGTAAGCAACGGTAATCAGTGATTAGTCATTCTGGAAACAATGGTGAACAGAGATTAGTCATTCTGGAAACAGTTATGATCAGGGATTAGCCACTGGTAAAAAAAAAAAAGTGTGATCAGTGGTTAGTTACTGTTAAAAATTGTGATCAGTGACTAGTCTTTCGGAAACAATGGTGATCAGTGATTAGTCGTTGGTAAAAAAAAAAAGTGTGATCAGTGTTTAGTCATTGGGAACAATGGTCATCGGTTATTAGTCATTCTGGAAACAATGGTGAACAGTGATTAGTCATTGGTAAACAATGGTGATCAGGGATTAGTCATTGGTAAACAATGGTGACCAGTGATTAGTCATAGGTAAACAATGGTGACCAGTGATTAGTCATAGGTAAACAATGGTGACCAGTGATTAGTCATAGGTAAACAATGATGATCAGGGATTAGTCATTGGTAAACAATGGTGACCAGTGATTAGTCATAGGTAAACAATGGTGACCAGTGATTAGTCATAGGTAAACAATGGTGACCAGTGATTAGTCATAGGTAAACAATGGTGATCAGGGATTAGTCATTGGTAAACAATGGTGACCAGTGATTAGTCATAGGTAAACAATGGTGACCAGTGATTAGTCATAGGTAAACAATGATGATCAGGGATTAGTCATTGGTAAACAATGGTGACCAGTGATTAGTCATAGGTAAACAATGGTGACCAGTGATTAGTCATAGGTAAACAATGGTGACCAGTGATTAGTCATAGGTAAACAATGGTGATCAGGGATTAGTCATTGGTAAACAATGGTGACCAGTGATTAGTCATAGGTAAACAATGGTGACCAGTGATTAGTCATAGGTAAACAATGGTGATCAGGGATTAGTCATTGGTAAACAATGGTGACCAGTGATTAGTCATAGGTAAACAATGGTGACCAGTGATTAGTCATAGGTAAACAATGGTGACCAGTGATTAGTCATAGGTAAACAATGGTGACCAGTGATTAGTCATAGGTAAACAATGGTGACCAGTGATTAGTCATTGGTAAACAATGGTGATCAGGGATTAGTCATTGGTAAACAATGGTGACCAGTGATTAGTCATAGGTAAACAATGGTGACCAGTGATTAGTCATAGGTAAACAATGGTGATCAGGGATTAGTCATTGGTAAACAATGGTGACCAGTGATTAGTCATAGGTAAACAATGGTGACCAGTGATTAGTCATAGGTAAACAATGGTGAACAGTGATTAGTCATAGGTAAACAATGGTGATCAGGGATTAGTCATTGGTAAACAATGGTGACCAGTGATTAGTCATTGTTAAACAATGGTGACCAGTGATTAGTCATAGGTAAACAATGGTGACCAGTGATTAGTCATAGGTAAACAATGGTGACCAGTGATTAGTCATTGGTAAACAATGGTGATCAGGGATTAGTCATTGGTAAACAATGGTGATCAGGGATTAGTCATTGGTAAACAATGGTGAACATTGATTAGTTATTGGTAAACAAAGGTGATCAGTGATACTCATGTGCTATATAGCATTAACCATTGCTGAACCATTTGCTATCATTACCTAGCTAAAAAGTAGAGATGCACCGATGTATCTGCCGACAAAGGGAATGTTCCCGCTATGTTTAAAAACATCTGATGATCAGGGCCGATTATATCCTGTCAAGGCTTTTTACAATTCAGTCACTGTTAATATGAATTAATAACATTCTTCAATAAGTTAAGAAATCTTATTTTAATCTTCAGAATTGAGTTCAGGTGTTAATGTTAATTACAGTAATGTGTTTTCTGTGTATGAGACCAGTTACTGTCAAATTTGTTGAAATGGAGAGAATAAAGTTTTTATTTGCATTTCTTTCATAGTTCTTTTAAATTAATTATTATTAATTTATAAGAAGGCATAAAAGGCAGAACTATCGGTATCTGTATCTGTATTGGCTGATATCACTCGATTATCACTCGAATAATCGGTTATCGGTATCGGCTGAGAAATTTAGTATCGGTGTTTCTCTACTAAATACCATTATACAAAACATAAATTTGTAGTTAGTTCACTAACTCTATATCATGTACGTCATGAATTCTACTTCAACAGCTTGTGTTGGTTTTTTTTGTTGTTGTTTTTTGCTGTCTTTATGTGCTTTTTGTTTAAATTCTCATGTGCCTCTGTCTTGGTCTCTTGCTCTACTGTGTCCACCTCTTCTATGTTTAGTCCTTGATTAGCTTGTCTCTGTATACCTTTATACATACCTATAACATTAATCAACAATATTAAAATATATATGCACACTGATTTAATGCCCAGTATGAGGCTTGCTCTGCGGTGCTTTAGCTGGATGTCCCTCCGTTGGTCGGTGTATCTGTGCTCAGATTGTCTGGGTGTGCAGCCAAAGCTATTTGGAATGCATGCATGACGAGGATGAGGACCTGACGTCTGCAACCGCCTGTCTATTTAGCAAAACTGTCAAGGTTTTATATATCAAGGTGATGGTCTTTTATCTTAGAGGTCTTTGAACAGAGACAGCAGTCATACATAATATCCTTACAATGGAGACGTGCTCTAAAACTCAGTGTTTCTCTCAAACACACACACACACACACACACACACACACACACGTCTGTCCTGTGGCTCAGTCTGTGCAGGGCTTCCCACTTTCTTCTAACTCAAAGAGACAGATATCCCCTTCCCCTTCACCACCTCCTTCCTTTTTTTCTCTTCTTTTTCTCTTTTTTCCTCTCCCTCATGTCAGCGCTGTAGCTGCCAGGTGAGGATGATGATGATGATCAATAATGTAGAGACTTGAGGTCGAAGAGAATAACAATGTTTTTCCAGTGCTCAGTCTATTGGCCACTGCTATAAGGGGAAGTGGTCTTAGTATCTGCTTCCTGTTGCCTTTGTTTTTTCTGTTATTGTTGAGGAATAACCGAAACTTTTGTTCAGGATTTCAGAAGAAACAAGGATGAATCGAGTGAAACACAAATGCAGTAGGGACGCAGATAAGAGACAGAAAGAGAACGCACGATGGAGGAAGAGATGGTAAGAAGAGTCGAGGAGGGACAGACAGAAATGTAGTAGTGGGGACAGACTGAGACATAGAGAGAAGGAGAAGTTGGTGGAGGCCTGAGGTAAGCACAGAAAAGCCCTCCGGCTGTCACTGTCTGATCAAACCCAGAGGATGAAGAAGCGAAACTCAGCTATAGTCATGACAGTCCTGAAGCGAGAATAAGTGGTATATAGTAGTGAGAGGAAAAGAGATATATGAACAGGAGAGAGGGCGGAACAGGGACAGCATGAGCCGAGGAGGACGGATGAAGTAGCAGGGAAATTATAGGGAATGAAACATTGTAGGGAAGATAAACACATGCAAGACGGAGTACATCAGACATTATGAATATATGCATGAGGCAGGTGGCTTTACACGCCACAGAGAAGGATGTACAAATCCGTTCCAGATACTCAACCGAGTTCCAGAAAAAGAGACAAACCTGTAAAGAACAGCTGAGTGTCCTGTGGAGACGGGTGTCTGGAACACTTTTTGCAATGTTTCCTAAACGTGTGCACGTCTACTAGACTGAGATGCTTTCCTGTGGACATGTGTGCGGCGAACAACTAAACACTAACAGCTTCCAAACGTCTCGACTCATCAGGGAGGAATTAGAGATGTAGCAACAGGTTAACTGACTCGTTTCTTTCCAGCATGTTGCAAAAAACAATGATGTTTAAAATATTTCCCAGTAGGTAAACGAGGAATAAAAACACTCTGATTTATTACTGAACAACACTGCATCGGTTTTTCCATTTATAGTTACATTTAATGCTAAAGAACGTCCAGGTTAACATAGGGCAGGGGTAGAACCTATTGCTCGAGAGCCATATATGGCTCTTTCAGTGATTGCCTATGGCTCAACCACAGCAAAATCCACGGTGTTGATTTAATACCCAGAGTGCTGAATTCACACTCTACAGAGTTCATATAAGTCCACTGTACACAAATGAACACACTGGGTGTTAATTCAACACTAGGGATTTTACTGTGACGGCAGGACAAAAGAATAAATAAAAACAATCACGAATCACGAAAGCTAGTGTGTGAAATCAATTAAAACTCTACATATTACATTTTTAAAAATATTACATGATTCATAATCGATGCCCGTTTGTCATGTATACACCAACCTGGGGCACAACACGCTCAAATTTCACTGGACGACGTGAAGGAGAGCGGTAATTTCCCGGTCTAATTCATAAATCGGTTGAAAACTATATAGCCAGTCTGTTTTCAGTTTTTAACAAAGGTGAAATGGTCCGTTCTTTCCAGTCCGAACGGACAGACGAATTTGCATATTTGGAAGTCGCATTAATGATACGGTAATGGTAAGTAGTGTTTAATTTACTTTTATTTACGTACTGCATCTTGTATTGTTTTTATCATTTGATGTAAATATCATAGTTGGGTAAATGAAGTCTCACCTACAGGCCTATTAGGTGAAGTGCAGGCTGTTAGGTCAAGAACATGCAAAATGCCAAATGGCCTTTATTACATTACCACTTTTTTATGATTATGCAATAGTAGTAAAGATAATAACTATAATAAGGAGAAGACATATATATATATAAACATACAAAAAAATGTATACTGTTATCTGGCTCTTTAAAGAAAAAATCATATATATATATATATATATATATATATATATATATATATATATTTATTTCCTTTTATGTCTCTGCCAGCTGAAAAGGTTCCCGGCCTCTGAGATAGAGCAAGGTTTGTGGTGCAGTAATACAGTATTACTGTCATGTCACAGCAAACCAGTGACTACATTTCCCATCCTGCACTGCGGCCTACAAACATGGCCGCCATGGACCGCAATTCCCAGAACACTCACCTTTATTCTAATCACGAACACCTTCACCCAATTCACAGCACAATCACAACCAGTTTAAAAGTACTTTCTATGCATTCACTCGTGGTGAAGTATACGTGCAGTTGCCTTCTGTCTCTGTCGTTACCAAGCTTTGATAGCGTGATTGTTCATTCTGGTTTTGCCCATGTTCTCGTTTATGACCTTGTCTCTTTGCCTTGCCTAGTTTGGACTGTTTGCCTGATCGATTGACCCTTGCCTGCCTATGTACCGTGATTTCTGCCTGATCCTGTGTACTTATTGGATTAAACTAATTAACCTGCACTTGCTTCCATCTCAGCCTCCATTACGTGACAATTAGGCCGACGGAATGCCAAAGAGAGACAAAATACCTGATTAATGCTTCATGATGTAGCACAGATCCCTCACTGAATGATACCTAGCATTAGCTATCATCCCTCAGAACACTAACATGAACATTTCTGCATTTTCACAATATAACATTTAAAACCTTTACACATGGGTTGCTTTGCTTTATATATCTATCGATGTATCAAAATCCATTTTGATGTGTTTTTGCACATCACTGAAGCTGAGTATCGGTATACAGTAGTATTGCGTAGGCTAGCTGCCAGGCTATTCCGAGATGCTCTGCTGAGCATGTCTTTCATATGCTAGATCCTCCGCTACGGTGGGTTGAGTGTGTGTTTTAATTGAGACACGGAGGAATGAGGCATGCGATGCTCTAATAAACAGGTACTTATGCGACTCCCCTCTCCTCAATGACAGATTGGGAGGCCATTAGAGAATGCGGCATATTCCAGACACAAACTTTTCACATGCAGCAGTCCTGCTGCAGCTCCAAATGATATGATTTAGCATCTAACTGACTTAACCTGCGAGGTCATTGGACTTCGCCGGGGCGCCTGCTCTCCGCACTCCAGATAGGCCGAGTGACAAACACGCAGGCCTTAATTCCGTTATTTATTATTCTGCTCGGCTCGGCTCACGGCCAGGCCTGATTAATTTCCTTCTTTCTCTCTCGCACACAAACGCACACACACACAGCCGCAAAACTTTAATGCGTACCATGTGTATAAATCATATTCCTTATAAAACTAACACAGACAGGCTATTTTTAATCACTAGTTCACTTTCAGAGAGTATGCTATTACTCCACTCATTACTCACTCATAAAGTCAAGAGCCTGAATGTGACTGATACTTAACATAAATGAAATCAATGTCAACTTCTTGCTGCTAATGATATGCACAAGGCATTTGCAAATGGAACACTCTTTCAGCCACCTGCAACATGCTCACTAAAAATACCAATCTTAAAAGAGCTACTGATATAGAAAGCCACAGCGATCCATAGCCCAAAGGCAAGGAGAAGAAATGTAGCTACAGTATGCTATCTGGGTAAGACAGATGGCATACTACTAGACACTAGACAGCAGTGGGTTTCTGCCCTCCTTGGTTGGTAGCTATTTCTGTAACACATGCTTATGTGTTTTGACGAGCCCTGGTCCTGATGTGGGCTGCAAAGCATGTTATACCTACGGTCAAGCATGGTGGTGGAGTGTGATGGTGTGGGGATGCTTTGCTGCTTCAGGGTCTGGGCAAGTTGCAATAATTGAGGGAAACATGAATTCTGTTCTCTACCAGAAAATCCTAAAGGAGAATGTCCGGTCTTCAGTCTGTAAATTGAAACTCAAGCACAGCAAGACAATGATCCAAAGCATAGGAGTAAGTCCTAGTCCTAGAAGTGAGTGAAAGACTGATCTCCAGTTATCGGAAGCGATTGGTTGCAGTTATCGCTGCTAAAGGTGGCACAAACAGATTTTAAGTTTAAGGGAGCAATTAGTTTTTCACACTGATGATAGGTGTTGGATAACTTTTTTTGCTTCAATAAAAAAATTGTATTGTGTGTTTACTCAGGTTGCTTTAGTTTTATGTTTTATTTCGTTTGAAGATCTAAAACTATTTAGTAAGAGATATACACAAAAACAGAATAAATCAGCATGGGAGCAAATACCTTTTCCACAAATGTCATAAATGTAAATGTATGTACTTAAAAACTATTGGTTGTAGTTCAGGAACTGTAGTTTTTGTTTAGTTTCTGATGCAGATCCTATGCTGTCGTATCCAGTCACGTGTATTCACGTAGATTATGTATCTGAACACAATCAGGTTCAGGAACGCTACAGGAATGACAACATTAGCTCAGAAAGGGAAACGTTTTCACAAATGTTCTAACATCATGGCTTGTTCAACAAAATGTCAACACAAGGGAGATACGAATCTGTGCTGCTAGTCAAAAAATGGTAAGTAAATGGTGAAGTACCAGTACAAAACATGTTCACGTGTAACCACTTTACACATTTTAGGTGAATATCTCAGCCCTGGACCGTCCTGTGGTTGGATTGTCTTGTATATCGGCTTGCACCTGTCACGATTTCCCCTCGAGCTAGCACAGGAGCACGTGCTTGTCATCGGTTGTTTCCCTTATGTGTCATCATTAGTCTCAGCTGTATTGTGTTCACCCTTGATTACGTTTGGTATTTAAACCCCTTGTGTGTCTATGTTCAGTGCAAAGTATTGCGTGTATTTACCGTACCAAGCCGTGTTATATTGTTCTCGTGTCTGGTTTTTTGATCTCGTTTCTTGTTTCTCGTTTTGTGCTTTGCCTTGCCTGATTCATGTCCGTTCGCCGGACCCTTTGCCTGTTCTGACCACGCCTATGCTTCACGATTTGGATTTGGTCTGCCTGTCTCTCCTATAATAAAGCTCTTATCTGCACTTGCATCCGTCCTATGCAATCCGTCCTATCCGTCACTACGTGACAGCACCCATATTGCTTGAGAGGCATAATAAACCCATGCTACGCATATAACACATTTCTATAAACACGGTTGCAAACACACACTGAAACAATCAGAAATTCTCACCTTGTGTAGCAATGTAGTGATTTGGCCGGTGGTAGCCCTGTAATTAAAGAGAAACAGAGAACAGCTTTAAACAAAGGCTTAAATCTGTTGTACTGTATGCTTTTTACACTAGGACAGAGGGGGTGTCCTCTTTCATATCGTTAACAAATCTGCTGGACACATCAGCTTAAGCCTTATTAAAGTGTAAATATGCAGCAACGCTACTGATAGCTGGACTAGCGAGCGTTAACATGCAGTACACAGATAAGCAAGAAAATAAATAGACAAAGTAAACAAAGCTCTGAAAAGTCAGCAATTTGTCAACAAGTCATTAACAATGCAGCCCATACTGTTTACTAAGGACTTTGCCCCACACACACACACACACACACACACGCACACACATAGAGAACCTCACACTGGACAAATAAAACTTGAGAGGATTAGTGCTTAATCCTTGAGAGAAGAGTCATATCTGAAGGATTATCAGCAGTTATATTGTTTTGTGAGTATGTTCATGCTGCAGTGGAGGTGTGTGTGGGGGGGTGAGCGAGGGAGAGAGAGAGAGAGAGAGATGAGGGTGAATATGTCGATGGAGGTATAGATGCTACCACTCTCTTATCTATAACATATTCACTTTAATACCAGTCGAACGCGTCTCTGGATAAGAACATCCCTCTCTCTCTGTCTATCTGTCTCTCTCTCTCTCTCTTCAGATTTGAGCTGTTTTAATGCCTGTTCTTTCACTCAACACTAAGCACTGGGTTGTTTGTTCTTTTATGTGTTCACTGTTGCCTGAAAGATCGGATTAAAACTACAGCAATGGTAAGAGCCAAACGAGTGCTCTTCTCTCTCTCCCTCTCCTCTTCTCTTCCCTTGTTCCTTCCAGCTCCCAGTCTCTCACTGATGAAGGTGTGTTCAAATTCCTGAGCAGTCATTATGGTGAGACCTTTCTAAGTAAATGTAAATGACAAAAATGACCATTACAGTAAAAGCCTTCAACTTTCAATAACTCTCTGTCTTAGACACACACCCACACTCCCACACACACTATAGATCTCTTTTTAACACACTTCCAGGAAGGAAGAAAATGCATGCAGCAAACAAGGCAAATGCATACGAATGGCCCAGAAGTTGTCTAAATGTTGAGGCAGGGTGCCATCAATAAAGTTTATTAAGAAGAAGGAGTTGTGAGAGGCATGTTAAAAGCCTTTCTTTCTTCTTTACTGAGGAGAGGAGGGGGAAAAAAAAGCTCCATCCATTCGCTGCTCGGCTGAGCCATGGCTAAGTACCCCAGCAAAGCCTTTTTCAATAACAACTCTCTTTAATATGTATTTATTCTTATCTAATAAAAGGCTTGGGCTTCATGGAGGTCTTCACATAAGCATTTAGTTTTAAGCACAGGAGTACATTTGTGTATGTAGGTGTGCATCTTAACGTGCTCTATATACAGCTATGTCTCAGTTAGCTGGTGTTCACTGGTTCTAGGGACAATTTCATAACCATATTTTCATTCCTATTTTCTCTGCAATTGGGTCACCCGCCAGTTCCCACTCATCAGCCACGCTCATGCTGCATCACTGGGCAGTCTGAGGAAAGTGCTATATAGTATCTGCCCTTTTCTGACTGGATAGTGTCACTGTGACTGGCAGGGGAGAGAGAGTATGCCACTCCCTCCCACTCAGTGAAGTTCAAACCCAGAGAATGAGGAACAGTTAAGAAAAAGGATGAGCACTTTGAGAAGTAACTTTGAACCTGTTCATGAGATCCATCCCATCCATCCATTTTCCATACCACTTACAGGGTCATGGGGAGTCTGCATAAAGTATCTCAGTAAACTCGGGGCACAATCACACACACATTCAGACACTATGGACAATTTGGAAATGCCAATCAGACTACAGCACATGTCTGTGAACTGGGGGAGGAATCCAGAGTACCCGGAGGAAACCCCTGAATCACAGGGAGAACATGCAAACTCCGCGCACACACACGATGGTGGCGGGAATCAAACCCCCAACCCCGGGAGTGTGAGGCACAAGTAGCTATACGCTACTCTTGATAAATCTAAAAAGACATCTTTACAGTCACAACAAACAGCATGTCCAAAAAGTCACGAGCCAATGGGAATTTGTTGACCAAATACTACATGTCGATCCGAATATGTTTCGCAAAATCCGCAAAAACGTGATACAGAGGCTGAGAAAATGAGCAGAGCGTAACGGTGAACATGTAGTTTTACTCTCATTGGTTCATGACTTCTCAGACGCCCTGTATATATAGTTCTGAAAACTTGAACTAAAAAAAATCTGACTTGAAATGATTCCATTTAGCATGTATCTCAATCACAAGTTGCAGCATTTTAAAATCACCTATTTTCCATACCACAGGGGAGCCTGGAGTCTATCCCAGGGGACTCAGATCACAAGGAAGGGACACCCTGGACGGGGTGCCAACCCATGTCAGGGCACAATCACACACCCATTCCCACACTGCAGACAATTTGGCAATGCTAATCAGCCTACAACACATGTCTTTGAACTAGGGGAGGAAACCGGAGTACCTGGAGGAAACCCCTAAAGCACAAGGAGGACATGCAAACCCGGAGGTGTGAGGCAAACGTGCTAACCACTAAGCCACCGTGCCCCCTAATTTGATTACACTTAAAAGTAAAAAGGAATAAAAGATTCATTTAATATAGATTTCATTCCAACTGTAGTGCAAGAGCATTGTGGACATTCACTGTGTGAGGAAATCACACTTAGGTAGCAAAGTTTTAGACGTCTTTTGACAGACTGACTGCTTGAGCACAACATTTGGTAAACTGCCTAGTTATCCGACATGATATTTGCAGAAGGATAGCCTCGGCAAGATTTAAAATAGAAACGTAAATAGAAACATATCTTTATACTTCTGCTTTCTTAAAAGTCATACGTCAAAATATGTCATAGGCAGAAAAATCAATTTCTGGCCAAAACTTGATTTTTCATCCGTTCTTTTTTTTTTTTCCAGATTTGTTTGCCATGTTGACACCTGACAGTTTTCCCTAATCCACCACACATAAAATAACTTAGTAGTTCGGCTCCTAAATATCTCTGACCCAGCACTGACACCTAATTACTGGCATAGGGATAAGTGTGCTCCTGTGTGTGTTAGTTATTAGAGTAGATACCCTCTCTTGCTGTGTATAACTAAACGATTAAAACTCCATCCTGAACAGTTAGATTCGCACAGCATCAGCAACGCTGTATACCGGCAAAATGTAGGCGGAAACAACGTTTTGAGAATTAGCCATGAGTTCCAAGACATCACTGACATTTCTTCACAGGAAGTTAAGTCAATTAGAGACCATCAATTTTACATTATTATATTGAGGCAGGGTTTGGTGTGTGCAGTGCATATGATGAATCATGCGCTCCGGATGCAGTCGTCAATGCTCAGCTCGTGATATACTGCGATTGAGTCACTGAGGAACTCGACTTTCTTCCTGCCTGAGTATAAAAGTTTCTAAAGCACTTTAGTGACTAACATGGTCTGCATAAACTCTGAGGCTGTCTGCGTAGGAACTGCTGGAGCAGGAATAACCAGCCATGACGTTCAACACAGGAGTGTCAGGCTTTATACATTAGTCATTGTCATACATCCTCTCACTAGTTCTTTTTCCATCTTGCACAGTCACTTTGTTTTTGTTGTTGTTGTTGTTGTTGCTTTATCCTGTGTCATGTTATTTCTCCGCTTTGTATTGCTGGCTCTCTTCTGTCTCGAAATGCATCTTTCCCTGGCACAGGATGTAGTGTTAGTGTGTGTTATAAGCTATAAGTAGGTATTTGTCAGTGTCACCTAGAATTCACACTAAACACAACACATGTAGAGTGTAAGCTGTCCAAGACAGAACATTAAAGATACAATGATAAGAAATACCCCCCCCCCCCCATTTGCGGAAATTCCATTTCCACCAATTGCGACAAAATTATTTTTTTAAATAATAAAAAAGTCTGCCTTAATAAAATACTCCTAAACTTTTTATTGACTTATTATTACCACGGTGAAGTTGAGTTCATATTAACCATTCATTCCAATGGTAGCAGAATTGAAATGCAGCCTTTTCACCACTTTCATTAGCATATACATTATGAATAGGACACACAGTCATGTCTACGCTCCTGGATTTTAACCTCATATTATGTCTGAACAGTTTTTAGATTCGTCTCATTGCCTTTAATTGGTGTTAGACTCGAGTTTTGAATTTCGAATGTTTCTTTGAGAGATGAACTCGCGGCAGCTGTTGAGAATATCACACAAAAATCTCATTAACCGTGTGCACAATTTACGCAGTTGCACATGCGAATTAGGGCTGGTTATTTGATATCTTCATGAGTCATGCCTCATGAAGTTGGTGTGTGTTAAAATGCTGAAATGAAAATGAATCTGTTTTGTGAGACAGGCGTTAGACAGCTCAATATCTTTGGGTGTGAACTGGCTTTTAAGTACCAGCATGTGTGTGTTTTGTGGTGTTTGTGTGTTTAGATCGATATGAAGTGTTGTTGTGTCTTTAATTCCGTCTCTTGCTGCGGTGTTCTGTTGATTGTGTGTGTGTGTGTGTGTGTGTGTGTGGGCACTGCTGTGTGGGCATGTGTAAGACTGTGACCCTGTCCCTCCCTGACCCTGTCTTGTACTGTGTGGCCTCTGCTGAACATGCATGTGTGTGTGACTATGTACTCTGCCCTGTTTCTCTGTGTGCATGCTGAGAGTGCAATGTGTGTGTGTGTGTGTGTGTGTGTGTGTGTGTGTGTGTGTGTGTGTGTGTCTTCCTATGTCCTATTTCTCCTCCCTTTACAGCAGGTTATTTTGTAGGTGGTGTGTGTGTGTGTGTGTGTGTGTGTTTGTATGTGTGCTGTGACCTTTACATAGAGGTGCTGGCTGCTTTCTGTACTCACATCAACATAATTAGCATTAATGTAATCGGAGCTCTGCTCGCCCTCCAGGCTCTGCAGACGCACGCGGGAGTGATCATCTAGAGACAAACACAAACCCAGAAACATCTCGTATTACACGCAGACAAAACCACAGAGACAGAGAGAGAGAGTGAGAGAGAGAGAGAGAGAGAGAGAGAGAAAGCGAGAGAGTACGAGAGAGACATATAATTATAACTAACAGTTGCTTACTCACCCGGCTTTCATATTAACTTCACAAACATCAGGACACACACACTATAGCTTAAAATTAACCATCATACTTTATATTAAATATCCTTGAGAACTCTTTTATTAAACTAAAAAGGAAAAGCGTTCTTCGTGTAGGTGCAAGGAAATAATGAGCAGTGCTGCATGATGTATAATTAAGGAGGGATGCAGCAGATGTGTAACTAGATTTGTAATTACCTTCTTCAAATATGTTGCACTTATTTACACCAACAGGAAGTGCACTAAGCAACATTAAATATTGTTTGTGAGTACGGTATATACTTTCTCTCTCTCTCTCTCTCTAGAAGTAGCTCTTCTGTGGTATCGGACCAGACGGGATAGCCTTTGCGCCCCACGTGCATCACTGAGACTTTGGTGCCCATGACCTTGTTGCCGGTTCACCGGTTGTCCTTTTTTGGACCAATTTTGGTAAGTACTAACCACTGCATACTGGGAACACCCCACAACACCTGCTGTTTTGGAGATGCTCTGATTCAATCGACTAGCCAGCACAATTTGGCCCTTGTTAAAGTTGGTCAGATCCTTACACTTGCCCATTTTTCCTGCTTCCAACACATCAACTTCAAGAACTGACTGTTTACTTCCTGCCTAATATATCCCACCCCTTGACAGGTGACACTGTAACGAGATAATCAATGTTGTTCACGTCATTTGTCGGTGGTTTTAATGTTACGGTGATCGGTGTGTGTGTCTATTTACAGCTGCAACCAAAATGATTCAACCCCCATTGCAAATCAGGTTTATTGTCAAACTTTACAGACTTTCAACTGTTTGCAATGAACAAATCAAGCAAAAGCAATTGAAATAGTTCCACACAATGAATGCTCCAAGTGATTTCCCCAAATTCATCTGAAAATGCAACTTACAATGATTTCTCCAGTTTCAAAATGATTATTATCATTATCAAATTATTCAATTATCATTATTAATTTATTAAATTATTCAATCACTTCATGGCAAGCATCTTTAGTACGTAGTAGAGCACACTTTTGCTGTATGACCTGCTGCAAACGAGATGCAGAGCCAGACACCAGTTTCTGGCAGCGTTCCTGAGGAATCTTAGCCCATTCCTCATGAGTAATGGCCTCCAGTTCAGTAATATTCTTGGGTTTGTGTGCTGGAACCACCTTCTTCAAATCCCACCAGAGATTTTCTATGGGGTTCAAGATAAGTTGCATTTTCAGTTGAATTTGGAGAAACCACTTGAAGCATTCATTGTGTGGAACTATTTCAATTGCTTTTGCTTGATTTGTTCATTGCAAACAGTTGAAAGTCTGCACATTTTGACAAACCTGATTTGCAATGGGGGTTGAAGATCTCTGCATATAGTCTAATTTACAATGAAACCTTACATCAAAATTTTTCCAAGGTTTAATTATGTCAGCAGTACTTAAAGAGAGTTAAGATAAAGTGGAATGTAATAAAATGCTATCATCGTATACTCCTTATTTACATTGTTTACATCTCACTGTATTTCCTCTGACTTTTCTATATGGCTGTGCACATCCTGGTTAGGTGCAAAACGTTGGCGCAGGCATGCTATGAGAGCACTTCTCAGACTTTGATGCTAATAGACAAGCCTGTGTGTCCTCTGCTAAGCGAGACCTGTCTGATATGTGGGAAATGAATGCGTCTAAGGAGCAGCATTATGTTCCTCCGTGCCGGGACAGACACGGCTCTCTTTAATACGCACATGCGATGATGTTTCCATAGCGATTCTTCATCCGGTTCTCATCTTTCTTGGCAGAGTCCCATGGTGCAGACTGTCCCTCAAAGAAGCTCTGAGAAAAGGTGGGGGGAGACAGAAACAGAAAGAGAGGGATGAGACAGGGACAAGGAGAGAAGGCGTATGTGAGAAGTCTTGTGTCAGCTCTTTACAAAGTCATAAGTGCAGAACTGGCTCTGTGTCTATAATAAAGGAAGCACAGGGGAAAGAGAAGTGAGGGAGAGAAAGCATTAGGATCATTAGAACATCTGATGAGACCATGTGGCAAGGAAGGCAGGAAGCACCGTGTGCTGTGTCAAAACGAGGGCCCATTACAACGCTCGCTACTCTGTGTCACATCCAAATCCTTCTCCAAGTGACGGTCTTAGCAAACTCACGAGCCTCTCAAATGGATACCAAACACAGTAAGGGAAAAAACGGGCACCCTCACACGGGCAGATTATCTTTCTGATCTTAGCAGCTGTGCCGCAATTAATCCAAATTATGAAAATTTATTTCGGCGGTTCACGCTGTGAAGGGACGTGCGGGGACCCCGACCACGCCATGCTGCGCAAACACGATTTCCAGCCGTCAACATCAACACTGAAAACAAGGCCAAAACTGGTGCAAATTAATATTTATCCTACTTCCGTCCCTCAGGAGCAAGGCAGCAGCCACCACAGCGCTTATGCATATTGAAAGTCCTGCTTCATTTGGATTACAGAAGATTGAACCGAATGCAAAAGTTCAGTGCTTCTGAACGTGACATACATTAGGAGCGCTGGAGAGAGAGAGAGAGAGAGAGAGAGAGAGAGAGAGAGAGAGACAGGGAGAGAGAGAGAGTCGGATTTCATTTCATTGTTACCGCAGGATTAGCAGACTTCTATCTGCAGATGATGACTGCATTAATACTCTGCATATCTTCTCTACAGTGTCTAGATGTCAGTGTGATTGGGATATGGATTAAAGAAGCCTTCAAATCTCTAGCTGATGAAAAATGAAAAACCCTCGACAGACACCAGATGTTAATTTTTGACTTCTGGATCAGTTTTCGAAAGAAAAGGAAACCATATGCATCATTTCAAAGTACTCTAGAAAAAAACACCTTTTCCCCTTTAAGTGCATACGTTCTAAGAAAACAAACTTATAGAGTGTAGAATAATAATAATAATGATAATAATAATAATAATAATAATAATAAAGATAATGAAAAAACAAAAACAAAATGGTTAAATATTAAAGCAAACTAATATTTTAAAATTTCTTTAGATGGTTTTTATATTATGTAAAATTGCATGTCATATGAATTTTTGAACTTTTTCTGAATATCACTTCTATTAAAAAAAAATAAATGGCTTGCCCATGTGTAAGAATACCCATTATACATTCTACAAAAATCTTATAATCTGAAATTTCACAAATGAAAATCAGTAACATTCAGATCTTTTTACTATTAATGACCAAAATCGCAGAAAAAAATTGTTATCTCCAAATTCCCACCGCCCGACCCTCCCCTGTTATATGACCGCTATCTCCCAGAGAGGGTGAACACTAACACGTGCATCCTCCAAGACATGTGAAGCCAGCCAACGTCACAGGGCAGCATACCACACTTGGAGGAGAGCGCTATCTACCCTCTTCCGCATACATGTGCTCACAGAAGCTCACGATTGGCTAGTGTCGCTGTGACTGACAGGAGAAAGAATATGCCCTCCCTCGCACCTAGAAAGCACGGCTAATCTCTGCTCCCTTGGCTCCCGGTCACAGACGACTGTGGAATATTTTCGGGATTTGACAATAGAGGTGATTTACATTTTATATTTTCATAAAAGAGCTCTAAATCGACTGTCTGTGAGCCTGCGCACTATGCATGAAAGGGTTAACCTAAAATAGAAAGAAAGGCGACGGAAGACAAGCATCAAATAAAGTCTATTATAACTTTGTGACTGGTTCTGGGATGTTTTTGATGTCTCTTTCTTCTTCTACAAGCCTGCAATGAAAATAAATCTGTGTCCTAATTGCAGTTTTCACTATGCTGGGTGCTTCGGTTGAAACACTCCTCTTCTTTGAAAGCAGAACACTGAGGGAGAGAAAGAACAATTTTGACACAGATTCAAAGATGGCCCTTGAACAGAAGGAGAGAGTGACAACCGTTTAAATTCGACATGCCGCCTCGCGCTGAACACCAGGCAAAACAGAATAATTGATATGATTTCCTATAATTAATTCATAGCGAAAAAACTTCACTAATGATGCCTTAGTTTTAAGTGGTACTCACTGGGGAGAAGATGATAAGCATATGGGTGGTTATCATTAGCTCGGCTGTGGGAAAAAACGCTTTTTGTTGAGGTGTTTCAACATTTTTGCTAGATAACCTCAAACATACTTCCAAACAAATTAGCTCAAGGTGCTCAGATCTGTCCTATATTTCTGCCGAGAATGGCAACCGTGTCGATTTAGTATCGTCAGCATGGTTCGAGAAATAAATGTTAGCTGCATTTATATTTAGGATATTCAGAACGTGAAGGAATCCACCCTGAAACACATTAAATATGTTTATACTGAAATTGATTGCGATGTGTTTAGTGATTCGGGTTGGTGTTTAATCTGAGAAAAAATTTCAACCATCTCAAACAGAAAAAAAAGGAACGGTCAGGTTTCACTGGTCGCACCTAAAAAACAAAACAGCACTCTAACGTTGAAGTAGTGGAGACCTTGGGGCAAACATTGGACTAGAATGTAATGAAACCATATGACAAACAGAAAGGACTTGGCTCAGCTAGTTAGCGATCAACGAGATGTCGAGCACGATGGTAACAGTATGACAGTTGAAGTTTTGGAAGCTGATCTGTGTAGAGATGAAGACGTGATGAAGCTGGACGTACTTGGGCTACGTCCACGCTAATGTGGATAAAATTGAAAACACTTTTTTTTTCTTTTTACGTTTTTGGCCTAGCTTCCGCACTGAGACGCTCTCCCAAGTGGATCAATCTGACAACGCCATTTTCGAATTGTATTGTGGACTGAGCAAACAGAAGTAACCCTGGAGGTGTTATATTATTATGATGACTCTGTTGATTTCACAGCATAATATTATGCCACAGTTGTAATATGATATAATCGTATTACAACACTTTTATATTAAAACTGTTCTACATAGTTTGTTACCTACGTAGCTTGTTTACTGTACCTCAGTTTGACTCTACTACTTTTATGGAATTGTGCTGTGACTACAAACCTCAGCCAATGGGGACGTATCGCTTTAAAACTCATCCCTCAAGAGGATTGTGTGAGAATCACAAATTTAAACTCCAGCAGCATAAATTTTTAAAAAATTCAACAGCAACCCAGCTCTAAATAACCCCTCCCCCCAATCCTATGATTTCTCATTTGAAAATTCTCATTTCATGTAGTACTTTTAACGCAAATATCAAACTCAAAACTTGTGTATTTGTGTGAATTTGTTTAAATAAATAAATAAATAAATAAATAAATAAGCAAACGATTTAGAAAATAGACCAACATGTATGTGAAAGAAGTTTAAACTCATTACAAGTTTCATTACAAAAGACACTATTGAAAATGAATATGCAAGTCAGTTCAGGGTGGATAACAATAATCCGATATTAACCCGATTAAGATGATACTCTGATTAAGAAACTAGCATGTAAACAGCAGTTTTTTTATTACCTTAATCCGATTAAAGTCATACTCGGAGTAAACACAATTGGAATTAAGACATGTGGAGTATTCCTGTTTTACTCGCATTATCGACGTGCGTTACAGACATGTACACACCTTAATCACACTGTTAACGTCGTGTGGGAGTTTTCACCGCATTTTGCGACAGGACACGTACACACACGGCAGCGCTCAACCGTTTAACAGCAAACAAGAGAGCACGGCTGCATCCGAAACCGTGTACTTGCCTACTATATAGTAGGCGAGATACATGTTATGACTACTATGTAGTAGGCAAGTAACTAGTTTTGGACGCAGCCCAAAGCTTCAAGCAGTCATCTATTAGCATAATATACAATATAAATAGTATAGCATGACACTGCACTTGATGCTTTCGTAAAGTTAAAAATGAAACACCCAAAACTGTATACGGTTCCATAACGAAGACCAACTGTGTGTCGATACGTGAAATTCTGGAGGGCACGTCGGATGACGTGGGCGGATGACGTAATGACGTGTGCGTTAATCGATCTATGTTCTATAACGTGTAAAACGGGAATGTGAAATGAATATTCTAAAAGCAACTCATGTAAACACCTTAATCACAATATTGTCTTATTCAGAATAAGGTCAGTAATTAGATTACTGCTGTCCATGTAAACATCATCAATGATGACGGTGCTGTCACGATTCCCAAGAATCTCATATATAACATCTAATAAACTGACATAAATAAACACAACGTCTCATCTGTAATCACCAGGTCTTTCTACCTTCACAACACTCATTACATTGTTGCATACATACATTAAGTGAAATCAATATGAAGTGAATGCACGTCTGTGCAGCAATCTCAAATAGGAAATGTGACATACAGATGCTTGGAATGGCAGCAAACACGTGAAGCAATGTGTGTGAGACAGACGTGACATCTGTTCCTGCGTCTTGCACGCTTCAGCGTCACACGCGCCACAGTGAGAGCATGCAAGGCGGGATGATCGCATTCTTAAAGCATTTACGTTGGTGCCATATCATTAATCGTTAGCATCAGTCACACAGAGAGATGACAGGAGGACGGAAAACATTTCACAGTCTCGTTCCACGCTGGGGGGGCTGAAGGAAAACGGCTGACGACGGGAGGAGAAAGGGTGTCAGTGTTACACATTCACGTGTGTTTGTGCACTGTCAAATGCTTTCAAACAAGTCATGGTCTATGCACATCATGTGACATAACCAAGGCCGTTTAAACTTAGTGAAAAATAGCTGCTAAGCTGAATAGTACTAATTCTTTTTGTTTGTTTTTTTTGCAATTGTAAAAATGACCTCAAAAGCTCAATGTGGGAGTTCAAGTGAGTCTTCAAGGGGGAAAAAAAGAGCACTGTCTTTGTTTCTCCACTTTGGTTGTTTTGATGAGATTTTTGCTCGTTTCATGGCTGTTCAGGAACAAGTGTTCGTTACAGGGTTTGTACAGATTCTTCATACTGATTTTTTTTTGTTATGAAGGACTACACAAGCGGTGTCCATCCATGGCACGAGGCAGGGGACAAGCCGTTGCAGGGCACACAATCACACACACATTCACATACTACGGACAATTTGGAGATGCCAGCCAGCCTACAACGCATGTCTTTGGACTGAGACTGAAACCCCAAATCACGGGGAGAATAGGCAAGCTCCATACGCACAGGGCAGAGGTGGGAATCGGTCTGACAACCCTGGAGGTTTTCACCGTAACGTCAGTACACTCCAGGTGAGTGACAAGAGCACTGTTGCCAACAACATTTCCGTGCAAAGTTGCTAAATGTCTCTAGATGATGTCATACGCTAATTAGCATATTCGTTACGTCATTGCGTTGTATTTGCATTCTGCCTAGTGTCAGCTGCTTACGTTTGCTTCTCTCCTACTCTCTGTGCTCGCATACTGTATTTTAATTCCCAATAAAGCTGTTCTCATTTACATATTTTTCTGTTTCTGCTGTCAGACAACTGAAAACAGTGACTGATACCCGACCCATTAAGAGACTACATGTTAACCAGCAGTCAAGCCCAAGCTGCTGCTCTGCACTGCTAAAATCATGATTTATAACCACCACGTCGTCTGACAAAACCACCAAACACATAAGTTAAAGACAACGGCTGCGCTGTGATTTCGGCTATATTTACATGTAAAAGGATCACTCAGAGACAAAGTTAGAAGAGACTGAATGTGATGCTGCTCTTTTAACCTCAATGAAGAGAATAGCCGCAGAGAGAGAGAGCGAGAGAGAGAGAGAAGACAGAGAGAGAAAGAGAAAGAGAGAGAGAAAGAGAGAGAGAAGACAGAGAGAGAGTGAGAGAGTGAGAGAGGTGTATCTGCAGCAGGAAAGCAAGACCTCACGCTTGCTTGCGGGGCCGTACTGACTGCTCTTTTCAATGGAAAGTTGCCAATGTTTGTCCGAGAGGTCGCTAGATTTGTCACTAGGTGCTTTTTTGAAAGAAAAAAAAAGGCTGAAAGTCTAAAGGGGTCTGAAAAGTGGACCGGAGCTGTTTCTGTCACAATGAGTGAGTGAAGAGCAGGAGGGGGAGGGGCTACAGCGGTCTGTCATATTTTGAGTGAAAGGACGTATTCGTTGTATTTTTGTTCAATTGAAAATAAACACTTTAATGCTTTTAGCGATTTTGTATTTAATGATTTTTTTTTGTTAGAATTCAAGCACGTTTTAAGCACCACTAGATAAAATATGCCTATTTTCAAGGTTTTCCAGTACATAAATTTCAAAAAGCCAAATTCAAGCACTTCAAGCACCTTGCACGAGCCCTGTTACTAGCTAATCAGGTTTGGAGTGACTCCAAACTCCAAATCTAACTCTGGAGTCAGTTCGGCTTTAAGGCTGTGTTCTCCAGTAAGGTGGGATGAATTGGATGAAGGTGGTAGTGATGCACCGCCATCACCGGTTATCCTCTTAGACAGTCAAGGAATCTGAGCTTTTATATCATATCAAGTCAATATTGCTTTTCTCCTCCTGCGGTAAACCTCTTGCACTTCATATCCTTGAGCTCAGAGCATAGCTAGCTACGTAGCTTCTGAACAGAAACGGGAAAAATACATGATCCTGATTGGTTAATCCTGTTTCTCACCGTAGCCAATAAAGTGTGAGTAAACAAATGAAGGGGTGCATCCATCCATCCATCCATCCATCCATCCATGTTCCACACTGCTTATCCTACACAGGGCTGCAGGAAGCCTGGAGACTATCCCAGGGAACTCAGGGCACGAGGTGAGGGACACCCTGGACAGGGTACCAACCTATCACTGGGCACAATCGCACACACGTTCACACAACCATTTACACACTACGGACAATTTGGAGATGCCAATCAGCCAATACAAGCATGTCTTGTCTTTTCTGGGGAGGAAACCGGAGTACCTGGAGGAAACCCCTGACGCACTGGGAGACCATGCAAACTTCACGCACACAGAACAGAGGCAGGAATCGAACCCCAAACCTAGTTTGTTACCTAGCTAGTGTATCTTAGCTTGACTATTTTCATGGAATTGTGCTGTGACTTCAAACCTCAGCCAATGGGAACGTATCGCTTTAAAACTCGTCTCCTGAAAAGGATTGTGTGAGAATCACACGTTTAAACCATAGCAGCATAAATAAAAAAGGTCAACAGCAACCCAGCTCTAACGAAGCACTTAGGTGAATACTACAAACAAACAAACAATCAAATAAATAAATAAAAACAACAACAACAACAATAATAATTTCCTTTTGAGGTCATTTTTAGTTTCATTCTCTTTTTTTTTCTCATTTCATTCTTAAACAATTTCATGTAGTTCTTTTTACACAAATCTGATTCAATATGTACAATATTGCTAATACTGACTAACACAAACCTGACATGAACAGTTTAAACTGTGTGGCTAGCTGCAACATTTCTACATTTGTAAATATGAACCAAATGAAGTGTGTGCTTACCTCATTGATCTGATCCATAGTTAACATACAGAAGAGGAGAGGTCAGAGAGAGACAATGTGTGAGTGAGTAGCTCTGGGGGGAAGAACAGTACTTTTTCCAACTTCAGCATACATAACGCCACTAGCACAACAAAATCACACACTCAAGGGTATTACGCTACAGGTACAGGATGAGTAGAATATACAAAAGGTGTATATGGGACCAGTACACACACTGTAATATCACCCCTTCTGGCTATAGCAAAGCAGGCGGCAGGGTGTTTTTTTTTTTTGGAAAGCAGAGACAGTGTGTTTAAATGTGTGTGTGTTGTTTTGTGTGTGTATGAGGGCAGTGTCAGGGATTCTGCTGGCCTGCTGCAGTGCCGTAACCCATTATGCATCAGGCCTGGAGGCTGTCTACAGCCCGGGGCATCTCACACCGAGTCTATCCCAGACAGGTGGCACTCACAGCCTGTATATTATTTACCATCTCGGCCTCTCTGATACTCTAGTACTGAGACTAATCAAGAGATAGGAGGGAAATTAAAAGAAGGGAAGAGACTAATCAAGAAGAAAGGAAACAAAGACAGAAAAAAAGACAAGAAGGAAACAACAGAGGAGAGGATATAACAAGAATGAGAGGAGATGGGAAAAAGAGAAGAGACAAAATAAGCAGAGAAGAGAAGAGACAAGAAGAGAAGAGACAAAATAAGAACAGAAAAGACAAGCGGTAAAATGAGAAGAGAAGAGACAAGAGGAGAAGAAAAGAGACCAAATAAGAAAAGAAGAGAAGAGAAGAGACAAGATGAAAAGAGAGAAGAAACAAAATAAGTAGAGAAGAGAGAAAAGAAGAAGAGCAGAGAAGAGACAAAATAAGAACAGAAAAGACTAAATGAGAAGAGACGATACAAGAAGAGAAGGTAAGAGAAGAAAAGAGACAAAATAAGGAGAGAAGAAGGGAAAAAATGAGAAGAGACAAAATGAGAAGAGAGGAGACAAAATAAGTAGAGAAGAGGACATGAAATGAGATTCGATGAAATGAAAAGAGAAAGGATGAAACAAAATAAGAAAAGATGAGAAACATAGAAAAGACATAAGATAAGACAACCTGACAAGAGAAGAGACAAGAAGAGGACTAGAAGTGTGTGTGTGTGTGTGTGTGAATGTGTGTGAATATGTGTGTGTGAATGTGTGTGTGAATGTGTGTGTGTGTGTGTGTGAACATGTGTGTGTGAATGTGTGTGTGTGTGTGTGTGAATGTGTGTGTATGTGTGTGCGTGTGCGTGTGAATGTGTGTGTGTGTGTGTGTGTGTGTGTGAATGTGTGTTGCCGACACTAAATCAATTCACTGTAAGTGACTGTTTAGTGTTTTTGTCAGGCCCAGTCACATTACAGTGTGTGTAGAGTGTGTAGTGTGTGTAGAGTGTGTAGTGTGTGTAGAGTGTGTAGAGTGCGTAGAGTGCGTAGTGTGTGTAGAGTGTGTAGTGTGTGTAGAGTGTGTAGTGTGTGTAGAGTGTGTAGTGTGTGTAGAGTGTGTAGAGTGTGTAGAGGGTGTAGTGTGTGTAGTGTGTGTAGAGTGTGTAGTGTGTGTAGAGGGTGTAGTGTGTGTAGAGTGTGTAGTGTGTGTAGAGTGTGTAGTATGTGTGGAATATTACATGACTTGTGATAACAGAGTCCTGATTGTGCGACTGAGAGAAACAGTGCACACATTAGAGGCTGTGTGTTTCTTTCTCACAACGTTCTGCCTGCCAGAGCAGTGGAACGAGGCTCTCTTGGGAGTCCTGTCTGTGTGTGTGTGTGTGTGTGTGTGTGTGTGTGTGTGCGAAGGTGGGATTGGCACCCTCGGTGCATAACCTACAAAAGCACACACACTACACAATGCTAAGCATGAAAGAGGGAGGGAGAAACACAAAGAAATCACGAGAGACAGAACACAACTTAATGCATTTATCATTAAAGGGTGCATTAACTATCCATAAGCAATGTGCCTTAGCTAAGAACATGAGAGACATGACAGAAAAAAACACACACACACACACAGTGGTGCTACCTCGTACTCCTCTTTGAAGCCGTATCCCTCGGCGCACTTCATCTGGGTGACGTGCTCGAGCAGGTCGGCCACGCGGATGGCCGGGTGGAGCTGACCCGTCTGGTAGGGCACGTCTGCCGCCTCACGCTTCCGGAGAGAGTGTGTGTGCGTGGAGTGTGTGGAGTGCATGGAGTGTGTGGAGTGAGCATGGGTGTGAGACTGCACCAGGCTGCTGGTATCGCTGGCCACCGTCTGCGTCTCGTCTTAAAGAGAGACAAATAAGGAAGAGCAAAGCGTGGTGAAACTCGGAGAACACGTTAATACAAATTTTAAAAAAAAAAGTCACACAGTCTTTTACAGTGTCATTACTATGTAATAACATGTAATAATGTCAGAATAGTGTCGACGTTAGTAATATTTTCATAATTGCACTGTAAAAGAAAGTGTCCATTTGGGATTTAATTTGATTGGACAAAACAACATTGCGAGGGAAGGGGAAGGGGTGGATGAGTGGATGCAGAGGGAGGAACACGTTCCATTTACATCTTAACTTATTATTATTATTATTATTATTATTATTATTATTAACGCTTACTTCCTCCTATAGCTTCTCTATACCCTATAGATGAGTTCACCTCTCACATCTATTAGCCATTTGCTTCTCTGGATCTGAAATTCATTTTGATGACAAGATGAGGCACACGCACTGTCAGAAAACAGCAAAGCATGATGTGGATGTGTGATGTCACAATGACGCATTCGTTTCCTGGGCACGACACAAGCACGGAAACCCTTCATAAATAATAATAGTAATAATTTTTTTTAAAAAAAGAGATGACGTGGCAACATTTCGGACGTGATGCTGTGACATGCCATGCGAGTTCGAGGCACATGGTGGCGCTGGGGTTGATATGGGTGAGTGTGTGTGAGTGACAGGAGAAGGGGGGGGGCGGGAGGGGGGCCGAATGGTGGACACCTTTTTGTCTTTTCTTTTTTTTTTTTTTTTAAATGGAACACACAACCTCCTTCCCCCAAACAACAGGCAGACTGAGGAAACTTACCATTAATGGGGACTTTTTAAGCAGATACGTTAGAGGTTAAATGTGAAGAAAGAGCGACAGAGAGAAAGGGAAAGAGAAAGAGAGAGAGAGAGGAGAAGAGAGAGGAGACAGGGTATAAGCAACAATACACCAAAGAGCACTGGCACACTACAAGCTCTGTTCTCTAGCCTGAAAGCCTGTGATAGCGGGGTGCAGATTAAAGGACGCTAAGGTCATCCAAAAGGGCGATGAATGAGTTTGGACACACAGCGAAAAAGGATTGAAAATGAATTTCAAAATAGATACATATAACAGACTATGTCATCCGGGAATGTATGTTTTAGCTGTTTCGTTATATTTCCGTGAAAGAACATAAATACTTGTTATTAAAGTAAACCTGGTGATGTAAATGCATCTACCCCAATCATTCATTAAGCTGGATGGATCTTTTTAATACTACACTATATACTACAGTTCAGTACAATCTCTAAACTATTAGATACACAACTCTTGCCAACATCCTTTAATATTTAATAAGGTGCACTTTAACATCTCTTTATGTTCTATTCCCATTATGTTGGTGTAACATTACAGCAAAAACCTAGGGGCACATTTTTGAGTAAAAGTCTATAATAGAGTAAGAAAAAAAAAAGGTTGCTTTATTATTCTATTTTATCATGGGATAAATGAACAAACACTAGCAAAAGAGGAACACAAAAACAAGTGGGGCAGTGGGAACTAGCTAGAGGCAGGCGTGACTTTAAAAAGAATTGAAGAGGAGGTTGCTTTGGGAGGGAGAAGATGGCGGAGGGAGAGGGGCCAATGATACGCTTGGTTTTTTTTTTTCTCCTCTTCAACTAAACATCAAAAAGTCAGACATATCTTCACTAGACTTTATTGCGTAAATATTCTCATCAGCAATGAGCTCATGTCGTGCGGATAGCTATAGTCGTAGATGCTAAACAAGCTGCTGCAACCATGGCAACAAGGCCACACACCCCTCCCCCGCCCTAAAGTCCGCTCCCCCTACATCCAGTCCACATGTCTGTCCATGCATATGAGAAGTCAGACAGGGTGTGACGTCACACGCACGACATGCAACGCGGATGGGATGGAGTGAAGCCCCGCCTGCTGACGGGAAACGGAAGGAGGAGGAGAAGCGACAGGCAGGTATGGAGATGAGGCAGCCATCTTTATTGGTAATAAGAAATACTACAATGACTACAAAACACAATGTCTATCTCGTTTAGCTGACCTAGGACTCTTTATGAACATATTAGCAGTGGTTATGGGAGGTGTGAACAAAAAGGTTTCTCACCTAAGATGGCAGTGGGCACAAAGGGGTCTGGACAGGCGTTAACCGTAAAGTGAGAGGGCGTGGTGGCCGATCGGAGATGACAGAGAGAAATGAAGAGAAGAAAAAGTATCATGGTTACAATGACAATCCAGTTTCAGAAAAAAAAAAGAGAATAAAAACATCAAACTCATATATATATACACACACACACACTACCGGTCAAAAGTTTGTGGACACTCGACTGAAATGTTTCTCATGATCTTAAAAACCTTTTGATCTGTAGGTGTATGATTAAATGTTTGAAATCGCTGTTGTAGACAAAAATATAATCGTGCCGACATATTCATTTCTTTCATTAGAAAACAAACATTTTATTTACAAAAAATATTTTTTTAAACGGGCGACTCAACGTGAAATATTCCAAAAAGCAGCCGATAAGTGTCCAGCGTTGGTGGGAACTCCTTTAATACTGTAATAATAAATAAAAGCATCTCAG
The DNA here is from genome assembly GCF_023375685.1 of Ictalurus furcatus. Lineage (NCBI taxonomy): Eukaryota > Metazoa > Chordata > Actinopteri > Siluriformes > Ictaluridae > Ictalurus > Ictalurus furcatus. Next base: position 17,709,942 of record NC_071274.1, read on the forward strand.
GGGGATTCTTCAAGAAATCGGGTGAGAAAACGCCAAGAATACATTTCTGGAAATTCTAGGCAAAAAGGGGGTCTACTCGGTTAGATGCTAAAATACTAAATTATTTTGATTAATTTGGGATTTTTTTTTTTATCACAACTTAATTCTCATAGTTCCATTGTGGTAGCAAGAGCGAGAAAGATAGAGAGAGAGAGAGAGAGAGAGAGAGAGAGAGAGAAAGAACTCTGTGACTAACAGATAATGCCATTTTAGCATTGGCTACCGCACAAACTTGCACTCTGGATACACGGTCACTGCAGTAGGACATTACTGGTGATGCATACATGTGTGCTCTCTCATAAGGCTAATCACGGATAAGTCACAAACTGCTACTCTGATAACTGCTGTTAGCGGCTAAATAGAGAGGCAGTGTGTGCTGTTACCTGGGTAATAGGAGTTGGGGAGAGTTGTGCTCAGTGTGTTTGTCTTCACCGTTAGAGAGCAGGGAGAAGATCCAGCTACAGGGCAACACACACAACATGCGAAATCTCTATTACAATCTGTATCCTCAATAGTGACGCATTAGCACGAGCGCTTCTTCATAACCCTAATGGTAACTACTGTAGCTCCTCGGAAAATTCATTCACATTAAACACACTAAACGTGTCGAGCATTTCTATAAGCACTCTTTTGCATATAATATTAACTGTCTTCAGTTCTAGTTCTGCTGTTCACTTCCTGTTCCTGTACGGATTACCACTTTTGGGTCATGGATGATATACAGTACAGTAAGCACACTATAAACATACAGTATGTTTATACGAAGTCTTAACATTGTTTATATTGTGCAAGCTCTGATACTTACTACTCTGTTAGCCTTGTCAGTGTTACGACCATTTGCTCACTCTTGCCTTAACTACAGTACTCCCTGGATTATCCCTGTCTGGTTTTAGATGGTGTTTAATAAACATCTGCACATGGATCCTAACCTCTCCTGGGTCTGATTCCTTACATTATCCATTTGTGCCCACTGTACCTTTCATTTAATGCCATAATGCACTACCAGTGACCTATTTAATCAAAATTAACAATAATAATAATAGTTCCTAAATTAATATGCTGTATAAAAAAAATGGATTTGAATACCTGGCAGATTTAATAGATTCTCAGCAAATGGCTTGTGAATGCACAAGCATCTTAATCACAATAATCAGGACAAAACTATTTGCCATTCAGGGGGCCTTTAACATTTTTTTTATTTTATTTGAGTGGATTATGATTATAATAGAATGCATTGCCATTTCCAAAAAAAAAAAAAGCCCCAGTAATCCTTAAATGTACTGACTGATAAATATAAACTAATAAATAATTAATAAACTTGTTTGAACAAGTTTCGTTACGTTATTGTTGCTATAGAACAATTTATACAGGGATTTGTATTGTGTACGCTTAAAAAAAAACCCCAAACCTTGTGTAATTGTTGATAAGATGACGTTTTCTGTTACGAGATGTTTGTATAGCATTTTTGGAAGGAGTCTCCAGTGTCACTGCTTTGCAACTTTGATACAGAAGAGTCTTATACGGAATGCATACGTTTATAAAAGAGACAATAAAAGGGTTAAACAGTCCTGCATGTGAATGGACAAAAGATCAGTAAGTTTGTGCTTGGTCAGATGTTGGTTCTGTCCTGGTTCACCATCACAATCTGTGTTTGTGTTAGCAAACAGCTTAACCCACTCACACACAGCAAAGCCAGCGTCAGTGTCAAGGGATCGATTAATCCGTCTAAAGCTGCATCACAGACAGCTATCTGAGGACACGTCTGAGGGACAGGGATAAGACACCAGGTGTCTCAGTGTGTATGTGTGTGTGTGTGTGTGTGTGTGTGTGTGTGCGTGCTTGTGTGTGAGCTTAATACAGGTGGACTCACAGCGGCTGTTCAAGTTGTGAGTGTCCATGAAGGAAAGAGCTTCATCGCAGTTAGTGCCCTGCTCCGTGTAGCTCTTGTCCATGGAGTTCACCATCACCGTCATCTCCTGCCGAGTGCTGCTCAGCGTCTCTTTACGCTTCTTAGCCAGTTTCCTTGGGAAACACAGTCGAATAGAAATTGAACTCGACCTCTAAGGACATTTTTATCCTCCCCGGTATGTTAAACAGTGAAACACAAACAAATATAATCCAGGGTTTCTATTGAAGTCAATGGGAATCCAGTCAGGTTAATATGTAACAGTAAAAATAAGATTTTCAAAACACAAAGCATTTTAGTGCACGCAACTAGAAAGGAACAAAATGAGCATTATTCGAACCCTGAACTAATCAACGGGGCGAATCAGCATTAGAGTAATCAAAATGGAAGACATAATGATCTGCGCTTGATTGAGAGGGAGAGGCAACAGTCACAATTAAATTCTAATATAATTACAATCAATACCCCACCAAGACCCTTCTGGGAAAGCAGGCTCTTTGTAATTACAATAACACCGCTTCAAAAGCACTGTTTCTCTCCGCACGGTTTGTAAATCATCTCATACGTGCACATTGCTGACTTCGAAATGAGAGGAATGAATACTACAGCGAGGGTATCAGGTAGCAACGCTAAGCCAAATGGCTGTCGCTGGGGAGAGGAAGACGAGGGAGACCTAATCGAATTGTGCTCTGGTGGATCCATACCTATCAGACGCTAATTCGGTTGAGCAGCCTTTGTTTTGCAGAGGCTCTGATACGAATGGAAATGCAAACGAGGTAAAATTATCTGCCCAATCTGTGGGAGCGGAATTAAGAGATGGGAGGGGCTCCAGACCTACGGCTATGAGATGTGGAGCACTTTGTCCTCGAGGGATAGACGCTAACATGATTTAGAGAAGTGCAGAGAGTCACGCCAAGCCACAGAGTGTGGTCATGCTGGAAGTTTGTACCAGCCGCAGAGCACATTATACAGCGAACGTGTGCCAAGCCAAAGAGACGGGCAATGCTGGATCGAATATCGAGCATGATTGATGAGAAAGACCTGCAGTCTTATCGCTTTCATAACTACTTACAGCAGATTTTAATCCATTTTAAAAAAACAATCTGGATACGTGGACTTTAGGGATGTAACACAGTGCCAGTATCTGTACCTGTATCAATATAGTGCTCCAAGAAGCTGTATATAGATTGAAACCCAAAGGCCTAAAGCAGAAATGTTTTGTTTTTAAAAAAAAAAAAAAAAGATCCCCATGAAACACTGGGGAAGAAATGCCAGCGGTGTCAGCGACATTTCAGCTACCAACCAGACCATGTGCTTCCTCTGAGACAGGATAACGCACCAATATGAAAGCGCTATCCGCCCTCTTCCACATACATGTTCTCAAACCCCCCATGATTGGTTAGTTGCGCTGTGATTGACAGAGGATGGAGAATACCCCATCCCTCCCACCCAAAGAGCACAGCCAATTTGGCTCCCTAGACTCCTGGCCATGAACTCGCGGGATTTGAAATTGCGCCCTCCCAACAATAAATAAAAAATAAATAAATAGTGAGCCTTCTAGCTGGGTCCTGTCTCTAAGTATCAACCCCTCACTGTGTAACCTGTGGCTGTGTTTGACAGGATGACAGGGAGAGGCTAATGAAGAGTCGGCGTGCCTTTTTCCCTCTTCCATCCTGTTTATTTCATTTAGCACACAAGCCATAGCCATATGGTGACGCTTCCCCCGCAGCCTAGATCTGACGCCACCGCACGAGCTTAATAAATGAACAGTTACCACAAAAGCAAGTGTGACAAGTCAACTCGAAAGAGTTCGCTGTGATTTTGCACAAAGCGAAAAACATCCTGTGTAATAATCCGAGCCAGAGAGAAAAAGAACAAGTAACACAGAGAGTGATTGTGGAGAGGAAATATTGGCAATGTGCTGTAACTGAGAACTTGATCAGACTGGTTTTTCCTCCGTGAAACAGCACCTACTTTATCAACACTCTTCCTCTCTGTGTCTCTCTCTCGCCTCTCTGCTTGTGTGTGCGGTAAATGAGTAGAGATGTGGGGTTAGCAGCATGGGACACACAGATCCGCTGCTGTTTGCTTGGCAGCAGGGGGCAACATGGAGAGCTGTGGGATGGAGGGAATGCTCTGTGCGCCAGCACATGCTGAGTCTGACTCTCAAAATTAATCACTCCCCCATTCATAGCTCATTTAAAAGAAGCAGAGGAGCGACGGAGAGAAACCGAGAAAACGTGTGGTACATGTGTTAATACTACAAACTAGCGAAAACCGTCAGCAATGCAGATCTACTGAATTTTTTTTTTTTTCCGCAAACTCACGTTTTTACATTTTGGGAGTTCACTTTAGTGCAACTGAAATGAGACACAAACTTTTTATGAACTTACAGCAGTTTGATTAGAATTCTGAATAACTGATAGACAGTGGTGTTTGATAGACAGTGGTGGTTGAACTCTAGAATTGTTAATATATCTGCAGAAATATGACCTAAAACATCACTAGATCTTCACACAAGTCCTAAAAGTAGACAGAGAGAACCCAATTAAGCAAATGAGATAAAAATATTATACTTGGTCATTTATTTATTGAGGAAAATGATCCAATCTGTGAGTGGCAAAAGTATGTGAACCTCTAGGATTAGCAGTTCATTTGAAGGTGAAATGAATCCCATTCAATCAATGGGATGACAATCAGGTGTGAGTGAGCGCCCTGTTTTATTTAAAGAACAGGGATCTATCAAAGTCTGATCTTCACAACACATGTTTGTGGAAGTGTATCATGGCACGAACAAAGAGATGCTGATCAGGCTGGAAAATGTTACCAAAACCTCAAATTCTGAATTAAACCAATGAATTCTAAGCGAAAATGTCAGGACATCTGTCCGTGAACTGGATCGCAACAAGACAACGACCCTAAGCACACAAGTCGTTCTAGCAAAGAATGGTTAAAGAAGAATAAAGTTCATGTTTGGCCTAAAGCAAGCAGTTCATGTGAGGAAACACACCAACTTCCCAGAGCTGAAGCTGTTCTGTACTGAGGAACAGGATAGAATTCCTCCAGGACTGATCAACACTTACCCGAAACGTTTAGTTGCAGTTATTTCTGCGCAAGGAGGTCACACCACATACTGAAAGCAAAGGTTCACACACTTCTGCCACTCACAGTTATGTAATAAGGGTTCACAAACTTTTAAGCACCACTATGCATCATTTTTTTCATCTGAATTCTCAGGACTTTAAGCAAATCGAAAGTTAAAGGAGCAGTTTGTAATTTTTAAAAGTGTCTCTAGACCTAGAATCCTGATCTAATCTCAAAGATACATTTAAAAGGCATGGTCTACAGTATTTCCATACAATGAATTTGCCTAGTTTTTTCCCCCCATTTCATTTAATAAAATCTATTTAATTATTTCTGGCCCTGAAATTTGCTTTGCTGCTTTTCCATAAAAGGCAACTCGAAGCATATGTGGTTTCAGCACAGAGCGTGGGGTCGTTTGGGGAAAGGGAACGGCGTGTCATCGTCTTCATTGACACTCATATTGGTTGCACATACAGCAGAGCGCTGTAAACATTACAAATTACTCATTTAAATTATGATTCATTCAGTGCTGTCTTGCCAATTTGGTACTGTTGTGTTTTCAAACAACAATAACCACCTGGTGTGCACTTCCCCCATGTCACTTTCCTTTCTTTCCTAACCAACTAAGCAGAAACAAACCATTTTAAACCAAGGTACTACTGTTGCTTTCCAACAGCAGTAAACTTTCTGCCTAAATACCTCCAAACATCTTCAAAACCATTGCGCCCAGCACGAGCATGAATTCATTTGCAGCTCTGATCTGAAACGAACACCAGTGTGGGTATTGTAGGTTGTGGAATTTTGATTATGTTCTTGCTCATTGTAAGCGGATCTGCACGCTTAGCCAAAACAAAAGTGCGACCATTATAGCCACATGGTCCAGGGGAACAGTGGGGCATTGTGGGTAGGGGGAGGGGAGATGAGTCAGACCCAGCAGAGAGTAAAAGCTTGACTCAAAGACAATAGACACTTTGAATTATGAGTCAAAGGATGGGCTGGAACATGAGGGAGCTTTACATTGAAAATTTGTGAGCTGAATTATAATGGCCAAGCAGTCTTTTTTTAAAAAGCTGAGCATTAAGAAGCATAATTACTGCCTTCTGTAGACGTTAATGGCTTTATTGTCAATGTATAAGTCATTCTAATTGGTCAGTGGACCAGTTATCTTATCTTAAGAGCCTAGCAGAGCATATAATAATCAAATCAGAAACATGTTTCAGAAACACAAGGATTGAGGCTTCGAATTTCAAGCTTTGGTAGCTAGCACTGATACGTTCCAAGAAATCGAATGCATTTTGTAGTATTTCTCTATACGTGCATGTCCACTTGAAAGTGTGCCATGGTATGTGCCATATCTGTACTAAATTTCTATTATCCTTCTTGCCAGGGTGCCAAGACTACCAAACAGGGACATACAGGTGGGTAGAAACAGTGCAGAGCTTTGATTGGTCAAAAGCAATAGTCCAATAAACAAACCAATTTAGAACCAATAAACAAAACTTATTGGTTCTATTTGCCGAAATATAAACAAACTAGTATCCTAATTTAAACCACTGTGATGCTGACCAGGCAATTACTAAGGATGAATGAATGAAAGCTAAACGCCTTGCACAGCGACTTGCATTCAAGTTAATAAATGTGGTCTTTCTCTGACTGGCAAGTTTCATATCAGACTGCTCACTCACTTGCACAAGCTTCATATCAGACTGCTCACTCGCACAAGCTTCATATCAGACTGCTCACTCGCACCCACAAGCTTCATATCTAACTGCCCACCTGCATAAAAACAAAAACCTCCCACATGCGTGATTTTTTTTGTTGCATCCCATGATATCCCGAAGCACACCTTTTCTCAGCCAGAAAAACAAAAACAAAAACCAGTAGTGCGTCTCCTATTCGTATCTGTAGTTGTATCGGTTTAGAACGTTATCTGTTCATTCACACAAATAATATATTCATATTTGCTTCCAGCAATATGAGACAACTTCCTGAACTAGCCAGTGCCATGCAAATATATATATATACGGATTGCTGCTTAACACTGTGTGAGAGAAAAATTGTGAAGAGCATGAGCTTGCAGTTTTTACGTTGTTCTCAGCCTGCTGCACAAGAGTTAAACAACAGCGGTAAGACAAAACAACAGGCTGTGTATAAACTGACAAGGAGATAAGCCACGAGAGCTGAGCTACATCTTAATTCACCTGGGCAGAGAAGAGAGATTGCGGGGGGGTCAGTGTTAGCTCTGTCTTTCATACTCATCCGCTAGACTCATGCGCTCTACAGTCGGCTAATTCCATTTTCTGTGGTGAACTAAGTTCACACGTCTCTTTCTTTTCCTATATCTCTTTTCTTTGCTCTTTCTCCAATTCCATCATGAGCTGTCTGTCACCCACCCTCTTTAACCTAGTGCTGCCTCTCCTCTTGTCTCAACCTCTCTCTCTCTCTGTACACGCTTCAGCTCTACTTCATTAGCCTCTTGTCTATTGATAAGCTGTATATGTGTGTGTGTGTGTGTGTGTGTGTGTGTGTGTGTGTGTGTGTGTGTGTGTGAGTGTGTGTATGTGTGTATGGAATAATATTAGGTGTGAGGGGTGTGTGTGTACGTGCAAGGTCAGGGTGTTCTATCCTGGAGAAGAGTTCGTTATCTGGTGAAGAGGAGCTGAGGGACAGTGAGAGGATTCGCTCTGATCCGGCAGAGACAGCCAAGCTGTAGACAGCAGGGTTCAGGATGGAGAGATGGATATGATGAGACACTTTTGACATTCTCCTCTATCCTTCTCTTTCACTCTCTCTCTCTGTTTCACTTTCTCATCATCAGCATGCTCAGACTGTCGGTGAAAATAAATGTGCTTGCCTTGTTCCAATTAGTGTGGCGTGTGTTGTAGCTCGGTGCTAAAGCATGTTCGCTTAATGAAGGTATTCGAGCTGTGGGTAGCGTACTCTAAACACTCCGTCGCTCGCAGTGCCAGCGCACACATCCCAACACCATCCGCTCTTATTGGATCAGACAGGACACAATAGCAGGAGAGGAGGCTGCCTCTGTTCTTATTAGGCGGCGGGCCGTACGACACGGGTGTCCCTCTTAACCCCTGCATGACATGAGTGCCACAGCCCTATTGCCCCCAGTTACGGCTTCTAATCGCATCCTTCCCAGCATTCCCTGGGCCTCGGCGAACAGCGTACACATGTCAATCAGCTACACCGCTGGCTGGGGCGAAGGAGGCTGCCATGTCAATCTCACTCCCAGCTCTGGGAAGAAGCTGAGAAAACAGAAGGTGTGATTGGCACGCACTCGACGTGGGCGCATCCCTGCCAACGTCAAACCCTCTGCCGAGCTTCTAGCTATCAGCCGTAATAGGTGGGATGAGTTTCAGCCAGCTCCAGAAGCAGCAGGCATCGAGTTGCTTTCTCCTTCTTCTTTTCTCTGCCTCTGGGAGCGCTCGGGTTACTCGCACGCATGCAGGATGGTAAACAACAAAAACAGTGTAGTGCAGTCATTCATCAATCACCAAGCCTGACAAATGAGGTCAAATCAGCATGCATCTAACATGAACCATGCAGGAGAAAACTGGTGATGAATGATGAAATAACAGATTCAATGAAATAAAATCATCAGAAGTGATGATGTGGATGCCAGGGGTTGGAATGAGATGACGGGCTAATTCTGCTTTGCTCGTGCCTGTGATGACTGGCCGAGAGATTACACGCCGTTCCCAAAGACGAATCCGAGCTTCCTTCGCCAGTTACTCACAGGCAGAGCAAAAGAGTTAGCTTCCTCACTATGAGCGTGTGTTAGTTTGTTTCTCAGAACAAGGATGGAACAGATGTAAAATTAGTGGGTTATCAAGGTCCTTTTCCCCCCCAAGTAGAAGCATCGATTGTGAGAAGACAGGCATTTCAGTATCAGATTTTGAAAATCTTGTAAAATATATATATATATATATATATATATATATATATATATATATATATATAAATTCAGAATAATATTAAGCAATATAAAATTGACTCTTGTGTAATTTACTCAAGACCAATCTCATCACCAGCTAATAATCTGAAATGAAAACGAATTAAAGCATTTTGAACGTTATATACGAAGCGTTCACATATACGGAGCATTTATAATGTAAGCTATAAAATGCCTGTCTGCAGAAGGACCGTAGTAGAAGAGCTAAGTCTAATCATGCAGGGAATAGCGTACAAGTCTTGTTGGAAAAGAGCAAATGCACTAACATTGTACAAAGGTGTTTACTTACAGGTAATAAGTGTAGGAGTGATAGGTTCTTCTGCCGAGTGAGGTGGTGGTGGGGTATAAGCAGTGGAGGGGGGGAGGGGGGATGGAATGAAAGGAAAGAAAAAGTAAAAAATATTAATGCTCGAAAAAGAGATATAAAGATGAACAAAAGCAGACATGGTGGCATACGTGTATGAGAGAGAGAGAGAGAGAGAGAGAGAGAAGTTTTGGCCTCGTGATCGAGAGAGTCACGTGGAAGTGGAAGAGCGTCTCAGGCATGCTCACTACGTCACTACAGATAAAGCACTATATAAACTTTCACTAAATACTTGAGAGTCAGTGTGCAAAAGTATTACAGCTGAGAGACTGAACTGTTTTACCACGGAGCTAAAAACTTTAATTTCATCCAAGACGCCCATGACGCCAGTTAGGGTGATCACTTTTCACTGTTTGGAAAATACAGAGCAGGGCTTTAAAAGAAAGAAAAAAGAAAAGAAAAAAGGAAGTGATTACTCTTACTGATTGCGCATCACTCTCAATAAATACGAGACATGCCTCTGAAAAGAAACTTTATCTGCCGTGTGTGTTTAAAGGAATACTCCGGTGTTTCAGTCTAATCTTTATCCTTGTCTAGCACATCTGCAGAATATAGATGACTATCACAAATTTGAAACATTTACCTGGATTAAAAATCTATTTCCTTGAAAACGCGCTGTATAATTGAGTTCTACGGGCAGTTGTTGGGCCAGTCAATAAAAAAAGGATGAATTATTTTTGTTCACTTATGAGCAAATCCCTCTCTCAATCTCTATGTTCATTTTCTGATTCATTTGTGGGTTTGGTTTGATCAAACAGATACTACAAAACCTTCAGGAAACAGGAAGTCATCAGAGCGACTTGCTATTGCTTTGCTCTAGTGCTGGACATTTGGATAAAGCTTTGGTAAGGACAGTTTTGGTAAGACTTTACCCAAACGATCACACTAATAAGTGAAAAGTCACGCGTGTCCCTTCTAGTTTGCCGCTTGTGAGTGTGTGAGCGCTTTGATATGAAATTGTAGCACTACAGCGGACTATACGAATATACGGACTACACGCCACTTTGTGTGTTAAATGTATTTAAGTTTGGTTTACGTGTTGCCTGCTCAGCTTCGTGCTAGCTTCGTTGGCAAATTAGCGAAGCGAGCTAACTTTATTAGCTATGTACATTCACCAAAGGCACCAGCAATCTCTGCTACTTCCTTCCAAGCTTTACTTTTCTTCATGTCTCTATACACATTTAATGAGAGGACATACAGTGTATAATAGGAGAAGATGAAACCCTCCATCCATCCATCCATCCATCCATCCATTTTCCATACCGCTTATCCTACACAGGGTCGCGGGGAGCCTGGAGCCTATCACAGGGAACTCGAGGGGACAAGGCAGGGGGACACCCTGGACGGGGTGCCGACCCATCGCAGGGCACAATCGCACACACTCATGCACTACGGACAATTTGGAAATACCAATCAGCCTACAGCTAATGTCTTTGGACTGAGGGAGGAAAGCACCACAGAGAGAACGTTTTTATAAAAGGTAAATGGGAACTTGTTTCAGGTAGGAACTAAAGTTGTGAGCGGAAAGCTGAAAAAACAAACGAATAAACAAACAAAAAAAACCCACGTGCCATAGGACTGGTCCGAGGAATCGTTCAAGTCAATTGTTTGGATTTGTCACTTCAACATGTCATACCTAATTTGCATAACATTGAGAAGGTTTCAGTATCACTGGTTGCTTATTATGATATAATTTTGCATGCTAGAGCCATCTCTATAAACCCATCAACTGCCTTTAGACTGCCTTTAGAACAGAATTATATTTCAGTGCAGGGAAATGTGCCAAAATCCTCTTCTGTGGTAATCATACATATGCTACAATACAGTTTCAATAGATAAAGATTAGGCTGAATTTTTTATTAAAAAAAAAATTTCCTTTAAAGATGTTTTCTGTGCAGGGATTCGTCAAATAAAGCTCTGCTACACCATCACAGGAGGATAAAGTGGTATGAAAGTGGTTGAACATGCCAGGGCTAACGTGGCTACAACCAGGCCAGTGTGTGAACAGGTAGACGACGGGAGATCTCGTGTTTCAGCAGTCTGAACGGCACGGAGTCTCGTGGGCATGATTCTAAATGGTAATATCAATTGAACTGCGAGTTTAGATTGAACATGACGATTAGCATGTCCTACCTCACTTCCATTTCTAATCTAATCCAGTTAATTAAACCGACAGATTCAAACGCGCCTGTTCATTTGATTAAGCTATATTGAGCAGAATTCAATTAAAAGGATTGTGCATAGTGAGCATAACCTTCGCCGTGACTCCGACATCGTCAGGAGAGGCCTTGCTTCTGTTCCTGCATGTCTAACACACAAGCACGACTAATAAACTGTGTGTGTACATGAAGCTAGCGGTGTACAGGAGATGTGAGTGTAGGAGGGCAGAGGGGGTTATTGTAATGAGGAGCTGATATTAATTCTGTCGCGCTTTTCAATTCAGCACTTCCTCTGTGCCTTTACTGATGGCTGGCTGAGAGATACTTGCTAATCTAAAACCAATGCAAAGAGCAGTGTGTGTGTGTGTGTGTGTGTGTGTGTGTGGTAAGAATTGAATATTTGTTCAGGCTGACTCTAGAATCCTCTAGTTTCTGATAGAGGGCTTTAAGGGACCAGGCTAATGTAAACTAGCCTGCAGCTAACCAATCACTCCACCACTCCATAGCTTTCATCACTATTTCCCGCTCAACTCCATTTTTCCTCAGTTTCTCTCTCGTGCTGTTTTCATACAACCTCTCTCTCTCTCTCTCTCCGTCATGTAAAAATAAAATCGCCTCTCCATCTAGCTGCTATAAACTCATTTCAATAGGACTTAAAGAAGTTCTATTAATTATTCAGCATCACACTGACAATCCAGCGGCCCACAGGTCAAAAATGAAACTGGCGTGGAAATCTATTATTAATAGCTGTATTCGAAAGGCCTCATGCTGGTATTGAAAATACAGGACACTTCATATACTGCATCTCAATATCATTATGATAAACTGGGTTATAAAAGCCACTGTTATGAGAAAAGAGGTTACCGTTGACTTCTGAACGAATTTTTATCAGGCTTCTCTGAGTGTTAGTTGCAACCGATTCCTCCTTCTTCCGCCTAGCTAGCTCACAGTGTTCGACACTTTGGGGATCTTTTAACACATAGCTTAACTTAGGGATGGGCGATAGAGATCATAATGCGATACTTGAAGATACAGTATTTTCACAATATGCATCACGATATTTGAATAAAAAGTCGCTAGTGTTTTGCGAACTGACATTATCACCTGACAACACCCATAATTCCCAGAAAATAAATTAAAAAATACATTATACGGAAAACAACAGATAACGTGTTCTAAAAAGATACAACACAGACAGATGATAATCGAAGGAACACTAGTCATTTTTTTTTTTTTTTTTTTTAAAGCTTGGAAGAAAGTTTTACATGGACTCAAACTAGAAGTGTGCATCAGGACTGCGATCCCACAGGATAAAAGTAAAAATTTGCACGAGCAGGATGTTATTACTTTAGCGATAACAAACAAAGACCATGCTCATTAACATGCAAAGCATTTACAGCATTCATTCATTCATCCTTATTAAGTGCCTGGTCAGGCAGTCCCTCCAGGATTTCGCATTCACGGAAATTTACGCGAAATCAAGCACGACTGCGCAATATTCGGAGGGGCTTGACATTTTTCAATTCACGTGCGTCAATCATAAGTACAGCTAAAAGATCTCATTAAACAACAAACATTACTGCAAAACAATTGGTGCATTTGCAATTTCGCCAATTCAAGTAGTTTCCCGCAAAAAAACTCAACTCTCCAAGTTGCATAGCAAATTTTTTTTAAAAGCCGCAGCAAAATGAAGCATTTTTAGCTGCAACAATCACAAAAAAAAAAAAAACACGCTGTGGAATCCTGCACGGACTGGTCCGGGTTGCGTTGGTTTAGATTGGCTTACTAGTTTGTTTGTGTTTTGGGAAATAGCACCAACTAAATTCGTTGGAAAATATCGCAGGTAGGTACAAAAAAATAATGGCACGAGCCAGTTTAAAAAACATTCAATCAATTATGGATTGTGAGGTCGAGGACCTGGCAGAGTTCAGAATTCAGACTATGATCACGGGACATTTTTTTTTCAGTGTTTTCCAGCGGCATAGCAGCAGGATTCATATTTAATAATAATAAAAAAAATATTTAGAGCACTAAACAGAGCACTGCTGTATTGCCATAACTCCCAACCCTCATTAACTTTACTCTGTGTTTAACTGCATATGAACATAAACATGATGGTTATTATTTTATATATGATTTGCTATAATTGTAGGTCTTAATGCTTACCGTTTCTTCATGAGAAGTACCACGCCAAGGAAGATGATGACGAAGAGCAGGATGCCTGCGATGACGCCAGCAATCTTCACCGTGTGGTCGGTCTGTTTCTCCGGCTCCACCGCGTTCGGTTTGTGCGTTGCCGACCCTAAAAATGGTCAAAGTGAAAGGTCACGTCTCTTATTAGGAATTGGGAAGAATTAAGAGCTACCGAGGAAAAACTTGCGCTAATGGCTTGCACTTTAATTGGCGATAAAATCTCTTAGTGCTGAGATATTTCTGGCAGTGATAGCCGCACAGGGACGTTTGCAAACTGGTGTACGACTGTCAAATCAGCAGAAGAGAAACAATGTCGAATGAATATTTGGGCACAGTGGGCTTTAATGTTGTAAAGCAACTTGAATGTTTAAAAGGACTGGCAACATAAAACTTAATTAAAAGATTACTCCAGCGTTCGTTTTCAAACAAGTCTCTATCCGACACATCTCTACAGGCTGTAGAGTTACTGCAGGATTAAAAAGAAAGATTTCAACATATCTATATACTGAAAAACATGTTCAGCCAAAACGCACTTAGAAGTCTAAGGGCAGTTATTGGAGCGATTGTTTATAAGAAGTGCTTTCATGAATTTTTCATATAAATGTATTTGTAAATTAAACTCTACAAGTCATTCTTTCCCAGCTTGGAGCAATTTTATAGATTGCCATTTGAGGTTGATTATTAATAAGTTCACAAGGTTTGGCTTGATGAAAAGTGCAAAGTGCAGCTTTGGTAAGACTTTTTCTCAGGTTCTCTTTGTTCATCAAGACCTGTTCATCAAGAGTGTAATGGTTCATTCGTGCGTCTTCAGTTAGTGCTGCAAATACACGTACGTACCTGAGTCTGTATTCAGATTTAAACCTGACGTGGGTGTGGCCTAAACAGGTATGTTTCATTTATTTAATTACATATGAACCCTACAGTTTGCATGTTCTCCCTGTGCTTCAGGGGTTTCCTTCGCGCACTCCGGTTTCGTCCCCCAGTCCAAAAACATGCCTTGTAGGCTGATTGGCATTTCCATTGTCTAGAATTGTCTGTAGTGAGTGAATGTGTGTGTTTGTGCCCTGCGATGGGTTGGCACCCCGTCCAGAGTGTCCCCCGCCTTGTGCCCTGTTTTCCCTGTGATAGTTTCCAGGATCCCCGTGACCCTGTGCAGGATAAGTGGTATGGAAAATGGATGGATGGATGAATCCTACATCTATGCCCAAGGAAACACTGGAAAATACTGTGAATTCTCACAGTCATTATTTTTGTTTGTACATGCCTGTAATATTTTCTAATTAATTTGGTTGATCCTATGTCCCAAAATAGATACAAACTAGTAGCCTAATTTACATTTACATTTTTTCACTGAGCAGACGCTTTTATCCAAAACGACTTACAAATGAGGAAATACAAGCAAAGCGATATATCAAGCGGAGAACAATACAAGTAGTGCTACTATACAAGATCTTTAATTGTGTTCTAGAGAAGCAAAGTGCACAGCGTAGAGGTGTAAGAGACAGAGTAGGTTTTTATTTATTTATTTTTTTAAAATAATATGGGGGTTGGAATTTTAGGGGTTAGTCTGCTAAATGAATAAATGTAAATGTAATTTGAAACCAGCACAACCCTGACCAGGTAGTTCCTAAGGATACTGTAACTGCATCTCACTGCTGCTTTTAACATGAACATGACCAAAATGAATAATGCGTTTTTTTTCGGCTACATCCCTACATTACATGTTTGTGGGATATGGGAGAAACCCAGACTACACAAAGGAAGGTTATTTAATTCATTCATTTATTGATGAAATTTAACAGTTCCACGTGAATTCTGAGTAAACAGGTGTTCTTTTCTCAGTATGTAATTTGCACATGCATTGCTGATAGAGATTAGGTACTGGAAAAATGCTGGAGAATTCCTTTAACCTGTCATACAAAGCACAGGAAGTCCACTGAGACCTGTGGGCTGTTTATTTCTAGGAGCCATTAGGACTGCTGAGTTGATAAAGCTGAAGCTATGTGATAACGACAGGAAGGCAATATGTGATAGGTTCAGCACACTGCCTCTTCTCTTCTATAGATAAGAGTGTATTACTGTGTATGTGTGTGTGTGTGTGTGTGTGTGTGTGTGTGTGTGTGTGTACAACATAATGTGAAGCCATGTCAATTCTGCCACCTGTGAACAGTTTTTCCTCCCTGTGACAGTGAGTTTGGGATGACAAATTAGAGAAATGGGATGTTCTGCTCAACTGTGTGTGTGTCAGTGTGTGTGTTTCTACACAATCTGAACCACTTGTGCAGAGATTTAATATTACATCCTGGCACCTTGTTAGGGAATAGCTTGTGTGATTGTGTTTTGATTCAGATTTGCTGTACTACGAGTCTGTCAGATATCAGTGTTGTGTTTATGGCAACATGAGCACTGTGTGCGCGCGCGCGTGTGTGTGTGTGTGTGTGTGTGTGTGTGAACAATTATCACAAAAAGATTGTGAAGTGTTTTGTGATTGATAGACTTTAGATTTATGCATGCTTGTTTATACACAACGGTGTGACTGAAACAGAAGTGAGTATTGCATCAGGGCCAAAGTTCACCGCAAACACACACACACACACACTCTCACAGACACACACACGGAGCTGTCTGTCTTTTTGATGGGGTGTGATGGTGGGAGTAATGGAAGCGGATGGGGGGAGACAGTCTTGGCAGGGTGAGTGTCTGACCTGTTAGTTGGTTGTCGCCTGCAGCTGGAGCAATGCGGATGTAGGGAGTAGTGAGCTGCGTCACTAGAATAGCGGCTGACAGAGTGAGATCCACAACAGCATGCAGTGTGAGAGAGAGAGAGTAAAATATATTGTAAGTAAAGGCAAACAGAGAAAGAGAAAAACAAACAAACAAACAAGTGTTTAAGCAGTTAATTGTCAAGCTGAACAATTCCAAATCAGAAATATATATATTTTTAAAAAGCACATTACATTCTAATCAACAATACAAATTAGCCTAAATGTAATTCTAAACTGCCACTGCAGTGGGGTTTTTTTTTTTTACTTGACCCAGGTTTTATTACATCACAAAATATATGAGCCAATCAGGGACAATATGCAAATACAGGCCTTGCAACTTGCATGAAAGTGGAAGAAACCTTTCCAAAATATTTAAGCAAGAAGCCAAGTTTACTCACAGATCCAGAGTTGCAAAAATCATATATAATGACTGAAAATGTGAAACAATTAACTTTATGTTATATGATTCTGGGTGAAGAGTCATTTCAAGATTTGACAATCGAAATTCAGTTATAGACAATTACACAGTATATTTCTCATGCACCAAAATGTTTATACGTTGTAAAAGCAGCTAGTACAGTAGACAGGTCGGTCCATCTCAAGCGGTCCGAAAATTGTTGTTGCTTGACCTTTTTATTTTCATTTTTCTAATTCTTTTGAATGATTAACTCATGTATGTATTGGCATTGCAAAACCACCAGTTTTTTTAAACCCTACGTCAAGCAGAAAAAATACGGTCTTTAAATCAAGTGCTTAGTGACGTTAATCAACCATTTAATATTAGTGCACACAGCAAAAGGCCATTATGCTAGTAAAACACATCAAACTATGCCAACATGCTAACTCAATACAGAGCCTTACCTTTGGTGGCAACTCGCACACAGTCTATTTTAGTCTCCTGCAGAGAAGAACACAAGTGTGTGATTGAAGGGAGTAATATAGCTTCAGTATAGAAAATAGCAATATGTATCCTGGGTATCATGCTAGCTGAGGGAAAACAGCTTGCCAGAAATACTAGCCTGAAAGCTCTTTACAACATAAATACATTTATTTAGTTATTTAAATTTTTAGATAGTTGTTAGAAAATAGTACGTTTCATTTCTTTTCCCCCCATCTCTAGCTAAAAGGAAGGGCATTAGGAGTGTGGGATTTGATTAATTATCAGACTTGAATAAACAGACGTGAGGCTGTCTGGCTAAGTGCCCATCAGCATTCATGAGTAGCACTAAAACACAGGTCTTCAGTCAATTAGGAAATGAGCTGCAGCTCTCCCTCTACACAAAGACATAGAGCAGCCTTTTAAAGAAAGAAAAGCAGTGTCACTACTGTCAATCCAAACAGCAGCTTACTTTAAGAGCATGGGTGGAGAGAAGGTGAGAGCGAGTGAAGGAGAGGCAGAGAGAAACAGAAAAGAGACAGGCGGAGATTGAGACATGGAGCTGGAGAGAAAAGAGAAGCTCAGAAATGCATTAAGCAGCACGGTGTTAATGTGTCCGATGGAAGTGGGTGCACTCTGCGCACTGTGGCCGTGTCACTCACACACTCTCCAGGAGAAACTTTAGCTGTCATGGCTGAAGTGCTTTTAACCTTCTTAGTTCTCCCTTCTTTTGCGAGAAGCCTCCTCTGATTGGGTGTGAGCCTTTCGAACCTTTCACCTGACAATGTATTTCTGAGGCGCTAAAATGGCCCGGTGTACAGTAACACTGTGGTCCAGGGGAAGAGCCTAAACTATACTTATTCATAATGTCACCGCATTCAGCTCTAACAGGGGGCGAAGTGGAGAGATGCTTTGTAAAGCATACAAAGGTCTTCCATCAATGTTTTTCTGTGTGTGTGTGCGTGCATGTGAATTCAGTTTCAAGTCAGGCCAATTTTGAAATCACGGCCTCAAATGGCATCCATTAGGAGTGAAAACATCTACTAGCACCAGAATACGCTGGCACTCACTCAAACAGAAGTAGTGAGTTGCACACTAACGCTGTACTCGTTTCTGGCTCCCTAGCACTAGTTCTAACCAGGAGGGTCATTTGCCACATCTTGACTGCTGGATCACAGAAAAATAATACATTATAAGGCATCCCATGATGCATTTACTGCTTTCATTCATCTCCAGTAAATCCTTCATTATGGTCAGTGTCAGAGTGGTTTATATAACTAGTTTGTCTATAATTTGAGAACCATAATTGTCAGAAAATATCATGAGCAGAGGAAGACAAAAATACAGATTGGAGGAATGGGTGGGATTGGTAGAACTTTCGATGGGTGATAGAGGGCTTGCTAAAACTTTTTTTGGGAATGGGTGGGGTTGGTAAAATCTTACTTGTGTGTGGGTGGTATTGGTCAAACCTTCTGATTAATAAAACTTTCTACAAGAGTGGGGGGGATTGGTCAAACATTCTACAGGAGTGAGGGGATTGGTCAAACTTTCTACAAGAGTGGGGGATTGGTCAAACTTTCTACAAGAGTGGGGGATTGGTCAAACTTTCTACAAGAGTGTGGGGATTGGTCAAACTTTCTACAAGAGTGGGGGATTGGTCAAACTTTCTACAAGAGTGTGGGGATTGGTCAAACTTTTTACAAGAGTGGGTGATTGGTAGAACTTTCTGCAGGATTAGGAGGATTGGTCAAACTTTCTACTAGAGTGGTTGATTGGTCAAACTTTCTACAAGAGTGGGGGGATTGGTCAAACTTTATACAAGAGTGGGGGATTGGTCAAACTTTATACAAGAGTGGGGGATTGGTCAAACTTTCTACAGGAGTGTGGGGATTGGTCAAACTTTCTACAAGAGTGTGTGGATTGGTCAAACTTTCTACAAGAGTGTGTGGATTGGTCAAACTTTCTACAAGAGTGTGGGGATTGGTCAAACTTTCTACAAGAGTGAAGGGATTGGTCAAACTTTTTACAAGAGTAGGGGGATTGGTCAAACTTTATACAAACGTGGGGGGATTGGTCAAACTTTCTACAAGAGTGGGGGGATTGGTCAAACTTTCTACAAGAGTGAGGGGATTGGTCAAACTTTCTCCAAGAGTGGGGGATTGGTCAAACTTTCTGCAGGAGTTAGGGGATTGATCAAACTTTCTACAAGAGTGGGGGATTGGTCAAACTTTCTGCAGGAGTGAGGGGATTGGTCAAACTTTCTGCAGGAGTGAGGGGATTGGTCAAACTTTCTGCAGGAGTGAGGGGATTTGTCAAACTTTCTGCATTAGTGAGGGGATTGGTCAAACTTTCTGCAGGAGTAAGGGGATTAGTCAAACTTTCTACATTAGTGAGGGGATTGGCAATACTATCTGCTGGAGGTGGCAGTATTGGTACAACTTGCTGCAGGAGTGGAGAGATTTGTTCAAACTTTCTGCAGGAGCTAGTGGGATTTGTAAAACTTTCTGTCAGAGACAAATGTACTGCCAGAGAGACCGGTCACACTTTCAGTGGGAGAGGGTGGAACTGGTCAAACTTTCTGCAGAAATGGGCCGGATTGATCAAGAGTATCTGCAGGAGTGGGTGGGATTGATCAAAAGTGTATGCGGGATTGGACAAGCCCTCTATTGTCTCATGTTTCTTAACTGCTAGGGTTTCATATTGTAGCTAACAGGATGTAAGTCAAGGCTATTGGTACTGGTTTAGCTTAAATTTGGTTCTAGTTCTGTATGACCAGGTATAAAAAATGGGGTAGTATTGTGTCAGGTGATGCCACACCTTGGGTTCTGTTAAGCCACACTATTAACACCCACCCCGTTAGCTGTGCTGACGGCCTGGAAGTAGACACTATAGCTCTTGTGGGGAAGCAGGGGTGCATTCCAGAAGCCATTGTAGGTTCTGTTGTCCCCCACTGTGAAAGGCAGAGGGGACGGGATACCCCCAGAGGGGAATTCTGCTGTGAAGTAGTACTTAGAGTTGAGTGATGTTGCGTTCTGGTAGTGGACGGGGATGGGGTAACAGCGCAGGATCTCTGCCTCACCGCCACGTGCTCGTCTGGGCCTCTCTTCCTCCACCACCACCTGATATACACTGTGAAACAGACAGTCAGACAAAGACAGAAGGGAAAAAAATAATATTGACCCACCATAGCAC
Organism: Ictalurus furcatus; assembly: GCF_023375685.1. Taxonomy (NCBI): domain Eukaryota; kingdom Metazoa; phylum Chordata; class Actinopteri; order Siluriformes; family Ictaluridae; genus Ictalurus; species Ictalurus furcatus. The sequence continues at coordinate 17,730,488 of NC_071274.1, forward strand.
TACAAAGTGTTTCACAGGCAAACAACAAAGGGTGTTGGGCTCACAATAAAAGCTAATAAATTAATATGTATACAACAAGGGAAGTTATTTTGAAATGCTGAGTCCTTCTTTGTAGGGATGAAACCAATTTCAATCTCAGGTTCCATTCTCCTTCAGGAGAACAAAGTCCTACATCATCTATAGACAGATCTACAATCAGACACAGTGCCCTAGTCCAATCTCCAGCACAATCTCTCCATACTTTCCAGCTTGTCTTTCATCTTCTGCTCTGCCGACTCTAAGACACCACAAGTGTCTTCCATCATGTGTGCTTTCTTTAACATTGCGTACTGAATCATGTCCAATATTCTAAAGTACTGCAGCAACAGAGCAGCAGAATTTCTCTGCAGAAAAGCACAAAACAATATCCCAAGGTGCTGCTTCACCTTTAAACATGTGAATAATTAAAGAGCAAACATAACTGCAGCACAGTGGTATAATTAGATATAAAACTGTACCGTATCTTTCTACCATGGTAGGCACTTTTACAATTTTATCATTTAGATTTATAATGGTGACACCGCCCCTCGCATTTATGTTCATAAATTCGGAGTAACTACTGAGCCTTATGACAACATCAATGGCCTTATGTCCCAATAGCATTGCATGCTGAACATTATGGCAGGATGGTATTAATATTTAATATTAGTAATACTTAAAGTCATATTTAAACTCTGTTACTTTAGGGACAGTAAGCCCAATGAATAACTAAATAATATAAATAAATAATACACTAGATACACAAATGCACTTCCACAGTGGCTTAGTGATTAGCACGTTTGCCGCACACCTCCAGGGTTGGGGGTTCTTGTTTAAAAAAAAAATAAATAAAAGCAGCCAAATCATAATAAATATTTATTTCATCTATAAATATTAATAAAGAAAAAGAATAAATAATAAGTCCACAAAGACAAATATGAATGCCTTAATTAATACATTTGCAATGATTAACTGAAAAAAAAAAGAGGCTGAATATTTACACCCACGGATCTGAGTTCAGCTAATTATTAACATTTGGTAATTTAATTTAATGCTGTAATTTAATTTATGCTCAAGTTACACACACTTATTTTTAGCAATGAAAATAATAAACTAACCAATACAAGCATATTCAGTTGACATGCCTCCCTAGTTTTTAAACTACATATTGTATTGTTTTGCACTACCATCAAAAAGTGTCAAAGCTATAATATAATTACATGATCTTTAGTTAAAAATGGCTGCTGAGCAGCTTGTGTTTGTAACAAATGGCAAAATATAAGGAATGGCACATAGTTTCTAAACGGAAAGCCAAACGGTGGGTAATTAGAGTGTCACGACTATGGCTGTCGATATCTTACGTTAACTGATTGCCTGTGTTAGTTGCCAATGTTGCTAAATATTCTACAGCTCTAGCATATGGTCAAGTAGTATGCTAATTACAAGACAAGCTTTGAGTCTTCCATGCCTACAGGATTGCTATATTTGTATGATATGTGTGATGCCATTTTTGAATGCCTGTGGCATGCTACTTAAAAAAGGCTACAACATTTCCCCCCTCCTTTAAGATCATATGTGATTTCTGTCATCTGATAAAATGAAACAAATGAACATTTGGAGTTACTTGTTCTGAGAGTTTGGGCAAGCCAGCCATGCAATGGTTAGCAGCTAGCAGAATGAATGTTGACTGATGCTAATCTGACCTTTGGGCTGGCTAATCTGTAATAAGTCTGGGTTTGTTTGGGCTTGCTAGCGAAAGGTTATCTGTGACTATAAAGAGCAAGGTATATAAATATACTGTAGTTAATGAAATTACCAAATTCCACATTTATGTGTGGCTGAAGCCGACCGCTGCCCTTTTCCTCGGTTTTCTCATTAAATAAAAATCTGAAACAGCTGAAAAGCCTCTTTTTTCTTTTTTTTTTTTTGTGCCTGAAGCATCTCTATATTACAGTATGGTCCGACCCTTACAGCTCCCCAAACAGCACTGTAGGGTGCCTCTAATAAATAACTGTGATACAACCAGCCTTTATGCATTCATGAAGATTGAAACTTCTGGCTAACTCTATCATTATGCATCCTGCAGCTTTGAATCTCTTTTATATGTTGGCATCAGTCACTGGGCCTCCTGTGGCTAAGTGCCGGGTCCTCCTGTTTAGAAAAGAAATATGATCTGCTGAAATATTTATTCCGGTGAGGGTCTGCGTCTGAGAAACTGAAGTTAATTAGCACCTGGCCTCATAGTGAGGTTAGAGGTAATGGGGGCAAAATATGGCAGGCCTATTCTGATTACAAATAAACGAGAAAGTGAGAGGGACTGGGAGAGAGAGTGAGAAAGAGAGCGAGCGAGCCAAAGGAGCAACCATAATGAGATGATAGCGATCATTAGAAATCGTGTTACTGATCACCATCTCGGTGTTTTATCCGATATATTGATATTTCATGACCTGAATGGGGCCCGATTTCCACTGGCTTCTGCTCGCAGCTCATAAATCACAATTGAATAACTGACTGCAGGTCAATATCACCAACTGCATTTGGAAAGATTGAATCCTTTTGTTTAATAAATTCCTTACTAAGTGATCCTACTCTGTCCGATTTGGGTTCGGGATTCGAGCGAAACGTCTCCGCAGGATCCTAAAGCAGAGACTGGAGATGCATCAATACTGAGACTGATACTCTGATACTGTACTCTGATACCATGTGAGAGTGTGTGATGTAAGCTTGGTGTGTTTTCATTAAAAAAAATGCCATCAATTGCACACACACAAAGGTATTCGCGAGCATCGAGCAGTAAAGAGAGCGTGCATCAAAAAAACGGTTCAGCGAGCACTGAGCGATGAGACACACGGGTCTACACTTTGCTCACGAGACCAGGTACAATTCATGGCACCTTGCGCTCACTTTTTATCACCACACTCACTGATACTACTCTGGGTGCTCCTGTCTCACTCTCTATTAAATAAAATGCTTAAACACCATACATTTTAAACATAAAACACCAAGCACAATGAGCTCACTGCTTGCAGCCCATGGCAGCAACCGACATAATTAGAGATAAACAAAATGTTCCACAATGATACTATAATACTTAATAATATACAGTAGGTTACTCAGTATCAATATCCATATCGACTAATACTAAAAACGTACTCATACTCATATTCAGTCTGAAAAAGAAAAAAAAAATGCATCCCTAGCGGTGTTTATATGAATCCTCTTCTCAGAGATCATGGGGTAGCAACACATCCAGATTAGATTAAAGCGAAGGTTTGCCTTTTCTTGCACTGATCTAACAGTAAATTCAAATAATGACAGGACCTGTATGATAAGAGCTAGGAAATGATGTTCGTACAAAGAACTCGTAGCCGTTCCCAATTTATAGCTGCGCATATTTCCAAATCAAATAATAATGTCGGCTGGTGTGAACAGTCTACTTGATGAATGCTGGACGTCTCCGTAAAAGCTTGTGTGAGCAAGCTCACTTATCAATAAATTTGAACCCATTTCCACATCTCCAACGAGCAATGTTCCTCTTCCTTCTGTTACTGTGGAAACAGATCCCCAGTTTATCCAAGAGCACTTAATATTCTCCAAAAAATGCACAAAATAAAAGTGAAAGGTCTCATATGATGTAGTGGTAGGTGTGTGTATTTGTGTGTTGTCATGCATGATAGATGGGGGTATGAAAAGACCCCCCCTCCCAAAGCCCTCAGGCAAAATGGAGCTTGCCAACGGCTATGAAGATCCAAGGACGCAAGATGGACGCCACATGCTCTCCTTGCCCCTGCTGTCAACTTGTTCTTGTTTACTTTGAGGAAAACTGAATGCTGCTTTAACAACACCATCACACACACATGGTGATTAAAGTATATGAAAATGAGGAAAAAACTGATGAGCAAAAAAATATATATATTCATTTCTTTTTTTTAACTTTCAGATATCCAGGGTAAATATGAATAATCCATTGACATTTAAAGATTTCAGAGAAAGTTTCACTAGATTTCCAGTAAAGCCATTCTAGGCAGTAGACGTGCTGTATTTTATTTCCGTAATCTTTCATATAATTTATGACAATTATAGAGTGGAGCCAAAAATGAATTTAGGATTAAAACACAAAGGAGCATGCTGTTATAGGAAGATAATCAACGACACGGTGGTGTGACGTGTTCCGACTCGAAGCAGAGTTAAAGTCACCACACTGAAGATGATTATTTTCCAGTAACACCACATCCTGAAGTGTTTTAATCCTCTTACACCACAGCAATCTTACAACCCAATAATTACATTTAAAAAAATGTATTAAAGAAGAACACGATATACTTTTCGCCTGTTTATAGTTATACATAATGTTGTGGAACAATTGTGGTACAAGTTAGTTCCTATTATCACTTAGTTATCACTGACTATGTTTACATGGACAGCAGTAATCTAATTATTGACCTTACTCTGAGTAAGATAATATTGTGATTAAGGTGTTTACATGAGTCGCTTTTAGAATACTCCTGTCATGTTCCCGTTTTACATGTTATAGAACATAATTAGATTAACGGCACACGTCATTGCGTCACCGCGCCACGCCGTCCGACGTTCCCTCCAGAATTTCACGTATCAACATACAGTTCGTCTTCGTCATGGTACCGTATACAGTTTTGGGTGTTTTTATTTTAAATTTTACGAACGCTTCCAGTGCGGTTAATTATTTGACATGCTATACGTGCTAATAGACGACTGCTTGAAGCTGTGGGCTTCGTCCCAAACCGCTTACTTACCGTCTGTATAGTAGCCGAGATACATGTATTTCTCCTACTACAGGCCTATAGTAGGCAAGTACACGGTTTGGGACACAGCCTTGCTCTCTTTTTTGCCGTAAAACGGTTGAGCACTGCCGTGTGTGTACGTGTCCTGTCGCAAAATGCGGTGAAAACTCCCACACGACGTTTATAATGTGATTAAGGTGTTTACATGTCTGTAATACATGTCCATAATGCGACTAAAACAGTACTACTCCACATGTCTTAATACGATTTGTGTTTACTTCGAGTATGACCATAATCGGATTAAGGTAATTAAAAATTGCTGTTTACATGGTAGTTTCTTAATCAGAGTATCGTCGTAATCGGGTTAATAGTGGATTATTGTTGTCCACGTAAGCGCGCTGACTGCTATCCGGGTTTCCCTGAGGTTTCAGAGGCCTGAGGTGCTGACTGGGTTCTGGGAGGTGGTGGTGGTGGTTGGAGGGTTTGAAATTATTCGAAGGAAATATTAAGTTATTTTAGGTTTTTCACGTTGTTTTCGACCATTATCTTTACCGTATTTGTAAAAGAAAGCTGGCAACACTTATTGTACTTACAGTCAAACGTCTATTCATTTCACCAAGTAACATGCTTGAGATTTTATGAAAATAAATGCCCTTTTATATATTTGGATTAAGGTGCTCCGCAAAAACACATAGGTGCTGCGCCTAAGGCTTTCTGTAGCAAGGAAAACCCTTTCTACAAATAATAAATAGTCGTTCCTTCTCCAGCCCCAAATGTTTTTAATCTCTTGAAGTTAATATGACAAATAATAATAATAATAATACAGCTTGTCAGGCTACAGAGAAACTGTACCACTTTCCTGTGGAGGAAAAATGACGACTTTACCTCTGACTGTTACAAAGCGCTGACAATTGAGACTCCATCCAAAAACACTAAATAAACATTCCCTCATCAACAATTACACATGTGAAAAGTCTGCCATTTTAGTCTCTGTGAAAGCTACTACAGAAACAGTAATGTATCAGAATAAGTGCATTAATATAAAACTGATTTGTCCTGCAGCTAGACCAATCAACATCAAGGTTTGAACAGCACAATTACCAAATAAACAACCAAAAAAAAAACAACAACCCCTAACTGTCTTGCATTACAAGAAAACAAACTTCCTAATGCCTAATGATTATGTGCTTGAGCAGCTATGACACGCACCTCAGACCCCTCACTGTAGACAGAGTGGCACCATCCAATCATTCAGTCATTTGCCTAATTCAGCATGACATGAACTCCCCCAAAAGAAGATAAAAATACAGAAATAAACAGTGACAAACGCAAAGGCCATCTGAGGAATGAGGTGTTCCAGAGCATTACATGTTAAACTGGCAGCAACACTGTTTGCCTAGTGCTATGACTATAAAATATGCCCTGAAATGATCGTTATTGCTAACATGCAGGCCTTTAGGCACTAAATACGATCATAAACATGCACCATATGCTCCAGTGCGCTCATGTAGAATCTACATAGCTAGAAAAATATGTGCAGACGATTGGGTTTGACATGCCGTCTCGGTTGATGACATCAGCTAATCCTCGGAGGAAGTGAAGAACGCTTCTGTGGTTCTTCCTGTGGTGGCCGAGGGCCAAGCGGCACTGGGGAGGAAGAAATACGCTCTCACACTCTCTAACCTGTCGTTCCCTTGCTCGAGCTTGACATGATGCCTCCCTGCGGCCCCATGACTAATTGATTAAAACCTCTGACTGTGGAGAGAGCTGACACACCGCGCCTGCATCAGGGGAAAGAGCGAGAGAAAGGAGCGAGCCACAAACGCACCTGCTTATAACCCCTAACTTCTAGTGAGATCAAAATAACTCATTTGAATTTAAAAAAAATTATTATTATTTTTTTTTCCACAAAAGGTGGAAAGATAAAATCAGACTTAATATGGATGCAAAAAAAAGGATCGATTCTTAGATACATTGCAATTCTCTGTTTAAAAAAAAACTGCATTGATGTGCAAAATGTCATACTCTACTCTTATACAGACATCTCCATACAAGGTATTTTATTATAAGAAGTCAGTATTAAATATTTCAGATGATATATATAATCATCTACAATTAGAAGGCAGCTACAGATTCCCATCCTCAGTTCCTCTAATGCAGGGGTTGTCAAACTTTTTATAAACCCCTTAGCTGTAAAATGAATTCTGTGCACTCCAGGCTCATTATTTAAATGTGTACGATATGCTTTTGCGCTATTTATTGAAGCCAGAGAGCTTTTTATTCCTGAACTTTCCACCGGATTTACACCAATCTGCCATGATTTGTGAGAGTGAGGTTCAGATTAAACCCATTCGATTTAAGAGACAAGTCAAACAGGCTAATAACTACAAGAACTCAGTAATAAATATGACTTTGATAAGGATGGCTTAGTGCTTAGTGCATGTTTGCGTCACGCCTCTGGGGGTTCGAATCCTGCCTCCACCCTGTGTGTGCCACAGTCTGGGGACTCTGGTTTCCTTCCCCAGTCCAAACACATGTGTTGTAAGCTGATTGGCATCTCTAAAATTGTCTGTAGTGTGTAAATGTGTGTGCGATTGTGCCTTGCAACGGGTTGGCATCCTGCCCAGGTGTGTGCCCCGAGTTCCCTGGGATAGGCTCCAGGCTCCCCTGTGACCCTGTCTTAGAGAAGCGGTATGGAAGATTGATGGATGGATGTTACATTTCTGTTACTATATTCAGGTCATTTGGAGCTAAAAGCAAAAAAAGTGTTTGATTTTGCTGACTGTGGGCTATTCCATTTTTCCATGAGGAGAGTCTTCAAACATGGGACGGGCTTCTGTATCTATTTCCATAAATGTTGTTTAGATTGCTAATAAATGAGGTAAGGATATGACATATTGAGTTTATGCACAATACAGCACTGCTAAAAGCACACAGTGCATTGCCATAGTTAGCGTCCAAATGATGTAATCCAAGGTATGCAGAGCACAATTAAGGTACTTTGCATTTTTGAAAGGAACAGAGAGTAGACAACCCAAGGTGTGATCCTAAACTGAGCACTACAGTCTACCTCACTGAATCTATAGGCTGCTATAGGTGCTGGTTAGTACAACAACCTGTGATTTTGGGGTGTGTGCTATTTTTTCTTTGATCACCTGCCAGTTTCCATCCACCAGCCAGCTCTGCCCTATCACACGACAGCTATGAAGCGGAGAGGGCAAAGGCTAAAATGAGCTTCCCCTGAGACATCTGAAGCCAGTCAATCACATCGTTTGAACCGCTGCTCATGCTGTATCACAGGACGCACTCGGAAGAAAGTGCTATCTACAGTTGGGGCCTTAAATAATGTGCATTTTGTCATGCAGGATCAGGAAGCCTATCATGCAGAATTCCGCAGGGGTAGTCAGACCAGTTTCTTAGAATTAAATACATTTGTTAGACTTCCCAGAATATCCTCCAGGTGGCGCATTGAGTCAATTGCTCCCGCCAGTGTCAAACTGAATCTCACGTAAGGAGTGCTCCCTCTCTTATGTGCCTGTAATTAATCATCATAAATATCATCATCTGTTTTTACTGGAAGCCTAAAATGTCATGGTTTATTTCTGCTAATTCCATGGTTTATTTTACAAACATTTTCTGCATTAGTCAAAAGAAAAAGTTTTAAAGTGAACTACCAGTCAAAAGTTTTTAAATACTTGTTCATTCTTTATCACCAAATAATAGCTAAACAAAGCTATGAAATAACTTATTCAGAAAAGCCTGCACCCAAATGAAATTTTTTGCTCTCCATTACATGTAAACTGTCCCTCTACCTGATGAAAAATAAGTGGTCTGATTACGTTAATTCAGCCAAAAAAAACAAAAACAAAAAAGCCTATATAAAATTTCCCATTCTCACAAGATTCGAAGTGTTCCCTCAATAATTTTCCACGGTGATCATGAACCGCATTATCAAACCCAGCTATGTGACAGTGACACAGATGGATCTTGATCTTTTCTGTATACATGAACTTACAGATGCCCACAACTGACTGGTATCACTGTGATTGACAGGTGAGAGAGAGAGAGTACGCCATCTCTCCCACTCGGAGTGCAGGGACAAGTTTGCTCTCTTGGCTCCTTGGGGTGATTATTTAATATGTGAGTCAATTGGACAGCTAATGATAAGCAGTGGCAACAGGAAACAGGAAAACCGCCATGAGCAAAACAAGATGGTGTGGTTATGGGAGCAAGAACGGAGAAGAACGAATGGAAAGAAAGCAGGAAAGCAGGAGCTGTGAGGTAGGCACCATCTGCACTCTTGTAGCTCCGTCACCAATTAGGCTCTTTCCATCTCACCAGCAACCAAACACCACATTCGCCAATTATGCCGGATTGACTTGCCATTGACTGGAGAGTGACCGGAGAGCCTGATTTACTGCCTGCTGGTGTGAAAGCAGACAGACCGAGAGATAGAGTGTGCACCAGTATGGAGAGGAAGCATCTAAATCAGACCTCACCTCTGTCCTTGTTCCTCTCTCTCTCCTGCGTTAATGCTAATCGTCTCTCCTAGCGGCACGCCTAGGCGATCAAACAGGCAGCTTGTGTTGCTCTAGGCTCTATATCTGCCTGATTTAAGAGCCGTGCTGAGACACAGACCTGACACTGCCTCCTACCTTTACAGCCTCTCCACGCGCCCCATTCTCTATGCTTCCTTAGGGAGTTTTAAAAGTGCTACCACTTCGAGAGCTTTATCCCACTATACTATAAACCTCTCTCTGACACTCTCTCTCTCTTGCTCTGTGAGTCTCTCTAGTCATGTCGCTCTCTCCCAGGTGCAATTTAAAAGCAACAAGCAAAGGAAACTGCACAAGGAGAGATCATCTCTGTGCTTTCATCTGAAATCTCTCACCGGAACAACAGGAACCAAATGGTGTAAAAGCACACAAATTCACGCACTGCAAATTTAATATTCTCTTTCTCAGAATGAAATTAAAACACAAAGGCATGTTAATATAGAAAAAAAAAAAACATTCCACTCTTAGTCAAGCTGAAATCTCATGTAGGGTCTAAAGAACAAAATTAATTAGACTCTTTTGTGCTTCATGACCAAGCAAGACTCAACACTGACACTTCCACTCTCCACCATGACTATAGTGTACATCTGGGTGTGACTTGCTCTCTGAACAAGACGGTTTGACTTGCATGCAAAATAACCAGATCCATTGTTCTGACAGAAACAGACCTACAAACTCTAACTGAACCGCACAACCAGTCAGGAGAAGAGTGAGCTAATACTGACAGAAATCTCACGACAATGGTGCCATCCTTACCTGACAGGACTGTCAGTGTTATTAAGAAGAAAAGAGATGCAGAAAGAAATATTGAGAAAGAAATGACAAGTAGAAAGGGAAGAGAAGGGAAGGAAATGAGGAAACAATGGAAGGCAATAAGGCAAAGGCAACTAAACAAGGCAAGAGAAGAGAATGGAAGGGAAGGAAAGGAAAGGAAAGGAAAGAAGGAAACAATAGAAGACAATAAAGAAAAGACAAAAAAGTGAAGAATGGAAGGCAGGAGAAGAGAACAGTAGAGATGAGAAGAGAAAAGTGGAGAAGAGTAAAAAACAGTAGAGAAGGTACATGAAGAGAAGTAAAGAGAAAGTAAGAGAAGAGAAGGTAAGAGTAGAGGAGAGTAGAGAAGAGAAGGTAAGAGTAGAGGAGAGTAGAGAAGAGAAGGTAAGAGAAGAGAAGGTAAGAGTAGAGGAGAGTAGAGAAGAGAAGGTAAGAGAAGAGAAGGTAAGAGTAGAGAAGGTAAGAGTAGAGGAGAGTAGAGAAGAGAAGGTAAGAGAAGAGAAGGTAAGAGTAGAGGAGAGTAGAGAAGAGAAGGTAAGAGAAGGTAAGAGAAGGTAAGAGTAGAGAAGGTAAGAGTAGAGAAGGTAAGAGAAGGTAAGAGAAGAGAAGGTAAGAGTAGAGGAGAGTAGAGAAGAGAAGGTAAGAGTAGAGAAGGTAAGAGAAGGTAAGAGTAGAGAAGGTAAGAGAAGAGAAGGTAGGAGAAGAGAAGATTAGAGAAGGTAAGAGAAGAGAAGAGAAGAGAAGACAGGTTTACAGGATGATAAGCACTGACAAGTCTTAAGCTCTCAGCCCAATCAATTACATAAACAGATCCAGCATGAGAGCTGTGGCCTGCTGTTTCTCAGCTACAGACAATCAATTACACTTTCCATTTATCTGTGTGCATGTGAATGTGTGTGCATATGTGTGTGTGTGTGTGTGTGTTTGTGTGTGAGTTATCAGCACAGCTCGTCTTGCCTCTCTTGCCCTAGGCCGCCGCCAACTAATCAGCAAAGGTGGTGGAACGAGTAAAGCGTGAACGATAAGGCAAAGCGTCCCGAATCGTGCTTTGTGCGCGGCAGCATGACGGCGTGGTGGAGGCGTCTTCTGGTCCGTCGCCGAACCGTTCCGAACATTATTCTAACACCATACGACATGGCTAATCCTCTTAAACCACCATCACAGCAAACATACTCTCCTCCCTCTGGTCATGAGTGTTCCATCAGCTGTGTGTGTATGTGTGACAGAGACAGACAGAGAGTTCATGAGTTTCTGTGTATGTGTCAGCGCGCGCGCGCGCGTGTGTGTGTGTGTGTGGTAATAGTGATTAGTTGTCACGGCCAACTAGAGCCGAGGGAAATTTATCGGCGTGTGCATGTGTTAATGTTTTCTGATTACTAATCGCATGAATATTAAAATGACTTGTGTGCTCTCGGATGAATCCTGGCGGAGCGCATTGAAAACGGAAACGCAGACGATTGACACGAGATTCCCGATTCCCTGCGTTCACCTGCTGTTTTTAATTGCACTCGTTCTCCGTGTTATCGGCACTTTGCTGCTCCTCTAACAGCAAGTTTCTCTTTGATTTAGTTTGCGTTTGCCCCGAATCGCTAGCAGACAGCTGCTTGTGAAACGCCGCGTATTCGGTGCGATGTTTCTCACAAATCCAATCAGCACCAGGATGATTGCTTTATCATCTTAAACTGCTTCGCTGCTGAGGAAAAAAAAAACACACTGCGGTTATTCTCACAAAAAAACAAAAGCACAGCTGGAAAAAGGGCTATAATGCCTCTTTAATTCCTGAACGTGTACTTATACTCTTAATACGAATATTTTAGTTGCTTTAATCGTACAAACAGAGGTGCAAATTTTAAACCACAGACTACAGACGCATAGATTACACACAGATCTCTGTGCAAGTTGAGTTTCATGCTCTACCTTTCCGGCAGTATCTGTTTGTCTTGCAGAGCAGCACTGTGTCTGAATTTTTCAGTGCGGCCAAAATCTAAAGCTCGGTGAACCTGGGTGAAAGAGACTGAAAGGTGCCATCCAGAAACTTCTTCAAAAGGAAAGACACAGAGCCGTCTTCAAAGGCATGGAACTCATAGCCTTGTATCTTATTCCCTGTCTCTCTCTCACTCTTTTTCTCTTGCTGTGGCTAGAATGTAGTTGAACCGACACGGAAATACATACAGACACACAAATTTGTACCGCAAATCAACATATGCACACATGCTTACAGATACCTTGCTACACACACTTGTTCATCAGGTGATGAAGCACCTGAGGTCTTTCATACAGTAGTATCATAAGGACACTGTTAACAAATATTTTATTAAATATATTAAAGTCTTTAAAAGTTCAAAAGAGAGAACGCTGCGTTCTGAAGATTCCAGCCAAGTTCCGTGAAAGATGGTGCGTCTTTTGTAACCTACTAAACAGTATTTATGAAAAAAAAAACCCACCCCATTATTTTAAGACTACAGTCATGTGAGAAATAAGTACACCCCATGGAATTTTTTTTTTTGGAAATATTTGGACAAGCAGACATTTGATCCTATTTGAAACAATGCCTATGAATAAAGTTGATACACTAGGAAGTGACACATACAATTGATATTTTGTAGTAAATTTAAGTAGTAATTTAAAAAGATCTCCAAATTATTTGAAATAGATCATTCCACTGTAAGGAAAATCGTCGACGAGTGGTGCAGATTTCAGACGACTGCCATTTATCCAGGACTGGCTGTCCCAGGAAATTCAGCCCGAGAGCAGACTGTCTGATGCAAAAAAAAACAAAACAAACCCAATATTTCATCACAGGATCTGCTAGTAACTCTTGGTGTCAAAGCGCATGCTTCTACAATCAGAAAGAGATTGCACAAATTTGACCTGCATGGGAGACGTGCCAGGAAAAAAGCCTTTGCAAGAGAGACTACAGCTTGCCGAAGAGCATAGAGGCAAAGACCAGGCCTTTTGGAATAATGTGCTCTGGACAGACGAATCAAAGATAGAGTTGTTTGGCCACAGTAACAGCAGACATGTGACCAACGACAGCTTTTCAGAAGAAGCACCTCATACCAACTGTGCCGCATGGTGGTGGGAATGTTATGGTTTGGGGTTGCTTCGCTGCCTCAGGGACTGAACAGCTTGCATTCATTGATTTAACTATGAATTCTGAATCATATCAAGGAGAGCTTGGAGATAATGAGGCTATATATCCGAAAGTTGAAATTGAACTGAAAGTGGATCTTTCAACAGGATAATGATCTTAAGCACTCTTGCAAATCCACCAAGGAATGGCTCAAAAAGAAGAAATCCATTTCACTACATCACAAAGCTATCCCAAAATAATAGTGATCAAAGCGTGAGTACATTGTGTGAAAAATCACGCTTAGCTAGTGGGGTTTGAGCTGTCTTTAAGCGGACTGACCCCTGCGTTCCTTAAACTGGCTGCTTAGCCATTTTTTGCAGACAAACAAGTCAAGGCATGATTAGAAAGCAGCCTAAATAAAAATGCCTTTTTTTTTTTGTTGTAAAAACGTATTTATGTTTCCTTAAAGTATACTGTATAATTGGCACAAAACTATGACTATTATGGTCAATACTGGATTTTTCTTTTTTTTTTAGCTGTTTTTCAGATATCTGGCAGGTTTCCCTAGATCCTTACACAAATCCTAGTGAAACAAATACACTGAGAGGAAATAAATATTCAGACACGTTTGTTTCTGTTATGAAATATTTTTCCGACGCATATATCCACTTCAAATTTAAACACACACTGAACATAATTTAGACGCACATCTCTGTCCGTTTATTTAGCAGAGGCGTTTGCATGAGGTGTAAGAACAGAGACGACTGTGGTGCAGTTCATTGCGTTTTGTTCTCTGTGTAACTGTGGTTCCTGCTGCTCTCGGGTCGTCCTGCAGCTCTTTTCACGCGAATCTTGGCGTCTCTCTTACCTTCCTTATCATTAGTCTGAGAGTGTGTTGTGAAATGTTTTGTGCCGGACCTGTCCGGAGACGATCAGTTGTGGCTCCGTGACCTTTCCACCTGTAATGGCAGGGATGTTTAAGCTCTTCGTAATGGCTCTGTAGCGTTTTTCCAGTTGAGTGCTGTTTAATAACGCTGCCCCTGAGAACTTTCAGAAGCTCGGTTACTTTCACCATGATTGCTACTTGCTCTGAGGAATCTTCCCCAGATTTATAATGACACCTTGCCCAAGAACATGTAGTCAAAAGATATTATGTGTGCCAATTTGAAGTGAATATATGAGTATAATAAATAACAAAAACAAAAGTGTCTGAATACATATTTCCCCACACTGTATCTAACCTCTATACCAAAGTCTGAGAACCTGAATGATTGATACGGCTCCCTCGTCGCCATCTTAATCTAATTAAACCCACATCTTTATCAGATCTTACCTTACAAACAGCACAGTTTTGCCCTTGGCAATGAAAAAAACACACAAACCAAAGTCAGGATCTTAAAAGCTTGATCAGAGGCTGTTTGGTGTGTATGTGCATGTGTGTGTGTGTGTGTGCGTGTGAGGCTTCGTTTGAGTAAACCAATAAAAGAAGCCATGTGATAATTAATGAAAGCCTGCCCTCACGCTGCCGCTGTAATTCTAATCAGCCGTTTTGTAATTACTCTACAGAGAGAATACCACCCTTGCCCATGGAGAAGTTGTTAATATACCACCTGACTTGCAGCAATAACAAAGAAATAATAAAACATGGAAAGAGATTAGATGCGGGATTAGAATAAAGAGATTTTCATCATCATCATCATCTTTTTTTTTTTCATTATAGAGCCTCACATCAATACTGTATTGTGCAAATATGATTTTGTCAGATTAACACTGGAGATTGGGATTAAATAAAGGAGTATTGAGTGAGCGGTAAACCTTTCAAACATTCACATATAATCTGGTAAGCCCAATGTGTAGCAGAAGCACTATTTCAGAACATGAATGTAATTTATTTTTTTTGATACATGGTGGTTTGATTTGTTTGTATACCAGGGCTTTTGTTACTCTAAGTAATATGGGACACTGTGCGAGCAGTAACAATCAATTTTGTTAAAAATCCCAGCGGTGTTCAGAAACATGCCGAGCGGAACGGTATTATCCGGCAAGTTTTAAATCTGGCACAGCGTCCAATGGCAAGTAATGAGCATGGTAGTATGACCTAAGGCTGGAAACAGTTTGTTCTCTATCTGTTCAGGGTTTCTGGATGCACACAGCCAAAGAGCTCAGAGATTCATGAGCAGCTCACCATGCAGCCAGGCCTGGAGAACTGGAACTGGGCTGTGGAGAGAGTCTGGGCCCCCGACACCAGATTCTACCATAACTGTGCTATTTATTAATTTGATTGGGCAGGGAGAGATAAGTGTGCTTGTGTGTGTGTGTGTGTGTGTGTGTGTGTGTGTGTATGGCATAGTGTAAGGGACAGCCAGCAGCAGAGCGATGAGATGAAAAGGGTTCAGAGCGAGACTTCTCCTGAACACACACACACACACACACACAGACACACACACACACACGCGCGCTTTGTTCTCCGCTTCAAAGGCCAAAGCTCACTCGCAGGGACCAAACCCGCAAACAATAAAGGAAAGAAAATAGATAAAAAAACTGTTTCGAAAATGAAAAAGCAGGGGAGGGTTTAGCTGCGAGCTAAATGCAGTCTTTACCAGTGCAGATGCAGTCACAGGCTGCTTTGGGAGCTTATCCATGGCTTCACACAGGTTCTGCCTCAGACACTGCCTTCCTTTATTGAACCTTTATTTGCTTTGTATTTGAATTACCAGCATTTAGAATACTCATTATGGATAATCCATGCTTAATGTACATGCCACTTTGATGTTATTCTACACTACGTGTGTTCTCTGGGTGTGTTTCCGACTGAATCCCAAAACTGTTTGAGGAAGTAATGCCACCAGAATTCACACACCTGCTGTGGATTTGATTGATCACTTACAAAATGTCGTATAAACATTCGCTTGTGTAGGTCGTGCCGAACCGTCTCTGATTTAAAATCCACTTTAGTAATCGGGTGAATTTTAGTAACCTAAAATGAGATGTTTTTTAAAAAAAAGAAACGGCTGCCATATTAGCTACTTTTTTCAACTACGTTTACTGGTTAGCAGCTCTGCTTTGATCGAATCAGCTCTACCTTACTGGAGCTTAAAATGATTTTCACAACATTTGCCTTGTTACAGATATCGTTCCTGAGGTAAATGCATATACATACACACACAAACACACATTAGGAGCAGAGCAGTGGGATGTAGAAGCATTTAAACATACTGTGGGACAAAATGATCACAAACCAAGTTTTGACAACTTTTAAAACGTTATATTTGTGGTATAATTATGTATATCCCAGCGCAGCTGAATTCTCAAATCTGATTGGTCAGATATGCGTTATTTTCGAATAACCGTCTGCACCTTAAACAACAGGTTCATATTAAAGCTCTTGTTCTAATATGTTTTTTGTTTCTATAATAACAGCTCATTCACAGGGACCTGTACGGTGGACGCTATGCATAAGCTAAGCCTAATAATAGACAGATTTTCCACAAATGTCTCGTTTAACAAACAACAACAACAACAACAAAACACACAATCATTAGTATTGATAAGTTTTCTGTTACGAGACCTTTAAAAGTAGTTTTCAGGACAGAGGAGTCTCCGTTTTCCACTTGTGGACAATCTGTGTTTTTTTGGTCTTATTCACTTTAAGAGAGAAAAGCAGAGGCTGATGAGGGAATCACTGGGTATCGTTGCTGTAATGTAAGTGATAACAGGAACTGTCTTATCTCACAGACGTTCCACAACATTAAAAAGAGCAACGTGTTATTTATTAATAAATTATAAACTGTAATTGTTGGCAACTCACTGTGGAATAAGTGGAATAACACACAACAGAGACTGTTGTCACTGTATATAAAAATAATACACTTTCGGGGTGGTACTGGCCCTCTGCTTAATGTTTAACCGTATCACACTCCGCCTCAGAGTGTATTATAGTCATATAAAAGCACAGTCCGTCCAGATGCCAATTCATCACATGCCCATTCACATAGGGGTGATTTTCAGTCACCAATACACCTACTGCATGTGTATGGGAGGTGGGAGGAAACCTGAGAACCCGGAGGAAACAAGCTAAGTATATAATGCCATATTCGAAAACTCAGAACGCAGAATTTCTAACAACTGACTAGGTAAAAAACAAAGAAATGACTAACTCAGAACCCCAGCACGATATCATATGAACATGGCTGCTCCCAGCATCAACAGTAAAGTAACTAGCACTTCTTCACTTTTAATGAGATACAGTACAGTATATACTAGTGTTTCGGTAAGACTGACTATAAAGTGCACTGTTTTGAGGAGGTAAGTACATCACTCATCGCAGTTACTTGTCGAGATTGTTGCTAACAAAAGATGTACGCGTCCCTGTTTTACCGTTTACTGTTACCTCAGGATGAAAGCTAGCGTACTTTAATTAAAATTCTTCTGAGGGATAAATTTTCAACAACCTCATATATATCAAATTCATATATCAAAATCATTCTCTTTAGATGCACGTTTAGATTATTGTCAGTAAAAAGATGTTAAAGCGTAATTATGGGTCGGGCTTGGGTCATCCGTCATCGTTTTGCCGCAGTGACACATTCGGGTAAAAGTATGTATTTAATATAAAATGTATGCAGACTTTTTTATTGTTATTTCATAAAAAGGAATCCCACACACGTAGGAAAACATGCACAGAAACTCTGCGCAGACAGTAACCTGGGGTGAGGATCGAACCAGGGACCACGGAGCTGTGAGACATCAATGCTGGATACAACTCCAAATGACTTACCAAATACGACGAACGTAACCTGCTGCTAACAACTGACTCTTTAACTCCATTTAAATAGACGCACAGCATTAAACTGTAATAAACCTTAAACTCACCTCAACAGCCTTAATTCCTGTAAAAACTCCCTCATAGAATTTAAAACACATCCTTGTTTGGTGTAGGAACCAAAAAGGTTCCTCAAACTACAGTGCAGGTTCCTCGAATGTTGCCGGGTCTCTGAAAATATCGGAAAGGACATCTTACCTCACTGGTGCGCCTCTGCTTTGAGCAGGTTTGAGGAGAACGGTAACAGTGCTGTCAGTCTGGTTCAGAGACGTCTCCTGATCGTATGTAGGCATAGAAGGAGCTACACACACACACACACACACACACACACACATACACACACCACAGAAGAGAGTGTGAAGGGCAATGGGACAGACAGAAACACCATATCTTAAACACCAAAGCTCTAACAATAACACTGCTATACTCCAGTTAAAAAAAATCACTCTACATCCTCCTGCCTTTGAGGTTCCCATATGGTCTGTAGAGATAAAGCACAAACTGGTATAGATAGATAGATAAAAAAGACGGACGGACAGACAGACTGGCACACCGCTAAATATCTACAGACCCTCATTTACTGCTGAGAGACAAACACAATGCAGTATGGAATGTAAAAGAGGCTGTGCTGCGTAGCACACTGCATCCGAAATACAATTAACGAGGTGAAAGTGTTGAACGTGAGCATTCATTTGTTAAGAAAATTAAGCCTTAAAAATATATCCTTTTACCCCCCTCAGACAACAACTGGGCAAGTTGCTGCTTCGTTATTTGTTTGCTAGAGTAACTGTGTGTCATTATATCAGGATGACGGCTAAGTAAATCCTCCCCTGCAACAGACCTGAGATCTTGGTGGTGGCCTGAGTGATGGCCGGAGGACCGTAGCCTTTAGCCGTGCTGGCTCTCAGGGTGAAGGAGTACGTCGAGCCTGGATAGAGACCCAGGAACACATGACTCGTCTCATTTCCTAGTTTGATCACCTTGCCACTCTGGTTGGAGAGGTCCAGCACCGGGTCGAATGAGCTCACGGCTTTATATGAGATCTGAGCACGTACAGAGAGAACGTTCATTAACCTCGGGTATACACCGTATTCAGAGTTACTTCATTTTTTTGTTATGAATCGACAGTCTTTATTGTCGCATAGATTTAAATGGCTCCTCTGACATGGAGTCTGACATGATAACACTGCTGACAAGAAAATCCTAGCATACGGATAGAAGAAAAAAAAAGACTACAAAACCCCAAGCATATGTCAGTGGATGGGATGGATCCAAACTAACAGCATAAATGATATTAATATTATAGTAACACTCTGAAAGAAATATTTGGATTTACATGCAACGAGCTAAGTATGTAATGCCACGTTCAAAAACTCAGAATATAACTAATATCGGAATATCCAACATCTGACTAGGAAAAAAAAACAAAAGATTCACTAACACCTACTCAGAACCATGAGTTCAGCACATGATGTCAAATCAACAGGCTGCTCACAGCATCAGAAATAAACAAACTAGCATGTCTTCACTTTTAATGAGATACAGTACAGTATATACTAGTGTTTCGGTAAGACTGACTATAAAGTTCACTGTTCTCAGGAGGTAAAGACATCACTCATCGCAGCTGTCCCTGTTTCCCCCACTCTTCGAGGTTGAAATTGATGCAATTCTGAGTTCTGGCCTCCTACTACCTAGTTAAGTCGGACACAGTACAAGACTGATTCTCAACTGTAAGAACGCAGGCTACCTTGAAAGAACAAACTCGGAAGGACAGAAGTACATAGAACACATCTATGCGAGAATCGAGATGTGCTGCGATCTTCCTGTTATGCAACGGCCCGTCCTGGCACGTTTCTAGTAGTGGGACATGCCCAGATTTACTGTTAACTGGCTGATTAACCAAAAGTTAACGAAGCATGTTTTAATGTAGTAAGCTCTCTGTTTGCAACCGCGACCTCACGTTAACTAAAACTAAGCTAACGAGTTTACTCTTACCTCAGGATGAAAGCTAGCATACTTTAATATGGGATATGGGATAAATTCGACTTTTCAACATCCTCATATATATCAAATTCAGATATCGAAATCATTCTCTTTAGATGCACGTTTAGATTATTCTCAGTAAAAAGATGTTAAAACGTATTTATGGGTCTTGCTTCCGTCATCCGTCATCGTTTTGCCTCAGTGGCGCATTCGGGTAATTTCGCGCGTCCCCGGTACCTGTGTTCTTGAGTACTGGAACGGAACTTCGGTGGATGGATGATGATGAAGAACGAGTACACAAGGACACAAGATCGCATCAGAACGCATATTGAGAAACGGCTTAAGTTTACTTTATACCGTCGCTACAAATGAACACAAGTGCAGTCAGACTTAAAGTCCACGTCGGACTGTACATAATAGTAAAGTATACAAGTACGTATTTAATATAATACGTATGCAAACTTTTTTTTTCATTTTATGAAAGAAAAAAAAAATCTAATAAGTTAAACCAATTGTCACACACACAGATCAACACATTTTCAAAACAAGAAAAGGATGAAGTAAGCCTACAGTATATGATACATACTGAAAGAAAACATTCAATGGTGACATTTTATGCTTTGCTATTATTATTATTATTATTATTATTATTATTATTATTTTATCAACACAGAAATACTGGCTCACAAAACTGAGATTTGCAAATTCACAGGTTAGAGCGTCTTTCACATCCCACGTCCTTTCCCCCTCCGGCTTCTCGTTGGCGTTTGGTCTGAACGTTTGTTTTCAGGCAGGACTTACTGTATATCGCCGTAGCTTATGTGTAGTCACCCCTGCAGCATATTAACTGTCGTAACATTGGAAGGAACATCTCCGTTAAAACTTAATTACACTCTGAGAAGTTTAGGCAAGCAGCGACATTTCAACAGCGCTCGATTGTAAATGCACATTAGGCTGTTGCACAGCTCCATGGCCATTTGAGAGAATAATCCATTTCAAAATGTTTCTCAATTTTTGAACCCCCCCCCGCCGCCCCCCCAACCTCCCTGCATGAACTCTCCCTAACCCAACAAAACTCACACAGAAATCACACAAGGACAAGAGCCTTTTCTTCAAATATGACTTTTTTTTTTACGCTGCTAAAAAGTCTATTAAAGAGTTTGCAATACAAACGCATTTACATGTCATTCGGTTCACGCTCCAAAAAAAGCCAGCGATAACAGCATGTTTTTAAACATGCCATATTTTCTGCTCCGTAATCCAAAATGCAGTTTATGAATTGGGACCATTTAATATGCAGTATATATCTGAAATTCTTCAAGGCCTTTTTAAATGATACGGCTCCATGAGAGAGAGAAAAAAAAGGTGAGTTACAAAGAAAAGGAAAAGGAATTTGATTGTCAGACTGGAATTTGAAGACGTTTTTGGAATATTTCATCTTTTTAATTACAGCACGCGAGCTTCTTGCCTGCATTCCGTCCTACTCGATGTTTTAAAGCGTTTACTGTGGAGATACGAAATCAGGTTTCTCCATCAGTTGTTCTTGATGACCTTGATGCTGGTAGCAGCCTTTCATTCCTTGGGCTTCTAAATTGAGGTGCCAATACTTGTAATTGCTGATAGTAGATTAATAGCCTGTAAATGGGATTTTATGTGCAAGCAGATAAAGAAAGCCAAAGCTAAGTTCTGTGCGTTAGGACATGGCAGCAGAGGGAGGATGTGTTTGTCAGAAGAAAAAAGCTTCCGTCTCTGACAATATTTCAAGACGCAAAAGTGAGGATGAAAACCAAACTGAGGAAAAAGAGAAAACAGAAAGAGAGAGAGAGAGAGAGAGAGAGACAGAGAGAGAGAGAGGGTTAGTCAGAAAGACTGGTCAGAGCTTCTGAATCTCTTTTTGATATCACTGCTTGTCAGACAAATCTCAGCTTGAACTCTTTGATACTGTCAAATCAAAGGCAGGAGTTAATGTCAAGCTTACTGCTTCTTTAGAACGCAGACAAAACAGAGTTTCAGGTCGGTTCTCTCTGGGTCCTTAGGGCACACACACACACAAACACACACACAAACACAAACACAAACACAAACGCACACAGCCACATATATTTGTAGCCATATTAAAAAATTCATAGAGATAGCTTTAAATTGATGGATTATCTCTAGCATACATGCTGGTATTAGAGTTGGACCTGAATGTTAAACCCACGCACACTCTTGAGAGAGGGCTTGTCATGAATCGTTAATGTTTACCACTTGAACAGTATGATATTTCTACCTGCAATTCTCTTAGATTCATCATCACAGGTACATTCTGATAAATAATAGACATGGTCTGTAATAAATAAATAAATGCCGTAGCCAGGGTCATCGGGTGGAGGATGGTATCTGATACGCATGCAAAGTATGTCAGTGGACCAAACCCGAGTACGTGAAAAAAATACTGTAGCGTAGTCAATAAACGCGTGGAAAAAAATGAAAAGTTCAGCGAGGCTCAAATTTTAAACAGCACACCATGACATCAAATCCAAATGATGCTAGGATTTTCTCAGAAATCATTTTACTATTAACAGAGAACGTGTGTAGAGGACAATAACACGAGACTGCTCTAAGACTACACGGAAAGCCTGGCTTCCCTTAAAATTTCATTAAAATGTTTACCAAAGTGTCTATATTATTCATCAGTCTTAATGGATTTCAATATTTTAAGTAATCAAATTTAGTTTTAACTCAAACCGTTTTTGGTGGACTGCGGAATGCGTGAAAATCTACTTTGAAGCCCTTCAACACGCCGCTGATAGAAACACTATGCTTCTCTTGGGTACTACGGGAGATCCAAGTAGAGTATATTTTAATGGGATAAAAGATTAACGCTCGGTGGACAACAGGCTTTTGGGCCCCACATGGACACACAGCTTTGTCTGGAGGCGAACGGGGGTGTGGGCAGGTAAGTTTTGCGTATTAAAAAAATGCGTCTCAACATTTATTGGATGGAGCACTCTGCATTTGCTCCATCTAGATTTCACAGCTTCTCCATATGATGATTGGGGGATCTCACAAAGGGGCGGGACATCGTAACCAACCAATCACTGAAACGATAACGAACATCACTGACATCTCAAATTTACACATATCTGCACCAGTCGGAATCTCTCAGAGCTGCAGCATTGGTTAGTTGAGTAGCCTAATCCAAAACAGTTGTACACACTAGTACATGTTGATATATTCTCTTTTTGATTTGTACTGTAATGGGCGCTCAGTGGCTCAGCGGTTAGTACGTTCGACCTCACACTGCCAGGGTTGGGGGTTTGATTCCTGTCGCTGCCCTGTGTGTGCGGAGTTTGCATGTTCTCCCCGTGCTGTGGGGGTTTCCTCCGTGTACTCCGGTTTCCTCCCCCAGTCCAAAGACATGCATGGTAGGCTGATTGGCATGTCCAAATTTGTCCACAGTGTGTGAATGTGTGTGTGATTGTGCCCTGCGACGGATTGGCACCCCGTCCAGGGTGTACCCCGCCTTGTGCCCTATGCTCCCTGAGATAGGCTCCAGGTTCCCCGCGACCCAGTAGGATAAGTGGTACAGAAAATGGATGTATGGATATTGTAAATAAACTGTAAGCATAAAGATTATATGCATTCATTTCTGAAATGTGTCGTTTATACATCTCGCTACAGACAAGTATGCATTTATGCTCCACATATCAGATGCAAAACAGATGTCAAAAGTGGTACCAAAACAAAACGTTAAAACGTCATTGTTGCCATGTGTTCATGTTAGTCCAGACTATCCAGACCTTTGTAAGCAAGAAATTTTATAGAACTGGACCTTGGTAAATTTGAGCTCAGTACTCCTGATTCTAGTTTGGTTGCAAAACAGAAATAGCAGAAGTTCTGTGAAATGAAGTATGAGATCATGTAAGAGGTAGCATTCGCTATCGCTATCAGGAATCGTGTGCTATCATAATTTCGAATGCCTGCAGTTTTTCAAGCATTGTACTGGGAGCACTGGTTGAACGGTCTAATTAACCTACCTCATACTGGGTGATGACTCCGTAGGTGTGAGCAGGCTCTCTCCATTTAAGGATGATCTTCTCTTCATACACGCTGGCCTGGATGGAGTCCAGAGGAACCTCACCCGGCACTGACAGGAAACGACATCACAAACCGATAAGAGTTATTTAATTACATATCTGAACACATTCTGCATTGTGAATCTTTCAGTTTGCAGGTCGGTCTTCTCTGAACCGACAGTATCTATCGTAGGTGTGATAATACACACTGTACGTTTGTGTCTGATTACACTGAGCCTCTAAATTTATTTGCTGTTAAAGGTTATGTGTGCACATGGTAATTAAATCTGATCATTTAATTTGTGTTCGAAAAGAAAAAAAAAAAAATCTTTGAATAAAAAAAGCTACAGATTTATCCTGATAAAACATCTCTACATAAGAAGTGGGGGGTTTTTTGTGTTTTTTTTTTTTTTTTTAAATCTCTGCAGGGGATTTTCTTTTAATGTTAGATATAATTAACTGCCTTGAGGCAACACATCAGACTTTTACTCTAATAATGCAAATGTAGAACAGAATTTCTGTTCACAATGATGACATGAAAGGTCTGGCACATCTAACAACCTGTTCATATAACTTTAAAGGAAATTTAACTTAAAAAAAAATCTGTGGGAAACAAACTTTCAAATAATGAATAGGATTCGTTTTTTTTTTTCTTCCACAACTGAGTAAAATGAGATTTTGTATAAAATGCCAATTTGATATATATATATATATATATATATATATATATATATATATATATATATATATATATTTCCCAGCATTTTAATCATGCTTTTTAAAATGTTACTATAAAGATCTATTGTTCTCAATTTCATTCAGTCTGTGAATACTCACATGATTAGATACTGATTGTTCAGATATATGATTTTATTTTATACGTATTGTACATAAAGTAGGTCAATTTTACCTCGAACCATGAGGACTTGATAATAAAGAAGCAAAATGGAAAGCCTTGTATAGTTATTTTTAAGGAACCTTGATGTTTGGTCACATTTCTCATTATTCATTTCTGTGTAACTGTGATTTTTTATTTTTTTTTAACTCATCATATATACAGTGGTGCTTGAAAGTTTGTGAACCCTTTCGAATGTTCTATACAGCTGCATAAATATGACCTAAAACATCATCAGACTTTCACACAAGTCCTAAAAACAAACTTTTGTCTTTTAGAGAAATGTAATATTGGATCATTTTCCTCAATAAATAAATGACCAAGCAAAATATGTTTGTGTCACTTGTCTCTTTAGCTACTTTTGGGACGTGTGTGAAAATCCGATGATGTTTTAGGTCAGATTTATGCGGAAATATAGAAACTTCGAAAGGGTTCACAAACTTTCAAGCACCGCTGTAAATAATATACTGTATGTATGTATTTTTAAGGAATTGTTTCGATCACCGCCTGTTTTCACTCAGAATGCTCACTAATTATAAACATTCATAGGCCGACCCCCAACGTCAAGTCATATTTATTAGATCTTATTTATTAGCTCCTGCTGGCGTTCAGACGAACTCTTATGTGTCAGTGTGATACAGAAAAGCAGGGAAATATTCAACTACAAATGCTTCAAGATGTTTTAGAGTAGTGAGTTTAATCGAGTTGACTTAGCTGAAGGATTTTGCCAGATAAATGAGCTAATTACCTAACAGCATGCTCGACAAAGAGGTAAACATGCTGCACGTGAATACAAGGCTTCTTTGAATTCAGTGTTGTATAACTTGTTGCACGTGTAAAGAGTTGGGAGAGTTTTGTTTCTGGGATGTAAATGAAGGTATCTGAATCGCATGTTATTCTGAGGTAAGGAATTTGCTCACTCACTTGCGCTGTACTGTACAGAACGGCTCTGTCACAGAAGGTGTGCAGACTAATTGCACGTGTCATGGAGCTTGTAAACCTGTGTGAACGTGTCTCACCGTCCTCGTCGGTCTGGACGTGGATCTCGGCGCTCTCCTTCACGCCCTCGCGATTGCGCAGCACCAGTTTGACGCTCAGGTTGGTGAAGGGAGTCAGGTTGTGGATGGTGTGCTGAGGGGCGGAGTTCTTGCCGTCGTAGGACACCTCCTCCCGGGTCTCGTCTTTCACGGTCCCGCGTGCGCTGTACTCCACCGTCAGGCTGTAGTTATGGCAGCGCGTCACGTTGTAGCCAAACGGCTCCCAGCGGAGGGTCACCTGCCTGGCCTTGATATCCACCACCTTCAGCTGCCGAGGTCCGTGCATGGGCTCTGTGCGAGAGAGAGAGAGAGAGAGAGAGAGAGAGAGAGAGAGAGAGAGAGTTCATTTTAATTCCAAGTTAATTCCAGTACAGACACGCCACTGTAACAGTGAAGCAGGAAAGAAGAATATAACAAAATAAAATTCAGGAAAGAAAAAAGAAAATACATGTAAGAAGTAAAAAACTTGATTAGTTGTGCTGTTATAGAAAAATAATCAGTGATGGGGTGATGTGATGCAGCCTGACATGAAGCGAAGTTACTGTTACAACTCTAAAGTTGATTATTTTCCTATAACAGCATGCAGCGCACTATTTTATTCCTATTATACTACAGCAATATATTTGACTACATATCGTACCTAGGTAAACAGACAGATCTCTCTCTCTCTCTCTCCCTTTGTCTCTATACAGACGCTGACAGAACGGGAAACAGGACTGTCTTTGTGGAAAGGCCAAAAAGCCTAGTGACATCCCATAATCTCTAATCAAAGCCACCCATCGCTTCCATTGCCTTCTTTCGTCTGAATTTTTGGTTTTGTCTTTGGTTTTCGCCTGTTTCCCTTTATATTCCCTCTCTCTGGGCACACACACACACACACACACGCACACTTGTATGTCTGCCTCGTGGACCTTTCGGTTTGCCTCTCTCGCTGTCTCTCTGCGGGGAGAGGAGCAGCCAGAGCGCACAGTAATAGGATCAATTTCCATTCAGGTTAAATTTGAACTCCATTTTTTTCTGGAACTTTCCCTCCTATTAGATCCAGCCAGGGCTCAATGCCCCCCCTCTGACACACACACACACACACACACACACACACACACACACACAAACACACAAGGCTGCTGTTCTGAGGCTTTAGTCGCTATACTTAGCATTCTGGTGTGGTGATGGAGAGGAACACTTTCTCGCTTTTTCACACACACAAAGACCCACGCAGCGGCGGTGCTTTTCCTCTTTGCCTTTAAAATGATGCACAACAAAATAGTTCCAGAGCACAAACTGACACACACACACACACACACACACAAAAGCGGACTGAATCAGTGGGAGACTGTAATATTGCTTGTCAGAAGTAACAACACAGCGTCAGGGGTGAGCACGGGACCATAAGAAAATCAACCAGCTGAGCTGCTGAATACACTCACACACGAACACACACACACACACATGCACAAACACACACACACACACACATGCATAAACACACACACACACACACACACACATACACACGTGCATAACCACACACACACGTGCATAAACACACACATAAACACACACATACACACGAACACAAACACATGTTCACAAACACACACACACACATAAACACACACACACACATGAACACACACGTGCATAAACACACACACACACACACATAAACACACACACACACACGAACACACACACACAGACGTGCATAAACACACACACACACACACACATGAACACACAGACTTTTTTTAATAACACTATCAATTTCATTCATCTCTAAATCCTACTGCTTGATATTTATCTAATCACGAGGGCACACAGCGGAACTGATGTGAAGCAGCACTAACACGGCGCACTGCTGCTTTTTGTGTGTCATTTTTTGGCCTGAATACTGAGGTGACTGACCTGAATATTTCTAGATGAGATAATTGAAGCTTGTTATTCTTTAAAAGTGGTGGTTGTTCTGCTATGTGAAACACTTGGAATAAATAGAGCTGTTGAATATTTGTGTTTACAGATGACTGACAGGTCTGTGTGTATAATGTAAAACAATATTGCAGCACTGGCTGCTCGGTTCATGCAGGGTGAATCGTGATCGTCACTTCTAGAACAAAAACGCATTATATTAAATTAGATTAGATTAACAACAGCACTGAGACGCATCACTGTGTGTATCACTACGCTCGTCTGTGTACGCCACTTCAAATTCCACTTTCTAGTGTGAAACAGTACAGTACTGTAGATGAGGGCGATATCATCACATGGGAAACCATCCATCCATCCATCCATCTATCTTCTATACCACTTATCATTCAGGGTCATGGGGGAACCTGGAGCCTATCCCAGGGAGCATCGGGCACAAGGCGGGGTACACCCTGGACAGGGTGCCAATCCATTGCAGGGCACAATCACACACACTAGACATGCCAATCAGCCTACCACGCATGTCTTTGGACTGGGGGAGGAAACCGGAGTACCCGAGGAAACCCCACAGCACGGGGAGAACATGCGAACTCCACACACACAGGGCAGTGGAGGTGCGAGGCGAACGTGCTAACCACTCAACCACTGTGCGCCTGGAAACCATACATTCTTCATAAATATAACTTCTGACTTAAAATATGAAAGCTTCTCAGATGAAGACGAAAAAGGAAGAAGGGATGCCGATTTCACCGGCAGCACCTTTAACAGAAATGAACAAATCATCGCGAGCCAGCCAGACGCCGAGCTGATACATGAACAGATTATTTGTCTTAAAAAATCCAGTTCAGTTTCAGTGAATATATGTTTATAAAGCTGGCGTCGAAAAAAATAAAAATCAATCTCACACTCGCAATCATGCTGTTATACGGAATATCGGCAGAAGAAAGGGTACTCTGAGCATTTATATGATTAAAAATGAGAAATAATAGCAGTTGTGAAATTGTGATGGCAGAAACACTGAATGCAGCCTGTGTACACATAGGGTCTGATGTATTTTTGTTCTTATACATGCAGTTTGTGAGCGTAAACATACATGCAGTTATCAAATCTTGACCTCAAGTCAAGTCCATCAGCTGCTTCACAGCTAATAATGAACAAATGAATGAAGGAATAGATAAATAACTCCTGCTTTGGACAGAAAGACGGTTTTAAATAAAACTACACAACGCCACCAGATATGTTTGTCTTCAAATGATCACTAATTACACTAATTCTTTTTAGATGTTCATTTTTGCTCATTCTCATCAAGGCTCATTCGTTCTCTCTGGGCCAGGCATTAGCTTAATGCAACGCACAGACAAGTGTTTTCTGTATGATGAAGTACAAGCATGCGATGATAAAACGAGGGGGTCAGGCAGCAAACACAGAGCACACAATAACACACGGGGTTAAACTGAGAAACTTTGCGAAAGGGGATCGAGGAAAAAAATAAACTTTCACGTCAGAATAGCGAGTTTACCCACGCCGGGCGGCGTTTCATCATTTATTCACACCGCCAATAAGCTTGCGTGAAAAAAAATGACATTTAGAAAGGTCATGGGTACAGAAGAAAGAGCTGAGCAGGCAGATTCAGAGCCCTGCCCGCATCACACGCTCATTTGCAGCGTGGCCCTGAGGAGCTGATCTCGGAGAACGCGCGTGCTTGCTGACACGAGCCCTCACATCTCAGCTCGCAGCTCTCAAGGTGGAGATCGGCTCTATCAATAAATAACAGTGGCCGTGATGGATTAATGCAACGCAGAGCCAAAACATTAGAGGCATTACTGCTGTTTCTTATGGCCACTGTGTACGCATACGTGCGTGTGGTGGAGACTCAGAGCTTAATAAACATTGATATGAAAGAATGTCTCTATATTTGCTTCTTTAAAAATTTTGTATTTAAAAATACAGCATTGATTTTTTTTTTTCAGATGCTTTACAGAAAGCGTGCAGGTAAAAAACAAAACAAAAAAACCAAGTGCGGCTGCGAGGCCTTTGAAATATTTTCCTTTTTGCTTCTGGATCAAGTGCGACTTTAAAAGCTATTGATTTCTGGAACAATCTCCTGAGTACACGCGGTCTGAATTCACACGTGGCTTAAGAAAATGACCTGCGTGCGCAATTGTGTCGAACCGTTCGCAAAATCATTCTTGCTTTCTTATTTCCTGATGTTCTTGATGTCATTTTTTTTTTTTTTTTTTTTTTTTATGAAAGCAAGAAAAAAAAAAAAAGATAAGAAAACAGTAATCCAAACACACTACAACCTAAAATGACAGTGAAGTAGATTTCAAATGGTCTCACTTATAGGCAACTAGAGGCAAGTAGTAATTTAATCCTGCGCTGCCATCGAGAGGCTCCAATCTTCGCAGAAACAAATTTTCCTTGAACATTTTCAATTGAGATGCTGGAGAAAGAGAATGGAGTACACAAGACTGTATAAAGGCAGAGAGAGAGAGAGTGAGAGAGAGAGAGAGAGAGAGAGTAGAGAAGAAAACAGACCCCCCTGTGTGGGGAATGGGAGCGTTTCAGGAAAGCCATCCAGAAAATAGAAGTTTTAAGCGTGTCCATTTGCAGAACTATCAGCTGACCACAGTGAGTAGGCCAGAGGTGGTGGTGATGGGAGCGCACCGCCGGCCAGGCACACAAATCACATTACACCACCTCCACACACTCACTAATGCACTAAAGTGTGTATCTGAGCCATAGGCCAGGGAGAGAGAGAGAGAGAGTGACAGAGAGAGCTTTAACATTTCTTATTCGAAACTTTACGTAGTCAAATGCACTTAATGGATTAAGAACACTTCTTTCATGCTTATTTTATGCCATTTGCAAAGATTATTTCCCCATTAGCGAGAGTGAAAAGTGTTACATTATATTCCCTGACTGTATCAAACCCCGAGGTTTTCCGGCAATATGTGCACTTCTGCCAGTCGTTTAATGAGAGAGATGGCAAGAGAGAGCGAGAGAGAGAGAGAGAGAGAGAGAGAGAGAAAGGGAGAAAGTGTGCCATCATACACACAATACTGTACACTGAGTGTCAAGTTTACTGACTTATTTAGTGTGTTGATTTTTGTCATATTTTTCGGAATTTTATTGTAACATTATTGTTGATTAAATTAAAAACCTCATTCGTCAACAAGCCTTTTCGTCATTAAATGTGTGGAGGTCTGGGAAAACCGGTTGGATGTTGTTATGGCAGAATTCTGGCACCCAAAAATGACCAAAAGAAAAAGGATTTTATTTTTTAAAATCAAGTTTTCTGCCTGTAACACACTCTGACATGTCTGCTTTCCAAACACCTCACTAGACTTCCCCAAAATGGTGGTGGTCAATGATTGGTCATTGGGAATAATGGTGGTCAGCGATTGGTCATTGGGAACATTGGAGATCAGTGACTGGTCATTGGGAATAATGGAGATCAGTGATTGGTCATTGGGAACATTGGAGATCAGTGACTGGTCATTGGGAACATTGGAGATCAGTGACTGGTCATTGGGAATAATGGAGATCAGTGATTGGTCACAAGTGCAACACAGTAAGACAGGTCATAATGATCATGAGTCAAGTCATGTGAGCTGGACAGCTGTATCGAGAGCCGTATAAGAGCCACATAGAGCTGTATCAAGACAGTCAGTAATGCGGTGCTTGGAAAGACGCTAGATTTTAGATCTTATTTGAAATAAAGTCACTAAAGGGGCCTAAAAATTTGCCAAATCTAGCAACAAAACCCCTAAGTTGGCAACACTGGAAGTGGGATAATATTCTGGAGATCAGGATCTCTGCTGGTGTTGCAGTGTCAGGCGAGTCCATGACAAAGAGCATTAACACACCCTACTAACAATAGTGGACAAAGTTTAAAATGTTTAAATGACCTAATAAAAGATGCTAATAGCAAGAAATTTAGTTAAAAGAACTGACTGAATGACTTATATCTCCTTGGATGTTAGCATAAACTCTTGTAAATGTGCAATTCTTTACAATTTGGCATTAATGTTGTTTTTTTCATGAGTAGATTAGGTTGTAAATGTTGACGCAGGGGGTGCACAGTAGCTTAGTGGTTAGCACTCACACCTCCAGCGTCGGGGGTTCGATTCTCACCGTGGCCCTGTGTGTGAGGAGTTTGCATGTTCTCCCCGTGCTGCGGGGGTTTCCTCCGGGTACTCCGGTTTCCTCCCCCAGTCCAAAGACATGCATGGTAGGCTGATTGGCATGTCCAAAGTGTCCGTAGTGTATGAATGGGTGTGTGAGTGTGTATGTGATTGTGCCCCGCGATGGATTGGCACCCTGTCCAGGGTGTACCCCGCCTTGTCCCCGATGCTCCCTGGGATAGGCTCCAGGTTCCCCGTGACCCTGAAGGAAGGATAAGCGGTATAGAAGATGGATGGATGTTGAGGCAGGTTACTGTGCCTTTCAGTAAAATTGGAATAAAATCTGATTCTTATTCCTTATTACCTTTGGGGTTTAAACTGCTAGAACTTTATATGTTATTAATATATGTGCAAAGGAGAAACATGTTTCAGTTCAGGAAAGTCTGTAGAAAATGTCCAAATGTGTCTATTTGTTTCTCAGTCCAGGTTAATGGCTCCACATGAAACTTAACCATGGTGTCACTGAAAGTTGCAATTTTTGCGTCAAGTTGGTGGAAAATTTACAACTTCATGTTCTGTCCGGGCCAGGTCGCGTCTTTGAATGTGCATTCGCAAAACACTCATAAAAAGTGAAAAAATTGAGAGAGAGAGAGAGAGAGAGAGAGAGAGCGAGTTCATGAAGAGTGCTATACTGTAAAGTTGGTGGAGGAGAGAGTCTCTTTATACGCTGCCTGAGCAGAGGCATGAAAGCTGTTTCCTCGGTGAAATCATCGTCCCGCACACAGCCAGCTCTCCGCTCCTGGGTGACCGCAGCAGCAATGAGTTCTGCATCATTAAACCAACATATGAAGTTACAACGATCTGTGAATGGGGACATTTTCTAGAATATTAACACGGTAGCTTTACAGGGCAACAGCAACTTTCTTTAATTAACTCAGCACTGCGATTTATGGCCTCGTGCTCCGTTTGACTGCTGCGGTCAATCTGTCATTAGGGATGCAAGTGATACGGGCTGATTATCAAATTAAAACACACTCATGCAGAATATCTCTGTTTTCACATTAACACACACGAAAGGCTGTCAAATTCTTTTCGTTTGAAAAAATCCTTGTTTGCCCAAACAGACAAGTACGAAAAGTACAATGCAATATAATTTAAATAAGTATGTGAACTATTATTATATGAATAAATACAAACAGCAAAATTTCAGTCGTTTTTCAATCATTTACAAATGGCGCAGATTTCAAATGACTGCCAATTTGGCAGTCCCAGCAAATTCAGCCCAAGAGCAGACCGCCTGATGCGAACAAGAAGTCTCCAAGAACCCCAAAATATCAACGCTTACAAGAGTAAGCCTTGCAACTGTTGGTGTCAAAGTGCATGCGTCTACAATCAGAAAGAGATTGCACAAATTTGACCTGCATGGGAGGCGTGCCAGGAAAAAAAGCCTTTGCTGTCTAAAATGAACATTAAAGCAAGACTACAGCTTGCCAATGAGCATAGAGGCAAATACCAGGCCTTTTGGAATAGTGTGCTCTGGACAGATGAATCAAAGATAGAGTTGTTTGGTCACAGTACCAGCAGACATGTTTGTCACAGAAGAAAGACAGCTGTTCAGGAGAAGCACCTCATACCAACTGTGAAGCACGGTGGTGGAAATGTTATGGTTTGGGGTTGCTTTGCTGCCTCAGGGACTGGACAGCTTGCATTCATTGATTCAACAATGAATTCTGAATCATATCATAAGAAGATAATGTGAGGCCATCTGTCTGAAATTTGAAGTTGAACTTAAAGTGGACCTTTCAACAGGATAATGATCCTAAGCACACCAGCACATCCAGCAAGGAATGGCTCAAAAAGAAGAAATGGAGGGTTATGGGATGGCCTAGTCAAAGCCCAGATTTGAATCCCATTGAAATGTTGTGGGGGATTTGAAACGGGCAGGACATGCAAGAAAACCCTCAAACATCTCGCAACTGTAAAAATATTGTATGGAAGAGTGGTTAAAAATTCCAGCAAGCCAATGTCAGAGACTGGTGGACAGTTATGCAAAACGCCTACAAGAAGTTATTTCTGCTAAAGGGGGCAATACTAGCTTCTGAGGTCAAGGGTGTACTTACTTTTTCCACAGAAGAATACCACATCTATAGATACTTCTGTTGATTAAATGATTGAAATAGATAATTTTCCTTGTGGTTTTGTTCAAGTATATACATTTTATTAATACAGGTGCATCTAAAAAAAATAGAATATTGCGGAAAAGTTCGTTTTGAAATATTTCAAGCCTTTTTTTGTTTTAATCTTGATGATTATGGCTTACAGCTAATGGAAATCAAAAATCCAGTATCTCAAAAGGCTTAAAATATTTCACTTTATGTGTAATGGATCTAGAATATATAAAAGTTCCACTTTTTAACCAAATTATGGTATTCTAATTTATTGAGATCAACCTGTTTCAGATGACAAATAATTGTTTGTCCAAATATGTCAAAAGAGCCAACAATTTCCTTGGGGTGTACTTATTTTTTCACATGACTGTGAGTATTAAATCATTCACGATGATGTAAAGTTGTCTCATCTCATACATGCCCTATCGTCTCGTTAAAAAGTTCTTCTAAAAACCTACTGATGCTATTATACACAGATATGGCAACCCTGGTCATTGATTAAATTCTATTGGAGCTGCGGTTGACTATGTGAACAATGAGAACATTTCATTTCACACTATGACGTGACAGATTATTCTGCACACAGCGGCCTTTTCATTAGAGGAAACCTGTTGGGAATGTAATGGCGTATCAGCTGCATTCATTTCCACCGCACTGTTTACTTGTTCGAACTCAAGTGCCTTGATTGAAAAGGTACTTCATTAATTACAAATTTTCTACCTATTCATAAACCTGCCTTTTCTTTTTGTCTGTTTTTTTAAAAAATGGCTTTCTACAGCTGACCATTTCCACCAATTTACAGTGTCTTTTGAACCGCGTGCCTCATGCAGGGTGAATTTAGCGGGCGCCCCAGGTGCAGTGTGATGAGCTACAGCCTCAGTAAACTGAATGTTAATGTCAGACGCCTTGCGAACGCTTTTTGCAGCTGCATGGAGTTGAATTTTATGCCGTGTTTTCTCGTGGACATACACCTGGTCCTGTGCGGTGGTCTCACATTAACCTTAAATGTTTCTGATTCGTTTCTGTTTTTGTGACCTGAATCCAACACTGAATTTTTATAAATTATGCTCACGAAGGCATTATACAGTAGAACCTGTAGTATGTAGTGCACGATCAAAGCCAATTGAGACTTTGTTTGATTATATATTTAATTAGAAAATCA
Organism: Ictalurus furcatus; assembly: GCF_023375685.1. Classification (NCBI taxonomy): domain Eukaryota; kingdom Metazoa; phylum Chordata; class Actinopteri; order Siluriformes; family Ictaluridae; genus Ictalurus; species Ictalurus furcatus. The sequence continues at coordinate 17,765,847 of NC_071274.1, forward strand.
ATACATTTTTAAAACGGATCGTTAAGGTTAATGATCATTTTTACAATGCCCTTTTTGTTATAAAAGCTTGAACATTGAAAATGTCATTAATGCAGGTTCTGCAACTAACGGTTATTTTCATAATCGCTTAGATGGCCAATTATTATAATTTTTTTTTTCGATTAATTGATTAATCGGGGGGGCTAAATTTTACACAACTGGTTGTCCAGTTATATAAAACTGAAAAGAACCCAATACACACACACACACACACACACACACACACACACACCCACACCAGTATATACATTATTCATTTAGGACTAGTTTAATTCTGTGCTTTTTTGCATCTATAAAAAGTAATACATAAATATATAGTATTTATGAATTACTTTCCATGGATGGACAAAAAGCACTGAATTCTGCAGTCCTAGCAATCCCTGGTTCAATTCAATTCAATTCAATTCAATTTTACTTGTATAACGCTTTTTACAATAGACATTGTCTCAAAGCAGCTTTACAGAAATATATAAACATGGTATACAGACATTAAAAGTGCGAATTTATCCCAATTGAGCAAGCCGGTGGCGACGGTGGTGAGGAAAAACTCCCTAAGATGTTAAGAGGAAGAAACCTTGGGAGGAACCAGACTCAGAAGGGAACCCGTCCTCAACTGGGTAACAACAGATAGTGTGAAAAAGTTCATTATGGTTTTATATGAAGTCTGTTTGGCCTTAGAAGCAGCCGTAGTCCCAGCAATCTGGAATAGGAGTAGATGAGAGCTCCATCCAGAGGTAGGACATCCGAAACGGATCAGGCAGGTCCGGAGAGCAGAAAGGATCAGGTTTGGTTGATTGGTAGAACCTGTCATTCCCCAGGGATTGGTTCAAATACCAGGTTCAATTAAATTTTATAGTTGGTGTGACATTTAATTTGACTTTCTGAATTATCTTTTGTTTATTTTATCCATCAATGCGACACTTGAACTTGTCTACCACTCAGAGGTTTTTGCAAATTATCATTTCATTTGTAAATAAATGTAAAAACTGCAATTACACCACTGACCACTAGGGGTTCGCGGAAACCCTGCACTAGACAGTATAGTATATAGTGCATGGTGTAAGTGTACAGTAGGTCATTTGGGACACAACTTTAGTATTTACTCTCCGAAGCGTGTTTTCGGAACAGAAGTAACATAGGGAATAAATGTGCCGCGCGCAGACCAACTAATCGATAATGAAATTCGTTGATAACGATTTTTATAATTGATTATTATAGATTTTATCGATTAGTTGTTTTACATTAATGGCACATGAAGTGTATTAAATCATTAGACAGAAAGTTTAGAAAATGTGTTTCTACAGAATTAAGTGACTTCAAACAGGATGTTTTTATGTAGGGGTGGGCGATGTGACAAAAATATCATATCATGATTATTGAAAACATTACTATGATACACATTATGTATCACGATATATAGATTTGCTAAGAATTTCCCAGCAATACAGTAGTTTTATAAAATAACTAAAAACAAACAAACAAAAAACAGTTTGTGTTTTATTTTACATTTGATTTTTTAAATATCTAAAATTATTTATAAAATATATATGGACAATATATGGAATAATATGTAGTTGTTTTTTTTTGTTTTTTTTTACAAATCTGTTAAAATTGAACATTTTTACAATTTTAAAGATTAACTACAAAAACATAAAAAAAACTTAATCATTGAAAAAAATGATATCCAGAATATCGCAAAAAAGACGTGTATTGCAACATAATTTATCACAATATTGATATATCATATCGCCCAGCTCTATACGTTTTTTTTTTGCCTAAATACATTAATATTATAACATTTTATTTCATTTAAACACTGAAATTCTTTCTGACAGCCTTGACACACATCCATAGACGCACACACCTTGTATGAACTCTCATACCACACACACACACACACACACACACACACACACACACACACACACTGTGTGATCTACAGAAGGAGAGAGCATTGGTGTGACACTTCTTATTTGCATTTGTGTGAAAGCTCCTCTCCTCCTCCTGTTCAAAGCAGGTCAAGGTCGGTTTTGAAGACTCTGACCTGCGCTCCTCTACTCCCTTTCTGCTGTCGATACAGAGATATGGAAGAAGAGAGAAAGGCTGAGATGCTGAGATATTTAAGGTGATGCTGCAGTGACTGATAACGCACGTGTGTCTCTGGCCAACACGCAGCCGTCTCGCCACTCTGTGATGTGGTCACGCCGCCTAATACACATTTATGCACTTTTATTCTTCTACAGAAAATGCATAAATGAAAATAAAAGACAATAAATCTGTTGCTGTGGAGACGACGCAAACAGAAGTGATTGGAAAACATTTGTCTTCGAACACAGTAACAAAATTATATACAAATAATCCTGAGATGGAAGATAGCTGGGAGATATCTGATTATTTGCAAAGCAGACATTACAATAAACTAGATATTTGGAGAGTAAAGTAATTGCAGTTAACAAGAGGGTTGTTTAGAACACACACACACACACACACACACACACACACACACACACTCTGGAGGTCTAGATTGGTATTCCTGGCACTGCCCCTGGCCTGAAGATGTAATTGAATAATTCCAATTTGACATTTAGATAGAACTATTAGTGAGGTTTTTATCATTACGGTATGACATTTAAATAATGATTTCTAAATTATCTCCACATTATCAGCTCCTGTTAATTCTAATGGCCTGCCCATCTTATCTTTATTATGCAAATAGATAACATGATTATACAAATGCAAGAGAGAGAGCGAGAAAGAGAGAGAGAGAGAGAGAGAGAGAGAGAGAGAAAACAAATAAATCAAGATGCACAGGCCTAGAGGAGGTAGGACAAAAGAGAAGAGAACAGAAGGGAAGGAAAGGAAACAGAAGAAAAGAGAAGGAACAGGAAGAAAAGGATGAAAAGAAAGGAAGGAAGAGTAGAGAAGAGTAGAAACGACAACAGAAGAGAAGAGAAGGAAAAAAGAGTTGAGAAGAGAAGGAACGGGAAGAAGGGAATGAAAAGAAAGAAGGGAAGGAAGGAAGAGTAGAGAAGAGAAGGGAAGAGAAGGAAAGAGAAGAGAAGAGAAGAGAAGAGTAGAGAAGAGAAGAGAAGGAGGTAAAGAAAGAAGAGAAGGAAATGGAAGGAAAGGAAAGAAGAGGAGGAAGTAAGTAAGAAGGGAAAGGGGAAAGAGAACGGGAAGGAGAAGGACTGACTTAGGGAAACACAAAAGGCCCATAACCTTGCTCTAAAGGGGAACACAGGCGTGAGGAGAGACCGTGTCCTGGATGAGATGCCAGTGTGACTCAGGGCATCATGCACACACTCGCTCACACCGGGGGGGCAATTCAGAGTCACCAATCCACCTGCTGCAGAACTGAGACAACATTTTCTCTTCCCTCTCTGAGGAGGCCATGGGAAACTCTGGAGATGTGAGGCTACGACTCGACCAAAAATCTAATTACCAAATTATTAGACAAAAAAATAACACAAGCTACAGTCTCCTCTGAAAGTATTGGAACAGCAAGGGCAATTCTACTGTTTTTGCTATACACTGCACACATGTGGGTCTGAGATCCAAAGAGGATTATGAGACGATAGACCAGAATTTCAACTTTCATTTATACATAAAATGTTTAACACATCATATATAAACAACTTAAAACACAGCACCTTCGGTGGCAGACAGGTAGTCTTAAAGCCAATTAAAGAAAATAACACTTAATATTTGGTTGCAATAACTGCATCAAGCCTGCGACTCACTGACACCACACTGCTGGCTTCTTCTTTTGTGATGCTTTTCCAGGCTTTTACTGCAGCTTCTATCAGTTGTTGTTTGTTTCGGCGCGTTTCTCGCTTCAGTCTCCTCTTCAGGAAGTGAAATGCTGCTCAATTCGGGTTAAGGTCTGGTGATTGTCTTGTTGCATGATGAAGTTCCTCCCAATTAGATTGGATGCATTTTCTCTGTAAATTGGGAGCTAGATCAATAAAGATTAGTGAGCCTGTTCCAGGAGCATCTGTGCAAGCCCAAGCCATGACACTGCCTCCACCATGCTTGAGTGATGAGCTTCTATGTTTTGGATCATGAGCAGATCCTTTCTCCACACTTTGGTCTTTCCATCACTTCGGTAGAATTTCATTTCGGTTCCAGAACCATTGTGGCACATCTCAGTATTTCTTTGCGAATGGATTTCTGATTCTCTGGATTTCTGATTCTTACTGCTCATGAGTGGTTTGTGTCTTGTGGTATGGCCTCTAAATTTCTGCTCTTCTTCAAATGGTGGATTGTGATACCTTCACCCCTGCCCATGAAGCCTGTTGGTGATGTCACTGGCGTTTGTTTTAGGGTTTTTCTTCACAGCTGTGATCATGTTTCTGTCATCAGCTGCTGCTGTTTTCCTTGCCTGACCTGCTGGTTTCACCAGTGGTTTCCTTCCTTTTCAGGACATTCCAAATTTGTGCAATGTCTTGGATTGATTTTCCCTCTTTTCTCAGCTTCAAAATGGCTTACTTTTCTCCCATAGACAGCTCTCTGGTCTTCATGTAGGTTTAACCTTTTTACCAACAAATATTTTTGATCACTTGAAAAAATGGGTTCAAACAAAAGGTGCTATGTTCTAAGTTACATGTAAACACATCTGTATGTAAATATGAGGAAATGAACACTGAAATTCTGATCTATTATCTCATATTTATCTTTGGATCTCAAATCCAAATGTCTTCAATGTATAGTGGCTCAGGGCGGCTGTGGCTCAGGTAGTAGAGCAGGTTGTCAACAAATCAAAGGGTTGGCGGTCTCCACATGCCGAAGTGTCCTTGGGCAAGACAAGTTGCTCCCGATGGAAGCTAGCGCCTTGCGTGGCAGCTCTGCAGCCATTGCTTTGTGAGTGTGTGTGTGTGAATGTGTGTGTGTATAGGTGAATAAGAAACAGTGTAAAGTGCTTTGTAGAACTGCTAAGGTTAAAAAAAAGTGGTATATAAGTGCAGAACATTTACCATTGTACCATAGAGAAAACAACAGAATTGGCCCTGCAATTGCAATACTTTCAGCGGGGACTGTATTTGTAATATCAGGATGATGATATATAAAGGACAATAAAGAGAGCGAACACAAACTGTCCGAATATCTCTACACCCTCAGTGTACAGGAGTACAGGCTCAGTGAGTACAGACTAGCCACAGGTCTACAAATCCAGACAGATGAAGGAAAAGAAGGATAGAGAAGAATGGCTGGAAAGTAACGGAAGGCATTAAATGAGGGGGGGTGGGGGTGGGGGGGGGGGGGGGGGGGGCATGGAGAGCATGGAGACATTAGTCCTGGACGAAAGAGAACAAATTGGGCATGTCTACTGCAGATACACTTGAGTGGATGATGATGACAACATTTTATGTTAGTGTATGTGTGTGTGTGAGCGAGAGAGAGAGACAGAGAGAGAGAAAGAGCTCTAGGCCCCTCTCTCTCTCTCTCTCTCTCTCTCTCTCTCTCTCTCTGATTGCTGTGAGTGATTTCCTTATCAGAGCTGCCTCTGAGCAGCTCAACTCCCGCACTCTCTCTATCACAGCGTTCTGCAGAAATCCCCAGCTCCCTCGTTCTGACATGACACTGCCTTCATCCCTCAGTCTGTTTCGCTGCCCTGTTCAA